>NC_059104.1:97324612-97654056 GCF_020740685.1 Jaculus jaculus
CCCCTCCCTGGACCCCAACACTAGGCTCATTTGTCCTCTGCCTCTGCACTGTGTCGGAGGGAAGGTCCCCACTCGGCTCACTCACGTCTTTCCTCTGCCCTTCCAGCTGCTCCTTGAGCCGCTGCAGAGCTGCCTCTTTCTCAGCCTTCAGGGTGGCCTGGGCGCTTTTCTCTGAAGCCTCCAGCTCCTCCCGTAGCTGCTCCAGTGCCCGTTTGCTTTTCTGTTCCAAGCTAGCCCTCTCGGCCTTCTGGAGGGACTCGGCCTCCTCCCGCAGCCTCTGCAGGGCAGCCTCTTGCTCGGCTCTGGGCAGAGAAGGGGATGGGGACGGCTGAGCACCTGGGTCGCGTTGGGAGCCCAGGCAGCTCCCAGAGTGCACTCACCTGATTCGCTCCTCTTCTGCCTCCATGCTGGACCGCACCTGGGCTCGGAGCTGGGCCAGCCTCTGGCCTCTCTCCTCTCTCATCCGAGCTTCCTCTTCCTCGGTAGCTTTCTGCAGCTGCTCCTTCAGGGAGCTGAACCAGGAAGGTAAGACACATTGGTCAGGAGGACCACAGAGGCCTTTCCTGGGCTATTAGCACCCCCGGCCTCTCGGCCTCCAAGGACCTGGCTGCCTGCCTGTGCATGGTTCTTGCCACCTACCCGCTGCCACGGGAAGAGACTGCGTGGTCCCAGGCTCCCTTCCAGCTACCGGTTCTCCTCTGGGCATGGCATTCAGCCCGACTGAACTCTGGACCCTCATCTTCTACTCCCCACTCTGGAGACTCATCCTAGGCCTAGCAGAAGCCTTAGCACACCTGTTCCCACCACACTCTTCCTTACTTCTTGGCCACTGCTTAATGCTGGTTCTTCTACCGAGCATTCCACTTTCTCGGCCTAACAAGCCCATATTCATTGCTGCGCATGCAGCTCCACGTCTCTGAGACATCTTTCCAGTTCCTTGCCTCACTCTGTACGTGGCCCTTTCCTTGAGCATGTCATACATCCTAGTCCACTGTAATCAATCTTTTCGATCGGCTTTCCTTGTATGGGTGGGAGTTTCTTCAGATCAAGAATCCTGCCCTAGGGCAGGAGAAGGCAGTCTCATGTAGCCCAGGTTAGCCTCAAACTTGATATGTAGCTAAGGGTAGCCCTGAATTGCAGATTCTCCTTCCTGTGCCTACCAAGTGCCTGGAAAACAACACTATGCGAGGCCTATCTTTGGACCTTTATATCTCAAGCACTGAATATAGTAACTGGCATAACACTGCTCATTGAATGTGTTGGGTTTGAATAGTACCATCTAGCCCTAAACTAAGAGCCAACTCCAACTGCCCATGCAAGGGATCTCATCTGACCAATGATGATGACCTGAGCAGACATGACCCTGCTGACCCAACCCACAGAACTTCTCACACACCCCCGCCAGCCAAAGGATGTGTACTGTGCACTCAGGAAGTTCAATCCTCAGCCAAAATGATTCAGAGAACAATCTCTGAGAAGCTCTATAGCAAAGTCCAAAGGCAAAACATCTTCTATTTCCAGTTATCAACACCACTGTTCTCCTCTGTTATGAGAAAAAACCTGAGTGAGGTTAAAAAAAAAAAAATTCCTTTTAGACGCCCAAGAAACCCTGTCTTACCCCTGATAAAGGCTGGGGAGCACATAGAAACAGGGGTCTCATGGTGAACTATTCTGAGGACAGGCAGACAAGGCTCTACCCACAGAGAAATTGCGTAATCAAGTCCAACTGAAACCTACCGATTTCAAACTGAAAATCAGAGCAAGAAATACATCAGGCTCTGGGCCTTGAGTGAGACACTTCCTGCATACTAGTCTGTGCCACAGACTTAGCGGGCTCTCAGAAGATGCCTCAGGGGACCTGGAGGCCCTACCAGGATTTCCAATAGGCAGCACCTTACATAAGTAAAATGCTTGGGTGGACGTCAGCCCTAATTTTCAGTCGGCTGGAAAAGGAGTGTGCTGTGGGGAGGCCTGCTCTTCAGGGACCCAAGAGTATGACAGGTAGACCCTGGACTAGCAGACCCTGTGTGGTGCCTGACCTTCATGGTACTCGGGTATTGGTTTTATTTTATTTTCTCCACGTTAAACACATATTTGCTAAGTATAATCTAAAAATAATTCTCTCCCACTCTTGGATGTTCTGCCTAAAAGGACAAGATTTAGCCTTGAATTAAACTGCCAAGTAAAACAAATTACATGAGCACCTTTCTGGAGCATATTTCCCAGCCTTGGACAGGGACAAGTTGCTTTTTGCCTTCTTGGTATCCATCTGCCCTTTCTTTCCATACTAATAGAACCCCAACATTAAAAATAGATTATTTTTATTTATTTGAGAGAGAGAAAGTGGGAGGCGAGAGAGAATGGGTGCACCGGGTCCTCCAACCACTGCAAACGCATTCCAGACACATTCGCCACCTTGGACAATTGGCTTACGTGGGCCCTGGAGAATCGAACCTGGGTCCTTTGGCTTTGCAGGCAAGTGTTTTAACCACTAAGCCATCTCTCCAGCCCAGAAACCCAATTTCATTCTAACAGAGAAAAACGTTGGCTCACATACTACATATATCAGACAATCAGCTACCAGCAGAAATTATTGGGTAAGGTCTCTAGAAGCAACTTTGGCGGGGCCATGGGCCATTCCAGGGGGTCCAGGGCAGAAGGGTGTCTCTCGCTCCCCATACCCCCCCCAGGGAGGAGCAGGACCTGAGGGACTTCTCCTTCTGCTGGTGAAGCCTGAGCATCTCCTCTTTCTCCTCTTGCCACAGCCTCTCCTGCATCTGCTGCACCTTCTCCCGCTGCAATTCCAGCAGCCACTTCTGGTTTTCCTCCAATTCTTGGACCAATGCCTCTTCCATGGCCTTTCGAGTGACCTCTGAGAGCTGCTTAGGGGGAGGCACAGCCTCTGTGGATTGCCTGCATGGAGGAGGAGGCAGCTTGTCACCAGAGTCACCATCCACCCATGTTGTCATCAATTTTCCACACAGCTACAGAACAACACATACAGAGGGCCCAGGAGTCACAGACACCAATCAGGCCACACAGGCAGGAAATAAGGTAATAGTCAAAACCTGTTAGATGGGACACTCCCCACTGTGGCTGAATGAGGCCCAAGATTATAGAAGAGGAGCCCACAGTAGAAACAGGGAGGCTATGGCCTGCGAAGTCATGCCCAGAGGGGTGCTTCACAGTGGCTCATGGCCCTATGTCTATGTGCCCACTACAGCTCTGACTTCTATGTGAGGCCCAAGCCACAGTTCCCAGAGACTGCTCCCTGCCTATCAAAGGGAACAGATGCCAAGGCAGTGTATATAAACCCCAAGAAAAACCACAAAGGCCCCTCTATCACCACTGAAGGAGCCTAGCTAGAACTGCTTCCCTGAGCCAAACAAGGTGGAAAGTTGCATATGCTCAGTATTAACCCGCACTTGGAAATGGGCCAGAAATTAAGAGCTAATCTGGATGCATAGGTGAGTGGTAAGAAATAGTAACAGCACAAGGTGTGCTGGTGCATGCCTTTAATCCCAGCACTTGGAGGCAGAGGTAGGAGGATCGCCATGAGTTCGAGGCTACCCTGAGACTACATAGTGAATTCCAGGTCAGCCTGGGCTAGAGCGAGACCCTACCTTGAAACAGAAAAGAAGAAGAAAAAGAAATAGTAATAGCATTGGTTTCCCACTTCCTACTTGTCCATAGAGTCATAAGGACTGTTGTTTTGCTTGGTTTGGATCTTGAAGGAAATACCATAATGCCAGGGAAGATGTGAGACCATTTTTAGCCATAAAAACAGAAATAGGGTAAAGTATTCCACAATCTTAGAGGCCAAGAGGTATGTGCACTCCCAGGTCCCTGAGCCTCACATCGCAGTACAGAACTGGCCCCCCTTCTTGCACTACGCTCAGGCCAGTGAAGGCTGGCACAGTGGCTCAGCTGACCCCAGCAGGAACATGTGGGCAGGACCCAAATCAAAGAGGACTGCTGGAAAGCCAAGCAGCGGAGCCAGCTGCCCTGCTGAGAAATCCAAAGCCCCCTCCCTTTGGCTCAGCACCACAGCAGATGGAAGGCAGCAGGCGGGAACAGATCCGAATGGCAGAAGAAAACAGGGCCGAGGAATCCCACTGCAGCACCTACAGACTAGAGGGAAGAGGACAGAGAGGCTGTTCTCTGAAATACCATCATAGCCTGTCCATCCCCCTTTCCTAAAGCCAGGCCAGACCAGAAGCAGCCTTGAACCACACTGTCAAGTCTTTTCTGCTCCCTCCTTCCACATCCTGGCTGCCTCTGAGTCCCCTGAAGCACAGCCCAACCGAGGCAGATATAAGCAACATGACTGCCACCTCCTCTGAGAATGCTGCCCTCCAAAAGAGCCTCTCCCCACAGCTCTCCGCCTCATCAACCCTCCAACTCATTTCCAGCTTTGGCTGAAAACATCTTTTTCTCCCTGCGACGGTACTTTTAATGCCTGTCTCCCTTGTGGACCACTCAGCTATATGGAGCCCTAGGGACAAATGCTGCAAGAAGATGGGCATGGGACCACACATGCCCAGGCTACATGCACCAGCAAACTTGCTTACATACCTGCCATGCAGGCAAATGGAGCTGTTTTCTTTCTCCAGTTTTAAAGCCTTGGTGTCCTGGACACCTCACTGAGGTCAAAAACACTGGACAATGCCTGGAAGATCTGGAAGTCAACCAGGAAGCTGAGGACTCTGGAGGAAGAGGCAGGTCTGGTTTCTAGGTTTCTAGGCCAACTGTTCAGTATCAGTCTTCGTGAGACCCAGTTTCCAAACATGAGTGGCAACGAAAAGACAGTGGAGGAGCCTCTCATGTCAGGTTGGTTACCAAGCAGTTCTGAGATACTCAAGGGAAGACAAGATGACAGACAGTACCCCCAGAAACAGTCTGAAGTGGGACACTATCATTTAAGCTAAAGAGATCCCCCCCCATACTCCCTCTCTCTATTCATAGTACTGGGGATTGGATGGACCCAGGGCCTTGTGCATGCTAGGCAAGTGCTCAACAACTGAGCTACACTCATGGTCCCTGTTTCTCAGCAAGCTCAATCCAGTGAGTGTGGATTCATTTCCTGCTACTCTGCAGATCCGCTGGACACAGCCCCCCTCTGCTACTAACCCTTCAGACTCGGCAGCCAGGGGCGGTATTCCTCACACAACTGAGAAAACAGCTTATTCCTACTACAGCAGTGAAGGTTAATAATAGGGAAGTTATCGGGCCTGAAAGTACATGAGGCATCTCCTGAGGAGAGGGTGTACGCTGAGCCGACAGGGTGGGAAAGTATCCTGAGATGCTGGCAGACACCGCACCTTTGGAATGGGAACCTGAAATCAGGGTCATCAACCAGCCAAGACGCCTGCGCAGGAGCCAAGCTCCAGGTGCTCTGACCACCACCCAACTCCTCCTCTCTGAGCCACACTCAGCTTCAGTCCTCTGACTGGGCCTTGCTCAGCCAGCCCACATTTTCTCAGGAGTACTAGAGGAGCCCCGTGACTTCTTCAGGCCCAGCTGGCTTCCCCACATCCACGTGGCTCCTGCAGGGTTAGGGCAGCAGGATGAAGACAGGTGGTGGGGCAGCTCGCAGTGACACTTCCTTCCTGTGAGACAGCAGTGCAGAAACCTGCCCCTGCTCAAGACCACCCTGCTCCTTGTACCACACACTCAGAGAGAAAAACCAAATCCCAAAGCCTGTCTTCCTCCACGCAAGAGAAATGGCACAATGGCTTTCAACCAGAAATCAAAAGTCAGGGCATTGGGGTGGGGGGGGGGGATGTTACAAAAAATGTTCTATTTAGAAGACAAGGCATTTTAAGAAAGAAAAAAAATATTTAGGGTCATCATTCTACAATTGTTCAATTTTGCTTTTTGCATTTTAAGAATATTATCTTTTTCAGAGAATGGCAAGTAGCTGGTCACACTTAAATCATGTGTCCACACTTGACCAGAGGCCTCACTCATATGTTAAGTTTGAACATTTTCTCAGTTCTCCTTGTAAGTCATCACATTTATATTAGTGCTTAAGAACTACACAGGCTTGTTTTAAACTTTTTTTTTTGGTTTTTTGAGATAGGGTCTCACTCTAGCCCAGGATGACCTGGAATTCATTCTGCAGATCTAGGCTGGCCTCGAATTCACACTGATCCTACCACCTCAGCCTCCTAAGCACTGGGATTGAAGGCATATGCCACCATGCCTGATTTGTTTTAAACAGTTTAAATACCTGAAATAAATTGCAGAATTTCCTGAGTAGAGGTATTCTGGTTAAGGATCAAAGTGTGGTCAGGTGCAAAGCAAAATTAAAAATACAAATGTAATCCACAAGAAAAATAATTTTTTTCTCCATGAAGAGTCTAGCCATTTTGTAGAGATGTATCATTTCCAAGTCCCAAGGGAAGGAATAAAAACATTTTAAAAGAAAACGGACACTTGGTAGAGAAGGGAAAATGATTTGCCAGGTTCCTGCTAATGTACCCCTCATCTATTCACGTACCTTAGTTCCTGCCAGGAGCTCCCAGAGCCTGAGCTAACCCCAGGCAAATATGGGTGGGGTTTTCAAAGCTGCACCCAGAGCACTCGGCCTCCCTCTTCAGTTCACCCCCTTAGCAAGAGCCACAGCATACCCTCCCCACCACCCAAGAGGAAAGGGGCACTCAAGCAAGGCAGACATGGTGGAGGACAGAGACAGACACAAAAGTGGCCCTTACACCTCTGGAGAGACAGGTAAGGTGGGGCTGCCTGCCACCTTCTCCTCAGGCTCCTCCTTGGCCTCTGGCTGCCCAAGGCCCAGCTCCTCATCTTGGGAACGCTGCTCCTTGGCCCTTTCCTGGGCAGCAGGTGGGCCTGGGGCCTGCTCCCTTGCAGGCAATAAGGAAACAACTGTGTTAAGGAGGCTCAACTTATACCCTAGTCGGGCTCAAAGACCTATGATAGAGGCAAGGGGGAACACCCCAGGGAAGCTTCCCTCCTTCTCTCCCTCCCTCTCAGGGTCTTCTGAAGTCACTTGCAGTGGAAACCAGGCATTTCCAGGTCAATGGAAATCAAGATGGTTATGTCCCCCCAAAGCTCTGCACACGGCAGGTGCTCAGTGGATGCTGTTGATGGAATACTGCTGTGTCTTGGCTTCCCCAGTGGCTCATTCCAATCTGAGAAATCTGAAGACCAGCATCTTCCTCTTGCCACAGAGACAGAAGCACTGGTAAATATGCCCTGGGCTCTGGAGCAGGCTGGGATGGGAAGGCAGGTCTGCTCAGGGGATTTCAGGAGGCCCAGAGGTCTGGAGGTGTGCCTCCCTCTCTCTGGGTCCAGCACATGGTAGAGCTCCAGCTGAGCTTGCACATGACTGGAGGTGGCCAGATGCCTGGTAGGGGGCTGCTAGCGGAAGGGGCTGGGAGGAAGGGCTCCTCTGGCAGGAATAGAACAGCCAGGGCAACACCAGCAGAGTCTCTGCCCCGGGGCCTGGCAGAGAAGCACCTGGGACACAAAGAGACACCTCCTTATTCAAAAGTTCTTAGCCAGGTGTGGTGGCGTACACCTTTAATCCCAGCACTCGGGAGGGAGGCAGAAATAGGAGGATCACTGTCAGTTCAAGGACAGCCGGGGACTACAGAGTAAGGGCAAGGTCAGCCTGAGTTACAGTGAGACCCTTGCCTCAAAAAAAAAAAAAAAAAAAAAACACTTAAAGAGTTCTTAAGACCCATATTTCAGCTAAAGAGGACTAGGAAAAGGCAGATTTCCCCACTCCCCAGCTCCTAAGTGTTCTGCTGCCATGGCTGCTGTTGGGTTCAAGTCCACACTAGCTCTTGCCTCCCTCTCCGGGAATACCACCCCCATCTCACTCAGCACTACAAAGACAGGCCACCCCTCCAGGGCCCTTCTTCCTCAACCTTACCTCTGGAGGGGCGCCAGCAGAGTGGGGCTCGCTAGAGAGTTCTCCCTAGGTTCCTCTGCTTCCTTGCACTGGGATTTTCCCTCAAGCGCGTGCCGAGGCCCTTCCTCAGTGTCCTGGCTGTGAAGGGGACTCTGGAGCTGCACCCCATGCAGAAGTGGGGGAGATAACCTGGTTAGGCCAGCCAGAGCAACAGGATGAGACCCTCCACTGGAGAACAAAAGGAGAACGTACGAGTGTAGTGGGTGTACCTAGGTCAGTCCCTCCTCAGCTGGACTGGAGCACCCTATACCCCTGGAGGGTGCAGGGCACAGGGGCCAGATGAGCAATGGGGGAGCCTCCCCCCAAGCAGCTGTGCTCCCTGCTGCATTTGCCTGATCCTCTCGCACACATGCCCACCCTCAGCATTCATCATCACTGGGACAAGGAGGGATGAAAGAACTAAGCAGAAATGGAGAGAGACACCAGCCTCAAGTTATAGCAATGCAGGAAGCATTAATGAATGCATCAAGGAAGAGACTGCAGAGAGTCCAAAGTCTGAGATGACTACTCCTTTTCCTTTCCAGAGTGGTGTCTTCCTCCTATCATGGAATCAAGCCAGGGAGCACCACCCCCCCATCCCACACACACAGTCAGCACAGCCATCTTCTTTGATGTGACAACACCCTGGCTCAAAGCTCTGAGCTGCAGTATGGACCCTGTAACACTGATCCCCGGACCTCCAACAGGCCACTTCAGCCCCGGCTCACAACCAGATCCACACCGCTTAATCAACCCAGTCTAGTGAGGACAGAGCCCTAAACATACTACAGTGCTGTGGGTAGAGTGATGCCAAGAGGCACTTCACACTCCTGTCATGGTAAAGCACCACAGGGCGCGCGCGCGCACACACACACACACACACACGCAGCACAGCACACAGCGCGCGCGCGCGCGCGCACATACACCTCTAGCACAGCCATCCAAGCAATTTACCATCTGCCTTCAGACAAGGGCATACAACTTCTGAAGCTAGAATTCTACCCAAGCCCACAGCACCCTGGAGACACACCATGCCTCAGGTTCCAGGGACAGCACTGTACCTCTCCGAGCCTTGGGACTGCTTTTTCTGTGGATCAGCTTTGCTGGACTGGCTGTCATCCTGCTCTTCTCGTCCTAACCCCTGAGCCTGCAGGCAAGAAGCAGTAGAAAGTGTGCATGAGAGGGGTCTCTACTGCAGAACCTCATCCTGCTGAGCCTGGCACACACTGAAAGTGCCTCTCAAAAGGAAAGGGGGCCACTGGGACATGGAACCGGCCCGTCTACTGTACAATGCAGTGTCCTGAGCATTAGCTAAGCCTCAGCTTGAATAGGAGGTAGGTGGCCATGGCCACTGCACACAATACCAGAAGCAGGAAAAATATTTATATATACTAAAGAAGGGGGCTGGAGAGATGGCTTAGCGGTTAAGGAGCTTGTCTATGAAGCATAAGGACCCAAGTTTGGTTCCTCAGTACCAATGTAAGCAAGATGTACGAGGTGGCACATGTGTCTGGAGCTCATTTGCAGTGGCTAGAGGCCCTTGTGTGTCCATTCTCATTCTCTCACTCTCTCTCAAATAAATAAATTAATAAAAATTCTTTTAAACACTAATGGGGCAGGAGAGATGGCTTAGCGGTTAAGGTGTTTGCCTACAAAGCCAAAGGATCCCAGTTTGATTCTCCAGGACCCACGTAAGCCAGATGCACAAGGGGCGCACACATCTGGAGTTTGTTTGCAGTGGCTGGAAGCCCTGGCACACCCATTCTCTTTCTCTCTCTCCTCACTCTCTCTCATCCTTCTCTCTCAAATAAATAAGTATATTTAAAAAATTTTAAAAAACACTAAGAAAAAAGGGGGAAGAGGAAAAAGAAGAGACAAAAAAAAAGGAGAAAGGGTAGGGAACACAGTCTTTGCTATGTGCTCATATATTAAAGTTCTCAATTTAAATACAGCTGGCCTGCAGTAGCCTGGAACTTGCACTGCGAGCTCCAGGTATAACCACAAACCCACCGAGGCCCAGGTCAAACATGGCAGTGAAGCACAGTGGGCAGGGTGAAGGTGGCAGGCAAGTCCCCCATAAAGCGCCCTAGAGAGACACGGGCTGGCGATTGCCCAGACCAAAGGGCACACCACTAACTCCACAAGGGAAGGAGACAGTGACATTGCTTCCACTGCTCCATTCTGGGCTTGCTCAAGGACATGAGTCTCCATCAGTACACAGTGAGGCCTCGTTCTCAGTCTAACATATCATCCATTCAAAACTAAACCCAAAATCTTATTTTATATCGCAAATTCAGCAAGCTGGTTTTAAAAAACAACAACAATAAAAAGGGGCCTTTTTTTGATGACTCCAAATATTTTCCACAGGGGTACACGCAGTGGTACAGTCAGCATGGGCCCACCCTTTGTTCTGGTGCATCCAGCCCACTAGTCACCCCTCCACTGAACACTGGGCTAATAAACCCAGCTCCCAGGGCTTCTGGTGAGGACTCAATGCGATCATGTAGAGAAGGCCAGCTTCCGGTCCAAAGAAGGCAGCCCTAAATGTTAGGTGCTCTTCCCACATGTCTCTCCCTTTCCCTTCCCCTCAGCCTAAGACAAAAAGAAATGGAAAACAAAAATTTTAAAAGAAAGGAAGGAAGGAAGAGAGACTTGCCAACGTCATTCTAGGGCTTGCACTCCTTCTGTTATCCCAACAGGAGCCCCGTCTGCTCTGGGCCACATGGGTCAACAGGAGAGGTAGGGCAGGAGACAGCTCACTCTGTCTTCTCCAGTGGGGTCCCAGCATTGTGCCCCCCACCCCCACAACCTCTCCATGGCAGCCTGAGTCCCAGCAGTTAAAGCAGACGCTGCCATCTGGATGGGTGAGGAAGGGCGGGGCTTGAACTAAAACCCAGCTCCCCCAAATTACATTAAAAATAGCAATGCCGCCTGTGTGGACCTCGCAGAGCCTGCAGCAGAAGGGCTCCCTGCCAGGGCTGCCTCTCCTCATCACATCAGCCTGGGCAGAGCCTGCAGACAATTACAGGTGAGCGGTCCTCCCCACCCGCTCTTGTGTCCTTCCACCACGGTCTTCCTGAAAACCACTCAAGCTCACCAAATATCTCCTTTTCTCACTTTCCAGGGAAAAGAAAGTACACAAGCCAACTCCATTTAATAAACTAAAATATAAAAGAAGCAACCAGTGGGCATAGTGGCGCACGCCTTTAATCTCAGCACTCTGAGGCAGAGGCAGGAGGATCGCCATGAGTTCGAGGCTACCCTGAGACAACATAGTGAATTCCAGGTCAGCATGAGCTAGAGCGAGACCCTACCTGGAAAAAACACAAATAGAAGAAAAATAAAAATAAAAATAAAAAAGAGAGAGAGAGAGAGAGAGAGAAAAGAACTCCAAGGCTGCAAGCCAAGTACCATGAGGGAAAAGGCAGACTGCAGGCTAACCACAGACCAAGTTATTCTGTCTACTCCCTTCTTATTTCTTCTTTGTACTTTCGCAACAAACTGAATTAGTTTTCCTGCCAGAGAAAAACAGACAAAACCCAGACTACAGGAAGTCCTGTGAGATCTCAAGCTTCTTACCCCAGAAAAGGAAGCTAAGGAACTGAACATGGTAACTAGCCATGTGAAGCCTCTGACATAGCATTACTCAGGACCGACCCCATTTTTAACTCAGCTCCAAGTGCTGGTTTTTGTTTAAGATCCAGTCTCAGGGTAGAGGCAAAAGGATTGCAAGTTTCAGACCAGCCATTTTGAGATAGTGATCTTGTCTCAAAATTTCAAAAAAGCAAACAGCAGGGCCTGGGCCTAGGGTGTTAGGGCATACCTTGTTGGGACAGTTCATGTCTAGCATATGTCAAGCCCTCAGTTCAATCCATAGCCCTGAAAGAGTTAAAAAAAAAAACAAACAAAAAACAGTTCCCTAGTGAAATAGATCATGGAATACTAAAACAGAGGAAGACTTTGCAACCTACAAAAATAAAGGAGATCTATATGAAATATTTCAGGAAAAAAGGTCTAGGCTCTAGTCTCAAATTCAATTGTTTTTTTGTTTTGTTTTTTAAGGTAGTGTCTTGCTCTAGCCCAGGCTGACCTGAAATTCACAATGTAATCTCAGCACGGCCTTGAACTCATGGTGATCCTCCTACCTCTGCCTCCTGAGTGCTGGGATTAAAAGCGTACACCACCATACCCAGCTTCTAGTCTCTAAAGTGCATATTGTCAAGCAGTTTTGGCAACAATCCTAATATTTGTGGGAAGAAAAAAAGATAAGCAATTAGAAAACAGATGACACTTATATATACCCAGAAAATATTCTGAAAATGCACATGAAGATATTTAGATATTTATGGAAACACTACTTGGTGGAAATAAAGCCAAAGGAAGTAAAGGACTTTGGCCTTCTTTATCATTTGAAATAATTTTATGCACAATTTTTAAACTTATTCTGAAATTCACTGTCACTCATTATAGTCATTATCTTGGCTGTGATGATAGCTTCAAAAAACTGTATGTGCTGCCAGGCATGGTGGCACACGCCTTTAATCTTAGCACTCAGGAGGCAGAGGTAGGCTGTGAGTTCGAGGCCACCCTGAGATTCCATAGTGAATTCCAGGTCAGCCTGGGCTAGAGTGAGACCCTACCTCGAAAAACCAAAAAAAAAAAAAAAAAATGTATGTGATAAAATGTATTGAATTGCCGGGCCTGGTGGTGCATGCCTTTAATCCCAGCACTCGGGAGGCAGAGGTAGGAGGATCACCGTGAGTTCAAGGCCACCCTGTGAATACAGAGTGAATTCTAGGTCAGCCTGAACTAGAGTGAGACCCTACCTCGAAAAACCAAAAATAAAACATTGAATCATCCATTTCAAATATGCAGCTTGTTGTATGTCAATTACATCTCAAGCTACATTTTTTTAGTTTGTGTTTTGCAGTTATGGAAATAGAATCTAGGGCCTCACCTATGCTAGGCAAGTGCTCTACCACTGAGCTATACCCCTGTCCTCTAAAGTACTCTTAAATGACAGTTTAATTCTAAGCTCTACCCTGGTTGTGTCCTTGGGAGCGATCAGGAGAGCAGAGCAAAATGGCTGCGAAGAAGGCTGCATCCACAGTGGTCTGTCCCACAAAGGGCTGCTGCTTCCTCCCACAGCTCCACCTTCCTGCTCCACCCCTCCACACCCTGAGGCAGGAGACAGTTACCTGTTAAGCCCTATCTAAGGCTCTACATGGTCAGAAAACCTGAATGTCCAGCATTCTCCACACTCCAACAGGTAGAACTTCCTCTTCCAGAATTGGCTACCAGCAAGGGGCAGCACTGAGAAGCAAAGCTGAGCCAATCCCTGGTGCTGCTAATACCAAATGGTACAGGCAAGAGACTGCTGGCCTCTTTAGGTCTTAGGTAGGCCCAGAAATCCATGTCTTGTGGAGCTCCCAAGTAAGTCTGCTGCTCGGCAGGTTTTAGAGCAGAGAAACAGAACCCACTTCACCTTATGGAGCCAGTAGGTTTCCCAGTCACCTGTTGCCAAAGGGCCTCAAGAGTATACCCGTTCTAAGCCCTTCCTGCCTTATCCTACCTGCAAATATGGTACTAAATTCCTGGAATTTGACCAGGAAGTGCCCAAGAAGGCACCAGCCCAGACCTGAGAAAAAAACACGGGGCTTGAATGCAATCAGCCTGAGCACTCTAGCCTGTCTACACCAGCATGCATCTCACTAAGGGTTCCTCGACTGGGTTAGTGTTAAACATTCTGCCTGTATTAACCAATGAACTCCCAAACCAAACTACTTCTTAAAATACGAAAAGATAGCCAGGCATGGTGAATGCCTTTAATCCTAGCACTTGGGAGACAAAGAGATAGTAAGATCACTGTGAGTTCAAGGCCACTCTGAGGCTTAATAGTGAATTCCAGGTCAGCCTGGGCTAGAATGAAGTCCTACCTCAAACAAAAAACAACAACAACAACAAAAAACCTGGATCTGTGTTTCAGCCATCTCTGTACCCTGCTGGGTTAGAGGTCAGCTTACATCTAGAAGGGAAGATAGATAAACTAGCTTAAATTAAAAGATACCCAGGGGGAGCATCTTTTACCCACATAAAAGGGAACAATTCATCCTGCTTGGAAAAAGTGGCACCAGCCAGGTGTGTACACATGCACGCCTTTGATCTCAGCACCTGGGAGGTAGAGGTAGGAGGATCACTGTGAGTTCAAGGCCATCCTGGGAATACAGAGTGAATTCCAGGTTAGCATGAGCTAGAGTGAGACTCTACCTTGAAAAACAAAAAAAAATTAAAAAGTGGCAGCAGAGATGGGCCTCCAAGACCAAGGAAGAGCATGAGAATGCTGGGAAATGGAAAAGCAGCAGAGCTGGCAAAGCAGTCCCACGGGTGGAAAGTCCACTGTGGGGAGGGTGAGTGGCAGAGCCAGCTGGGGTAG
Organism: Jaculus jaculus; assembly: GCF_020740685.1. NCBI lineage: Eukaryota > Metazoa > Chordata > Mammalia > Rodentia > Dipodidae > Jaculus > Jaculus jaculus. The sequence continues at coordinate 97,338,964 of NC_059104.1, forward strand.
AGAGCATGAGGCTGCAGAGGGTGGACATGTGCAGTTGCTGAATGAATAAAGGGACCCATGCACGGGGCAGCAGCAGGGGCAGAAATGTTTTCACTGCGTACAGCCTCAGAGCAGGCATGGTTAGAAGCCCCATTAGGGGCCCAGTCAGCAGCATGCCTCAGAGAAGCAGAAGGGGACTAATTGGTGTGGTGGCGCGCACCTACAATCCCAGCACTCAGGAGGCAGAGGTACGGGGATCGCCATGAATCCAAGTCCACCCTAAGACTACATAGTGAATTCCCGGTCAGCCCGGGCTAGAGAACACCCTACCTTGGAACAAAAGAAAGAAGGAAAAAAGAGAAGAGAAGAGGAAAAGGAAGAGAAAAGGAAAAGAATGTCCAAAAGCACATGCTGTGATGGGCAGGAATCATTTCTGGGTCACCGTCAAGTGACTGCCAGAGAAAACGAGGTCCCAGCGCAGCCCACCACCCAGACTCACCGGGACTGGAGAAAGCATGTCTCCATCCAGCAGGTGCTCCATGAAGCGGCTGCGAAAACCCGAGTCCTGCACACAATGAAGATGAGAAAGTCAGCTCAGGCCTGGTCACAGGCAGCACTTGCCAGGGCCTCTCTTCAACGCCCAACACCAACCTTCCATCAAAGTGCTTCCTAGGTCCCAGGCACTAAGCCAAACATTTTGATATGTAACTAAACCCTTGACACTGTGACTAGATGGAAAGATAAGGTGGCAGAGTAATATGGTAGAATGTACGCTACAGACGCTGAGTTGTAAGAATGTGGAGATTCACTATGAAACTTTTTGTTTCTACATGTTTTATATTTTCATAAAATTCTGAGCGAACTATAACCCTGTGAGGCTGAAACGCTTAACCTCTCCCAGCTGCAGAAGCAGGTTATGGAGCACACATAATTTGCCCAAGGTCACCGAGCTGGTAACAAAGGGGCTGGGGATCAGATGAGACCCCGGCCTGACTCTTTATGTGACACACGTGCTAAGCATGTCACTTCCCAGCTGTGTCACCCTCCAGTGCCCAATCAGGGCATCAGAAGTGCCAGCAAACCCATGAGCAGCTTGGAAATGAGGACTGATGGGCTCGGCCTGTGCATTCCTTCCCTCATCTCACACAGGCGCCCTTTGGGACATTGGGATTAATTAATTGTGCTTAGTCCACAAGCTCCTCTTGGGGACAGGCAGCAGATATCTACTCCAAAACCAGCTCCTCACTGCTCTTTGGCTGCCACAAGACTATGGGCCAACCCCCCAGAGCCTGAGATCCCCGCTGGGCTAAGTGAAGGATTGCTACCTAACAGCATGCTACTGGGGACAGTTCTGTCATCAGCCTGATAAGTGGCGGGATGCCCAGACAAGGTCTGGTCCTGCTGTCCACGCCTCCTCCCTCAAGTCCCATGGAGGAGAAAAATGCTGATGGGCACATGGCACCACACGGTGGCTGCTTTGAAGGGCCAAATCCCTTGTTTCCAAGAGTTCGGTGACACAGCTATTCTTCAGACAGTTTTTAATGAACAACAAAGGCTTTTTGCTTCCCTTCCTAGCTTGTGGGGTTTTCTTCGTTTTTGGTGACATTTTCCTTTACATTTGTGTTCCACTCCACCTCATGTCGCTGCCATCTGCCTCTGAAACCATGGCTCAGTGTGGGGCTAAGCACACAGCTGCCTAATTCCTTTGCACCCCTCTTATTCTCCCTGTTCATCCCGAAGCCTCTCCCACTAATCCCTTCTCTTACAGCTGCCTCCTCTGAACAGATGGAAGGGCACACGCTTGACTCCTCCCCTTAGACTAAGACCTGGCAAGCAGAACCAAGATCTAGCAGGCTAGGCAGAAGGTCCGGGGAACCAAGGGCTATGGAAGTCCAGGACAAAGCCTTAACTTGGAAAATGAAAAACACAGAAGCCCTCTTGAAAGAATGTATGGACTAATCCTTGCCATAGCTCAGTGACCCTGGGGTCAGCATGCCAGGCTGTCACCTCTTGGACTTGTGTAATGGTCTTGCTAGAGTCCTGAGGCAACACACATGACCTCACAGGCAAGTCACACACTGTAATACTAACAGCAGGGTTGGGAAGATGGCTCAGTGGTTAAAAGCACTTGCTATATAAGCCTGATGACTGATGTTTGGATCCCCCAGAGCCCATGTAAAACTAGACATAAGGAATGCATGTATCCATAATACCAATACTCTTGGCAATAAGAGGTGAAGTCAAGTGAATCCCTAGGCTCAAAGGCCAGTTTTTCTGGCATTTCCAGCAGCAAAACAACAAAGAAAGGCACTGTCTTAAACAAGGTGGAAGGCAAGAACAGACACCCAGAGGTTGTCCTCTGACCTCCACATGCACACCATGGCATGCACACATGCACGCACACAAAGAGCTTTTATACTTTATTTGAGAAAGAGAGGGAGAGAAAGAGGCAGAGAGACAGAATAGGTGCACCAGGGCCTCTAGCCACTGCAAACAAACTGCAGGCACATGCACCACCTTATACATCTGGCTTACATGGGTCCTGGGGAATTGAACCTGGGTCCTTAAGCTTTGCAGGCAAGTGCTTTAACCGCTAAGCCATCTCTCCAGTCCACAAAGCTTTTGAAAAGAAGAGTGATAACAAGCAGCACTTACTTACTTTACATGCTCTACTTTACTCTTTTCTCAGAAAACCTGTAAGAAGTAGGTAGTGCTATCCTTGTAATGGGTTAAGAAACTGGTGCTATCAAGACCTAAGTGAGTCCTGCCTTTCCCACTTCCTAAATGTCTGTAAAGTACTTAACCTTCGGGACAAGAAAATTAATGCTCTTACCCACCACATTGCCGCCACCCACTGCAAACTCACCAGGCCAAGGAAGGACTTGGGGTCAGAAGCCATGGAGTCTGAGAGCTGTGAGTCCTTCAAGTGTTCAATGATCTCTGACTCCTAGGGAGACAAATTACAAAGATTCCCCTTGAGCACAGAGGGTCCAGGCCATGTTCAGGGAATTCCCATGGCCACAGGAGTCAGCCCTGACTCTACCTGAGATACAACATCCTCCTCCTGACATGCACAGCAGGGCTAGGCAGCCATGCTGAGAGTGGAGAGCCATACCCCCATCAGACCAACAGAGTTCACATGGAGAAAGGGAGCCAAGAGTTGAGTAGAGATGCTTAGGAAATCAGTAGTGCAAAAGTTTGATGTTAGACTAAAAAACAAACAGAATGGAAGTGCCTTTTCGAGAAAGCAGATGAGAGCTCTTTTTGTTGGTAGTGTGTATATGTACATATGTTCATGCATGTGGTGCATGCCACAGCACACATGTGGAGGTCACAGGACAAGTTCAGGTGTCAGCCCTTGCTTTCCACCTTGTTTGAGGCAGTGACTCTCATTCATCACAAGCATCCACAGGCTAGCTGGCCCGAGAGCTTGCAGGTGATTCTCCTGTCTCCCCTCCTTGTCATGTAGGCATGCTGGCATTGGAGACACTAGCAGTACAGGAACACAGGGTCTGGCTTGTCAAACTCAGGTGCTCACACTTTCACAGCAAGCGCTTTATCCACTAAGCTCTCTCTCTCCAGCCCAAAGCTCTCTATGTACTGCTGGCGGTAGTTGGTTGGTTGTCAAGGGAGTGTCTCACTCTAGCCCAGGCTGGCCTAGAATTCACTACGTAGTCTCAGAGTGACCGCAAGCTCAAACTGATCCTCTTACCACTGCCTCCTGAGTGCTGGGATTAAAGGCCTGGTGCTACCCAAAGTTCCTTAAATGAATTCCTTCACTGTCTAGCTGGAGGAAGAATAAGAGTAAAGGTAGGAAAAAGCCACAATACTGAAGGCTCTCTCTCCTCATAGACCCACTTCTGTGACAGCAATCACTTCCATGTTTACAGTTGGTCCAGAAATTATCACAGAAATGGATGAGAAGAGTCTAACCCAGCAGGGCATGGTGGCACACACCTCTAATCCCAGTACTTGGATGGCTGAGGTAGGAGGATCGCATGAGTTTGAGGCCAGCCTGAGACTACAGAGTGAATTCCAGGTCAGCCTGGGCTACAGCAAAACCCTACCTTGAAAAAAAAACAAGAGAAAAGAGTCTAATCTACCTATTCTAGGTGCAGAGAACTTTCAACTGTGGTAGTTATTTGCCTTCCCTTACAAGCACACACAGACACCCCCCCCACACACACACACACAGGACCTCAGATTGCAGTAAATCAATACTACACATAGAGAGGAGGAGAGGGAGGGGAGAGGTAAGGAAGAGGGTAAGAAGTAAATAGAAGAGAAGAACACGCACAGCCCAGGAGGGTGCCAATGGAAAAGCGTGTTTCTCCTCTGAATTCCCAGCGCTGCAGCTTCATTCAGGATTTTACTGCCTGCTGGGTCCAGTCGTATTTGTCACAATTAAGGTTCGGGCTGATGCTGACAGCCCAGGGCATGCAAAGGAAGCGAGCTCCTGCCTCGGTAATGGAGACATGGAGACAGGAAGCCATATAGGGCTGTGAAGAGCGGCAGAGGGTTGCAGTTGGCCACTGCCGAGGACAGGGACTTACCTCGCTGGCATCTGATCTGCACTCTTCCAGGGCAGAAGCCTCTTTTGGCTCCCTTGCTGCCTCTTCCCGCATGGAACCCTCCTCTGCATCTGCTGGGTCCTCCTCTGGCTCCCTTTTAGAGGCTTTGGCAGGCTGAGCAATTCCAGGGTCTGCCCCAGGGTCCACCTGACTCGCAGAAACCTCAAGATCACTCTTCTCACTCTCTTCCTTTTGTGGGTGCCGAGAACTCGCCCCTCTTCCCAGGGGCCCGTTGCCATCAGCACTGTGCAGACTTCTATCTCTGTCCTGACTGAACAGCTTGCCAGGAGTAGGGGGCCGGGCAGCATCGGAGTCAAGAGAAACGTCCTTCTTGTCCGCTGGCTGGCTGATTCTTAGAGACTCCTGGGAAGCACAAACCATGTCAGAAAGGAGGACTCGAGGAATGCCAAAAAGGAGTTTAGAGACTGCTACAAGATGGGGCTGTCAGTCCTTGATTCCCACAGGACAGAGTTTGAGTTCTTACCACAATGAGTAGTACACAGTCAAATGGCTTTTTTTTGGGGGGGGGGGCAGGGGGTGGTTTCAAGGTAGGTTCTCATTCTAGCTCGGGATGACCTGGAATTCAGTCTTAGGGCAGCCTCGAACTCATGGCAATCCTCCTACCTCTGCCTCCTGAGTGCTGGGATTATAGGCATGCACCACCATGCCTGGCTCCAAATGGCTTTTAAAATAGATTGCTGCCAGTATGACGGCATGTCTATAACCCCAACACCCCGAGAAGTGAAGATGAAGGATCAGGGATTTAAGGTCATCCTCAACTGCATAGCAAGTTTGAGGCCAGCCTAAGTTACATGAGATCCTGTCTCAATCAATCAATCAATAACATATTGCTGCTATGAAACCCCCATCCAGATCCAGAGAACTGGAGTTTCTATGGTAGAGTGCACACATTAAACTGGAGCCCTGCCCACTGAGAAATCACTGCAACTACCTCATCTGTCATGTCCTTAGGTAAGAAACTTCTCCCTTCAGGCCCCTAGCCAAATCCCAACACACACTCACAAGCCAATGTTTATTTAAGATGATTAGAAGCCGGGAGTGGTGGCGCACACCTTTAATCCCAGCACTCGAGAGGCAGAGGTAGGAGGATCACCATGAGTTCGAGGCTACCCTGAGACTACATAGTGAATTCCAGGTCAGCCTGGGCTAGAGTGAACCCTACCTCAAAAAAAAAAAAAAAAAAAAAAAAAGATGATTAGAGACAGTATGTGAGAAAAGGGTAGCAGGGTCTGGAATCTCTACTTCTCCTAGACAGCAGCAGGGGGATGCCAGCTGATCACTGACAACTCCAAAGATAGCGCCCTCTGAAAGGACTGTCAATCTGCGGTGGAGACAGAATTAGGTGGGCAAGGGATTTATCAGGGGTTATGCCTACATAGGTAAAGGTGGTGGGGAGGGTCTTCAGAACCCAACACATGTTTGACAGAGAGCGAAGGAACACAGAACATTTCTGAGAAAGTCTCGGCCAGCCAAGCAGATGGCAGGCTGCCATCAAAGGAGATCCATACCAGACAGAAAAGGCCCTCTTTCCAGACCTCTATGGTGACCTGTTGTCAAGAGGAAGCATGCTCTTGGCATGAACCAGGAAAAACAAAACGGGCAGTAGCTGACATCTGGCAGTCTCCTAAGATCTCACTGATAGTGTGGCTTGAAAGCAGAGCTGAGCTGCACACTTTGACAGCGACCACACCCTGCTTTCTCATTTACAGACCTTACTTTACAGACCAGTAAAAACCTAAGGCTGCTTCTGCTGAATTCTCTACAGTTGATCAAAACAGAAACAGAAAGCCATCCCTAAGAAAATCAGCCAGTACCTTGGTGTAATGACTCACGCCCATCTATAGTCCCAGCACTCAGGAAGCTGAGGAGTTCTGTGAGATCAAGGCTAGCCTCGGCTAGAATGAGACCCTGCATCAGCATAAAGACAGGGGGACTGCGCTCCATGGGAGGGAATATATCCCTGATACTGATACCTATAACAGGGGTAGTCATGAGCCCTAGAGGTGTAATGTCTGCTGCTATGTGGCTAAAAGTACTGCCCAGTGAGCACTTCTCTTAATGTTCATACCCATACATCAATGCTACTCTCACTTTTGGTTAGAGAAGCTTCTCTTTCCATATGGCAGGGCCCTAGGGATAACTCAGAAGGCACCATGGTGAGAAGAAGTGACAGAGGAGTGCTCAGCACTGAAATATCTGTATCACACCTTCCAAGGCTCAGGGTCCATTGCAGAAGAGGTCGTGGAAAGAATGTAAGAGCCAAAGGAAGGGTAGGACTCCTTACAACGTGCTCCTCCAGACACAAAAGAGCTTGGATATCCATGACCTCACAGTACCTAACACTATCTACACAAGACCATCTAATAGGAGGGAAAGATCATGACATCAAAATAAAAGAGACTGATTGAGGGGGGGAGGGGATATGATGGAGAGTAGAGTTTCAAAGGGGAAAGTGAGGGGAGGGGGCAATTACTATGGGATATTGTTTACAAGTATGGAAGTTGTCAATAAAATAAATAAATAAATAAATGAAGGGAGGAGGCGGAGAGATGGCTTAGCAGTTAAGGCGCTTGCTGGCAAAGCCAAAGGACCCAGGTTCGATTTTCTAGTTCCTACGTAAAGCCAGATGCACAAAGTGGCAGAGTCTACAGTACGACTGCAGTGGCTAGAGGCCCTGACATGCCCATTCTTTCTGCATACCTCTTTTTTTTTTGGGGGGGGGGGAGTTCAAGGTAGGGTCTTGCTCTAGGCCAAGCTGACCTGGAATTAGTTTCAGGCTGGCCTCGAACTCACAGGAATGCTCCTACCTCAGCCTCTCATTGTAGAGGTGTTCCCTTGAAGGGGGTTGTGCGAGCCCAGTCCTTTCCTCTCTTGGCTTCCTAGCTCATGACACAGACACTTGCTCCTCCACATGCTCCTGCCACAGTGTGCTGCCTCACCACAGGTCAAAGACAATGGGGCTAAATTGGGCCCTTGAACTGGAAGCAAATCTATGCCTTTTCTTAGATGATGATATCAAAATAAAAGAGACTAATTGAGAGAGGGAGGGGATATGACGGAGAATGGATTGGGGAAGGGAAAACTGGGGGAGGGAAGGGAATCATCATGATTTATTGTCTATAATTATGGAAGCTGTCAATTAAGGTTTTTAAAAATATGCTTTTTCCTAATAAGGCTTATTAAGTCATAATTCACTTTTTTGTTGTTGTTTTGTTGTGTTTTCTCAAGGTGGGGTCTCGCTCTAGCCCAGGATGACTTAGAATTCACTATGTAGTCTCAGGGTGGCCTTGAACTCATGGTGATCCACCTACCTTTGCCTCCTGAGTGCTGGGATTAAAAGTGTACACCACCATGCCTGGCTTGAACCAAGTTCTTTTCTTTTATCGGTGGGGGTTGTTCAAGATAGGGTCTCACTCTAGCACAGGCTGACCTGGAATTCACTATGTAGTCTCAGAGGCTGGCCTCAAACTCACACCCATCCTCCTACCTCTGCCTCCTGAGTACTGGGATTAAAGGCATGTACCACCATGCCTGGCCCAAAGTTTTAAACATTTCATTCCACTCATAAAAAGCTGACTACAAGTAGAGACTCAAAAGGATGGGGCTGGAGGCTTAGCTATTAAGGCATTTGCCTGCAAAGCCAAAGGACCCAGGTTCGATTCCCCAGGACCCACATTAGCCAGATGCACAAGGGGCCACACATGTCTGGAGTTCATTTGCAGGGGCTGGAGGCCCTGGTACACTCATTCTCTCACTCTCTCCCTCTTTTTCTGTCAAATAAATAAATAAGGTTGAAGGAGAGCAGGGCGTGGTGGTACACGCCTTTAATCCTGGCACTCAGGAAGCACAGGTAGGAGGATCACCGCGAGTTTCTGAGGCCACCCTGAGACTACAGAGTGAATTCTAGGTCAGCCTGGAATAGAGTAAAACCCTTCCTCGAAAAACCAAAAAAAATAAAAGGTTGAAGGAGAAGCCCTAAACATGGTGTTTGTTGATGTTCTAATTAAAGTGTCTGTTGGGCTGGAGAGATGGCTTAGCGGTTAAGCGCTTGCCTGTGAAGCCTAATGACCACGGTTCGAGGCTCGGTTCCCCAGGGCCCACGTTAGCCAGATGCACAAGGGGGCACACGCGTCTGGAGTTCGTTTGCAGTGGCTGGAGACCCTGGCACACCCATTCTTTCTCTATCTGTCTTTCTCTCTGTGACTGTCGCTCTCAAATAAATAAATAAAAACTGAACAAAAAATAAAAAAAAGAAATAAAGTATCTGTTGAGGCCAAAGACAAAACCGTAGCCTACTGACAGGCTAACCCAGGCTCTCCAAGGATGGTGAGGGAGGCAGGAAAACAAGAGTAGTTCAAAGCATAGTGTAGAGACAAGACTGTCTAGGCTCACAGGGTTGCTAGGAAAATGAATTAGCCTTCATTAAGGAGTTAAGAAATTTAGGCCTGGAAAGATTGCTTATTGGGTAAGGTGCATGCCTGCAAAGCCTAGGGACCCAGGTTTGAGTCTCCAGGTCCCACATAAACCAGATGCATATGGTGGCGCCTGCATCTGAGTTTTGTTTGCAGTTGCACAACTATTCTCCCTCTATCTTTCTCTCTCTTCCCCTCTCTGTCTCTAATAAATAAATAAAGATAACAAACAATCTTGTAAAAAAAAGAAATTTAGAACTATGCCTGGCTATACTACCAGTACCCCACTAATGCTTCATGAGACCCCACATTCATCCACTGAGCACATTCAATGTGCCAAACACTGCCTTGGGGAACTGAATGTGACCAGACATAGATTCTGCCCTCAGGGAACTGAGAAAAGTGAAATGCCCCAGTGAGCCTGGTGATGAGCCCTAACAACCCAACACAAAGAAGCACTAGATGCCGGGGTGCCGCTGCCACTAGCCCCAAGCCTGTTCCGGGAAGAAAGGGGAAGGTGAGGAAAGGCTGTTGCTGTCTAGTTCCACTAAGCTCGCATGGCGTAACTCTATCAGGATCCCCCAGCGGACAGAAGGGGCAAATAGCTTCAGCTAAGGCTGGCTCTCACCCATGCCCAGCCCCTGGGTATATTCTTAAAACAAACTCTTGCCGTGCGTGGTGGCGCATGCCTTTAATCCCAGCATTCACACCGTGAGTTTGAGGCCACCCTGAGACTACATAGTGAGTTCCAAGTCAGCCTGGATCAGGTGAGACCCTACAAAACAAAACAAAACTGAAGAACTCAGGAACCAGAGGGATGCCATGACAGGCTTCAGAGTCACCAGTAGACCTAAGTTTCTGTTTCCTGCAAGGTTTCTGTTTCCCAGCAAGGTTTAAATAAGAATTTAACAGTTACTGAAAAAAAGATCATAAACTGCTTATGCCTTACATTTCTATAGTCATAAGATAAGTTGCTTAAGTTCCTCAAACACACATAGCCAGTCACAATAAAGGTTACCTAATCTGCTTGAAATTCCCCTAGCCCCCTGCCCATCAGCTCTGCCCCCCAGCATGTAAGCCTATCAGAAAAATACAAGTGCAGTTACTACTTAAATCTACTAATCATGTAACCAAACCATTCCCCTACTTCTTTGTTCAAATCCCTATAAAAAACCTGCCCCCCTGCTGCTCAGGGCTCTTATACGGATCCACTGCGTTGGTGAAGTCAAGAGTTCGAGCTTAAGCCCGAAATAAAGCTCCTTGCCTTTGCATACGAGTTTGGTTCTCCTCGGTGGTCACTCAAAAACAAAACAAAAAACTTCCCTCTTCCCTTTCCCCTGACAAACTATCACTGGTCCTCACAGCATCACCTCTCCCAGGAGCCTTCCTTGGTCTCTGGGTCTCTCCTCACAACAGCTGTAATAACTATGAGTCCGTTACCAGATGAGCTCCCTGTAGTGCTCAGAACCTAGTTTATGACACATAACAGACGCTCAGTAAAGTCTTGTTGACTGAGTTTTGAAAATAGAATGTGTGTCTAGGTTGGAAGGGTGGCTCAGCAGTTAGGGAGCTTGCCTGTAAAGTCTAAGGACCCGAGTTCAATTCCCCAATACCCACTTAAGGCAGATGTACAAGGTGGCTTGTGCACCTAAAGTTCATTTGCAGTGGCTAGAGGCCCTGGCATCCCCATTCTCTCTATCTGCCTCTCTCTCACTCTCTCTCTCAAAAAAAAGAAAATATATATATATATATATACACATACATACATACACATACACATATACAATTTATTTATTTTGTTTTTCTTGTTTTGTTTTGTTTTCCAGGTAGGGTCTCACTCTAGCCCAGGCTGACCTGGAATTCATTATGTCATCTCAGGGTGGCCTGGAACTCTCGGTGATCTTCCTACCTCTATCTCCCAAGTGCTGGGATTAAAGGTGTGCCCCACCACACCCAGCAATAATTTTAAAAAAGAAAGAAGCTGAGGGTATAGACAAGAGGAAAGAGGGGCTGGAAAGATTAGTGGTTAAGGGGTTTGCCTGCAAAGCCAAAGGACCCAGGTTTGATTCCCCAGGACCCACGTAAGCCAGATGCACAAGGTGGCATATGCGCCTAGAGTTCATTTACAGTAGCTAGAGGAGAAGAGGAAGGAGGAGTTAAGGCTTCCCTTCCTCTTCTGCCAAATGGAAGTATAAAGTTTATTTGCCAAGGTCATTTAAGGATTAGACTATATTTCTTTTTTTTCTCAATTTTTATTAACATTTTCCATGATTATAAAAAGTATCCCATGGTAATACCCTCCCTCTCCCTGCCCCCATTATCCCCTTTGAAATTCTATTCTCCATCAGATCCCCTCCCCATCTCAATCAGTCTCTCTTTTATTTTGATGTCATGGTCTTTTCCTCCTCTTATGATGTCTTGAGTAGGTAGGTAGACTATATTTCTTATGATACTCGCAAAATGAAAAATTCTCTCAATAATGTTAACTACCAACTATTCAAAAAGAAGAAAAACAAGCCATCAAAGCTCAGCACAGCAGTGGCTAGGAAGGCAGCTCAGGGGTAAAACATGTGCCTACAGTGTGTGCCTAGTACATATGAGGCCCTGGGCTCCCAGCACTACAAAAGAAACAAGAATAAAACAACAGAGTCAGGCGTGGTGGTGCATGCGTTTAATTCCAGCACTTGGGAGGCAGAGGCAGGTGGATCACCATAAGTTTGAGGCCAACCAGAGACTACATAGTGAATTCCAGGTCAGCCTGAGCTAGAGTGAAACCCTATCTCAAAATAACCAAAAAAAAAAAAGCAGAGGATATCAGCTACAAGTAGAGATTCCCATTCTCGCATCTGAGAAAACAGAGGGACTATAAAAATCTTTGAACTTGCTAGGTGTTGTGGCACACGTATTTAATCCCAGCACTTGGGAGGCAGAGATAGGTGGATCACTGTGAGTTCGAGGCCACCCTGAGACTACATAGTGAATTCCAGGTCAGCCTGGACTAGAGTGAGACCCTACCTTGGGGGGGGGGGGGAACCTTTGAACTCATTTAGCTGACCCTCAAGCTTCAATCCTTTAAAAGATTTTCAGGGCTGGAGAGATGGCTCAGCAGTTAAATGCACTTATTTGAGAAGTCTGACACCTTGGGTTCTATACCCCAGGACCCATGTAAAGCCAGATGCACAAAGTGGTGCATGCATCTGGAGTTCATTTGCAAGAGGCCCTAACATGCCCATGGGCATTCTCATTCTCCCCCCCTCTTCTCTCAACTAAAATAAAAATATAAAGAAAAAGATTTTCAGGTTGATGTGTACCTGAATATGAAACTGCTAAAATATGGCTAATATTAAAATAAATGGCCTGACCTCTCACGTGTATCCACATCCACTGATTCCAACAGCAGAACCAGGGGCATAGCTTGTGGGAAAAGCAGATGGCCAGATCACCCACATATGGCTGCAGAAGGGTAAGCATCTCATCTCCTCTTCACCTGTCCCCATTTACCTGATCCCTGCTACTTGAGATGGCTCCAGGCCTAATGCCTGAAGCCCCCAACCATCACGCACATTCCAGATACCCAGCTCCTGCCCTGGGTGCCACAGGCACTCAGCTCTGCTCTGCATCCACCCACGCTCACTCTTCAGTCTCCTCCTGCCACAGGCTTGGGTCCTTGAGCACCTCAAGGTACAATCACTTCAAGATTGCCATCTGCACAAGGAGGGCTGTGCAGGAATGCCTATGAGAACTAATTCATGAATATTTAAAACTCCCCCAAAGCCATGAGGCTCCCCAGGGTTGTAGTCCCTACCCCTCATCTGCCCAGAGCACAAAGGCAGGGGCTGTGGAACCGACACAGCACAGGAGGGGCGTTAGGAGGGTTGGAGGGCTCAACAGCATGCCCATGCATGGATGCTGTTCTGGGCAAACTGCTGCCAAGCCAGGCAGCAGTCTTTATTTTCCAAGTCTAACGCCCATTCTGTTGGTCCCAGTTCTTTGCACAGCTCCTTGGGTGAGGTTAGCACTTTCTAATCACACTGACGTCATCCTGTGATTTCGAAACTCCATCTCCCTCCCCTCCTTTGAGGACTAACCAACGGTTCACCAGTGCCACGTGACCACATCATGCCTGCTCACCCATCCTCTGCCTCCCCATTTCTGTCACACATATTCTCAGTGCCAGTTCCATGAACCTTTTCTCCCTTCAGTCTATGACAGACAAGAAAAGAGGTTTCGAATGGAAGACTGAGAGACAGAAAGAGCCGTATTCTTGCCATCCTACTGCCCTCTCATGGTATCCTGAGCAAACTGACTGTTCAGTAAGACAGGGCAGAGATATATGCCAGGAAAGAAAGCTTTATCAAAGGCTGCCTGTGATACTTAGGACAGGAGAAAGGCAGATATAGCTCAGAGAGACCAAGAACTAGATACTAAAACAAAGGTATTTTAAGAGCTGAAGAGACAGCTTAGCAGTTAAGGCACATGCCTGCAAAGCCAAAGGATCCCAGTTCAATTCTACAGGACCCACATATGCCAGATGCACAAGGTGGCACATTCATCTGGAGTTCGTTTGCAGTGGCTAGAGACCCTGGCACACCCATTCTCTCTTTCTCTCTCTCAAATAAATAAATAAATAAAATATATTTGGGGGAGGGCTGGAGGGATGGCTTAGCGGTTAAGGCATTTGCCTGTAAAGCCAAAGGACCCAGGTTTGATTCCCTAGGACCCACGTTAGCCAGATGCACAAGGGGGCGCGTGTGTCTGGAGTTTGTTTGCAGTGGCTAGAGACCCTAGCGGGCCTGTTCTCTCTCTTTCTCCCTCTTTCTCTGTCAAATAAATAAATAAATAAAAATAGTTTTTAAAAATATAAAATAAGCTGACTTTCAATTAAGACAGACACATAGGACCCACGCCAAAGCAGCCAGGGGAGAACACCCCCCCCCCAAAAAAAAAAAACCAGCAGAACACACTCTTCTACTAAACAGTGAGGTGTAAAAGAAATTACTACCATCAGCAGAGAAGTAGGAGAGATCCAGAGCCCGCACAGGCAGGCAGAAGCGGCTCCAGCAGCGGCGGCACCAGGTCCGCGGGGCCACAGCTGCAAGGCTCGCTTTGAGCCGCAGGAAAAGCCAGGTGAGGGGATTTTCCACTCACTGTAGCTCCTTGCAAACCCAAGAAACGTGAAGGGAGGACCGCAGAGACCAACAGAGAAGTAGAGCACAAGGTAGAGGATCATGTGGACAAGTGGGAGAACTAGAGCCACCATCCACAGCTTCCCCTCCCCCACCACCAGTGCAAGCTCCAGAGACCTGGGGAAGGGAGATCACAGCACCCAGCATCGGCGACCAGAGCAGTGATCCAGCAACCCAGACAGCCTACTTGAACCCACAGGGTACCAAAGAGGGACCCAAGAAGAAGCTAAGCATAACTGAGACCAAAATCATCCCAAAACCAAGTCAGTACCCACCAAATAAACCTAGTATATAGACATGAACCGGAAGTGCTAATTGCACCTTCCATATCAGGATAAAGTATATGTTAAATCTGATGGATGGTTAGATTTGCCATTCTTAAATAAGCTATATTTTGGGCTTGTCATTTGTTGCTTCCTGATTTATAGTGGCTTTGTTTCCTCTTCTTTTGTTCATTAGGGAAGGGTCTCACTTGGTCACAAGCTGACTTAAAATCCTCAACAGACAGGAAATCTTAGCCTCCTAGGTGACAGGATTAAGGGTGTGGGGCAACACACACCCTAAGGGACTGCAACTTTGTTATAGGATCTGGTTGTCATAATACCTACTCTTGCAGAAATACTCTGTGCTGTTTTTTTGTGGAATGTGTACATTGTTTAGTTAAATTTTAGAATCTGTCTGTATTTTGTTCCACTCAGCCTACTTAAATACTCACATAGCAGGCAAACCCAACATCAAGGGTCACTTTTGTAGATACTCTGAGAGTCTTACAAGCCACACCTAGCACCTTAAGTTCCTACCCTGAAGATATATAACAGATTGATTGATACATCTAACAATGCTGCAGCTAACTAGAAAACCCAAGCATTAATTTAATCCAAGATGCAAAAATATGGACATTATAACACAAGAAACACCAAAAATCAAGACAATATAAATCCACCAAAAAGTATGAATGCATCAGAAATGACCTCCAATGAGAATGAGCTAGAGGAAATGCCTGAAAAAGATTTCAAAAGAATGATTATAAATATGCTCAAAGTCAAAGAGGAAATCAAAAGAATGAAAGAGGGCTGGAGAGATGGCTTAGTGGTTAAGCGCTTGCCTGTAAAGCCTAAGGACCCCGGTTCAAGGCTCGATTCCCCAGGACCCACGTTAGCCAGATGCACAAGGGAGCGCACGCATCTGGAGTTCATTTGCAGTGGCTGGAGGCCCTGGCGCGCCCATTCTCTCTCTCTCTCTTTCTTTCTCTGTCACTCTCGAAATAAATAAAAATGAATTTTTAAAAGTATGTTTTTGCAAGCTTAAATTAAATTAAGATTTGATTCCATATTTATTTGTCACCAGATTTTATAATCCACATGCTATAAATGTGAAGCCAGTTCCACAGTTTGTTTCTCTGTATGGGAAATTTTAGAGGTAAACAAGAGGAAGAAAGTGAGTTCCAAAAGTGGCTTCCCTTTTCCAAGGTTACTGAAATGGATTAATGACACAAATGTGGCTAAATACTAGAAACATACATTTTTCTTCAAAAATAAAATTTAATTATACTATATTGAGGGTATACTACTTCCAATAAGATTTTTTTTGGCATGTAACTTATACATTTAGCATGGGTCATACTATGTTTTATGCTAACTCAGTTTTTTTTTATCCTAGAACCATGAACACTTGACTTTTTTTGTACTCATTTGCAATGAGTAGGAAGTTGTCATACTTAACATTTGTCAGCCAGTATATATATTATGCCAACATATTTTTTCCAAAAGTCATAAATAAAATGCTTTTCAAAGCCATAACAGAAATTATGGCCTACATTTTTTAGAAAATACCCGCACAGTGACCCACTATTGAGGCCCTACACCTGAGCCTTCCTCAGACATAGCAAGGCACCACTTTTAGAAGACAAATGATATTGATGTTTCTCCTCTGAGGAAACATAAAAAATGTAACTGCAGTGAAGTTTGTTAGTGAAACTTGTAGCTATAGAGAAAAAAGGTGTAGTCAACAAGTGAAAACAAGAACATCATTTATGATGTTGTAATGGGCCTAAATTGTTCTCTAATTGAAAGAGTGGCAGCTTCTGAAATCATCTGTGAGCTTCTATGACTTTTATATTTAGCAATGTTACATGCTCACATAAATTGATATTAAAAGGAGCACGTTTTTCTGGGGAAAAAAGAAGAAGAAGAAACAAAAAAACAACTGGGCATGGTGGCACATACCTTTCATCCCAGCACTTGGGGAGGCAGAGGTAGGAGGATGGCCATTGAGTTCGAGGCTACCCTGAGATTACAGAGTGAATTCCAGGTCAGCCTGGACTAGAGTGAGCCCTACCTTTAAAAAGAAAAGGTCATATCACAAGAAGAATTGGGTCCCCTAAGAAGGCACCCCACAATACAAGTCACAGGTACCAAACCAAACCATGACCTGTCAGGCAGCATCTAAAGCCACAGCTGGCCAGAGACAATATCCTGGCTCTCAAGATAAAGACCAAGAAATATGAATCAAAGCCAGGCGTGATGGCACACGCCTTTAACTCCAGCATTTGGGACTCAGAGGCAGGAGGACTGCCATGAGTTTGTGGCCAGCCACCCTGGGCATATATAGTGAATTCCAAGTCAACCTGGGCTATAGCTGGACCCTACCTCACAAAATCAAAAAGGGGGCTGGAGAGATGGCTTAATAGTTAAGGTGCTTGCCTGCAAAGTCTAAAGACCCAGGTTCAATTTCCCAGTACCCATGTAAAGACAGATGTACAAGGTGGCACATGCTTCTGGAGTATATTTGCAGTGGCTACAGTCCCTGATGAAACCATTCTCTATCTGTCTTATCTCACTTCCTCTCTCAAATAAATTAATAATTTTTTAAAATTTATTTTTATCTGCGTGAGAATGAAAATACTTAGTAGCAGAGGCCAGTAAGTTAAAAAGGAGACATAAAGGATAGAGAAAGGAAGGGAGGAGGATACTTAATAGGTTGATATTGTATATATGTAATTACAATGATTGTAATGGGGAGGTAATATGATGGAGAATGGAATTTCAAATGGGAAAGTGTGGGGGTGGGGAGGGAGGGAATTACCATGGGATATATTTTATAATCATGGAAAATGTTAATAAAAATTAAAAAAAAAAAGTCACACACACAAAAAATTTTTATTTATTTTTTAGAAAGTTTTTTTTTCTTTTTTTTTTTTTCCTGAGGTAGGGTCTCACTCTAGTTCAAGCTGACCTGGAATTTACTATGGAGTCTCAGGGTGACCTCGAACTCATGGCGATCCTCCTACCTCTGCCTCCCGAGTGCTGGGATTAAAGGCGTGCACCACCACGGCAGGCTCAGAAAGTTTTTTTAATATTTTATATTTATTTTTTTAGAAAGGTTTTTTTTATTTATATTTATTTATTCATTGGACAGAGAAAGAGAGAGAGAATGGGTGTGCCAGGGTCTCCAGCCACTACAAGCAACTCCAGATGCATGCACCCCCTTGTGCATGTGCCTAACGTGGGTCCTGGGGAATCAAACCCGGGTCCTTTGGCTTTGCAGGCAAACGCCTTAACCACTAAGCCATCCCTCCAACCCTATTTATTTATTTATTAGAGACAGAGAGAGAGGGAGGGAAAGAGAGTGAGAATGGGCATGTCAGGGTCTCTAGCCACTGCAAACAAACTCCAGATGCATGCGCCGCCACATGCATCTGGCTTACATGGGACCTCGAGAATCGAACCTGGGTCCTTAGGCTTCGCAGGTATGTGCCTTAACTGCTAAGCCATCCTTCCAGCCCCAAAATATTTTTTTTAAAGCATTCTGCTGGTAGTGGAGGATAGACTTTAGAGAAAGAGAATTTGAGAGGGTGTTCCAGAAGCTATTACCATCTATATTCTGCATTTTCCAGCCCTTAAATCTTTGCTCAGGCTGTTTGTTTGTCTACTCTATTCCCTTAACTGCTTCTATGTCAAAAGCTTAGCTAGAGCTGGGCATGGTGGCACACGCCTTTAATCCCAGCACTCGGGAGGCAAAGGCAGGAGGATTGCCGTGAGTTTGAGGCCACCCTGAGACTCCATAGTGAATTCCAGGTCAGCCTGGACTAGAGTGAGACCCTACCTCGAAAAAGAAAAAAAAAAAAAAGCTTAGCTAGCCAGCATGGAGTGCAGAGGTAGGAAGATCACTGTGCGTTTGAGGCCACCCTGACACTACACAGTGAATTCCAGGTCAGCTCAGCCTGGGCTAGAGTAAGATCCTACCTTGGGAAAAAAAAAAAAAAAAACTTAGCTACTCTTCAAGGCTTAAAGTCAAAAGTCATCTCTTCCACCAAGCTTTCCCTCATGTCCAGGCAAGAGATCTCCTCCTCCTCTAGTCTATGAGACTGTGGAACATGAGCGGGCTGGTGTATTTCATTTATGCTGATATGACCTACAGCAGCCACGAATACAAAACACCATATGGAGAAACTGTCCCTAGACTTTTTTTTTCTTCTTTGGTAGGTTTTTTTTTGGTGGGGGGGAGGGTGGGAGTTAAGGGGATGTTAGTTTGTTTTCTGGTGCTAAGAACCAAACCCAGAGCTATGGACTTGCTAGGCGAGAACTCTTCCACTGAGCTGAGCTAAATCCCCAGCCCCTAAGGAACTTTCAACAAGTGGTTATTAGCTACCTGGGTAAATGAAAAAAAGATTCCCTGACTGAAACATCAGAAATCCTTGACAGGACTGGGACAAAAAGACCCTCTTTCCAGATAGGCCTCTACAAACTGAAAGGCTTTGCAAGGTAGGACTGAGGCATTGCCAGCAGGGCCTTCAGACTCTTACCTCATACTCAAAGTCACCCACCAGGGCACCCAGGTCCAGGTGCAGGTTCTTGAGACGCTCACTAGCACTGCGGACACTCTGGAAACAAAAACAATCAGGGGTGGAAAGCTTAAGAGAACTGGCCAGCCCAGGGTGAGGGGCTGCAGAGAAGCAGGGTGTAAGTGAGCAGCAAACAGGTGCCCAGACAGGATATCCAAAGCAGGGGTCCACCAGTGGGGCCTGGGCAGCAGCCCTTTATCCAGTGACCACAGTGCTTTATGTCATGTAAGTTTGCTGTGTCCTCTGGACCTGACCCCGGAGGCAGAAAGACTGATCAACAAAGGAAGCTATGGGCTGGAAAATCATTTTTTTCTGTTGTTGTTTGCTTGTTGGTTTGGTTTGGTTTTTTGAGGTAGAGTCCCACTCTAGCCCAGGCTGACCTGGAATTCACTACATAGTCTCAGGCTGACCTTGAACTCATGGCGATCCTCCTACCTCTGCCTCCCAAGTGCTGGAACTAATAAAGCCATGAACTAATAAAGCCATGTGCCACCATGCCCAGTAGAAAATCATTTAACTTACCCCTATTGTTTGTCTGCTTGTTTGTTTGTTCGAGGTAGCGTCTCTAGCCCAGGCTGGCCTGGAATTCACTCTGTGCTCTCAGACTGGCCTTGAACTCACAGTGATTCTCCTACCTCTGCCTCTCACGTGCTGGGATTAAAGTGCTGGGTGTTGGCAAGCAACACCACGCTTGGCAGCAGCAGAGTTCGCTAGCACACAAGATTTCTAGGTGCACAGAGGGTTTCTAGATCAGAGAAGAGCCTTCAGTACCTGGTTGTCACTCTCCTCATCTTCTTCATTGATCTCTTCCCCTACAGCCAAGAGGCCGAGAGTATCCTTGTCCTCATGGATGGTGCCCAGGAGACCCTTTGTGCAAGCAGAAGTCTTGAGACCCTGTGGAGGCTGCAAAAAGAAGTAACAACAGACTCACCTAGACCTTCCAAATGACCCTTGCATTTTTCTCCATTTCCCTGATCAAGTCCCACAGCGGGGCATGAATCTGACCTGGCAACTCCAGTTCACACTGCTGACTCCTGACTTCCTTCTATTTATTTTGTTTGTTTGTTTGTTTCCAGGTGGAGTCTCACTCTAGCCCAGGCTGACCTAGGACTCACTCTGTGGTCCCAGACTGGCCTTAAACTCACCACAATCCTCCTACATCTGCCTCCCTAGTGCTGGGATTAAAGGCATGTGCCACCATGCCTTGCCTGACCCTTTTTTCTAACTCGCACTATCCTGTCTACATAGATGGGGATCAACACTGATGCCCTATGACAGCCCACCTTCCACTGCCAGAGTCCACATCAAACTTCATGTAGGATGAAGACCTCCTAGACTAAATTATGAACTGAGGACTTCGTCCACCCTGTTTCTCAGTGACAGGCCACAGCTCCAGGTGTGGCACCCAGGGGGGCCCACTACAACTCCACACATGCATACCAGAGAAAGGACTCACCAGTGTGGGCTCTCCAAGCTGACCAGGCTCTTTAGAGCTCCCCTGGCTTTGCAATCCACGAAGAGCAGAGGGTGGGGCATCTCCAAGGCCTCGTATCGGAGCCAGGCCCCAAAGAGGAGCATGGACGGGGGCTAAGGGAGAACTCAGGGCCTGGGCAAGAAAAAACATCTTGTTACAAACTCCACAAGCCATGTGGCTCTGAGAGTGTCGGAGACAGATATAAAAATAAAATAGCTAAATCCTGCCCACTCAAATTTAAACCGTCTCCACTTGGAGACTGCTAATGAAACACAACATCCAGAAATTACCATTGTGCCAACTGTGAGAAATCACAGGCTGGCTCCCTGATTCTAACATGGATGCTATCTCGCATCTGGCAGATGCTGATACAGTGGATTCTGCTTTCCTTTCAGAAGCCACACAGCAAACGTGCTGGGGGAGGGGGCAAAGCCCAGGTACCAGAAGACTCTAACAGATAATGCTTAAAACTGATGAGTCAAGAAAAAGCAGTCTCAGCATGTTACTGACAAAGACAGAAGAAAACTCCAGAAGAAAGTGCGGGCCTCATGGGAGGAATATACACAAAGGAGAACTGTTGTACTTTATCATGTGCCTGATGCGCTGTCTGACTTCTTTTGGGTTGTTTTTTCCCTCCCGAGGAAGGGTCTCACTGCAGTCCAGGCTGACGTGGAACTCACTCTGTAGTTAGTCCAGGATAGCCTCAAACTCACAGTGATCCCTTTACCCCTACCTCCCAAAAGCTGGGATTAAAGGCATGCACCACTGTGCCCATCTGCCCTTTTTTTCTGTACTTTTATTTTGGTTTTTATTTATTATTTTTTAATATTTATTTATTTATTTTGGTTTTTTGAGGTAGGGTCTCACTCTACCCCAGGCTGAGCTGGAATTCACTATGTCATTTCAGGGTGGCCTCGAACTCATGGCAATCCTCTTACCTCTGCCTCCCCAGTGCGGAGATTTAAGGTGTGCACCACCAGGCCCGGCTTGTACTTTAATTGCAAGCAGAAAGAAACAGACTTGGTTCACCACTGCCATAATTGTGCATCTGGCTTTATGTGGGCATCAGGGAATCAAACTCAGATTGGCAGGTTTTATAAGCCAGCTCCTTTAACCATTAAACTATCTCCGCAGCCCCATTATTTTTATTTTTATTTTATTTTATTTTATTTGTTTTTTTGAGGTAGGGTTTCACTCTAGCTCAGGCTGACCTGGAATTCACTGTATAGTCTCAGGGTGGTCTCAAACTTATGGTGATTCTCCTACTTCTGCCTCCTGAGTGCTGGGATTAAAGGCGTGCACCACCACACTCATCTTCTTTTTATTTTTATTTTTTTAACTATAGGCATATTTGACTCTAATCACAATAAACACAAGGGCCAGGCAAGATGGTGCACATCTTTAATCTTAGCACTCTGGAAATAGGATTGCCATGAATTTGAGGCCAGCCTGGAACTACAGAATGAGTTTCAGGACAATGTGGGCTAGAGTGAGACTCCACCAAAACAAAACAAAACAAAAAAAAAACTAGAGATGGCTCAGCTGTTAAAGGGCTCTAGTTTGAAATAAACATAAGCATAAAAGAAATAGTTGAGCAACAACAACGGAGAAAAAAGACCTCTTTCCCCATCTACTGATGAGGAAAGTATCTGGACAAAGTCTTTCTGATGGGAATCAATGGACTGACCAGGTCTCTTTTTGCTCTTTTTTTTTTTTTTTTTAAAGATTTTGAGGTAGGGTCTCTTTCTAGCCCACGCTGATCTGGAGTTCACTATGTAGCCTCAGGGTGGCCTTGAACTCATGGTGATCCTCCTACCTCTGCCTCCCGAGTGCTAGGATTAAATGCATGTGCCACCATGCTTGGCTCTTTTTGCTTATTTTTGAAGGGTGGGGCAAGTGGAGGCTTCACGCCAGCACAAGAGCTACAGGAAGTTAACTCCAGCTGAAGTCAGTATGCGATGAAGTCTTTGGCAACTCACAGAGCCTCAGACTCCCACTTCCTTCATGAGCAAGATGAAGAGGGTCCACACTGTGTACCCATGAGGCCCGAGCAGCTCAAATGAGATGAAGGCCAGGGACTTCTGTAAGAGGCCCAGGGCCACAGCAACATTATAAAGTTGCTACTGGTACAGAGATTTGCGTTATGATCCTGGCTCAACAGAAGCAGAGGCCATCAAAAAAGCCTGGGAACAATTTACAAAGTTCTTCAAAACATACTCTTCCAGCCGAGCGTGGTGGCGCACGCCTTTAATCCCAACACTCGGGAAGCAGAGGTAGAAGGACTACTGTGAGTTCAAGGCTCCCCTGAGAGTATATAAAGAATTCCAGGTCAGCCTAGGCTAGAGTGACATTCTACCACGAAAAACCAAAATAAATAAATAAAAACTATGTTCCTCAAGTTTAAAATGTATGAAACAAAGCCAGACATGTTGGTACGCATTTTTAATCCCAGCCTTTGGGAGGCAGAGGTAGGAGGATTGCTATGAGTTCAAGGCCACCCTGAGAATACACAGTGAATTCCAGGTCTGCCTGGGCAAGAGCGAGACTCTACCTTGAAAAAAACAAAAATAAATCAATAAATAAAATATCAAGCAGCCAGGCATGGTAGCTCACAGCTTTAATCCCAGCACTTGGGAGGCAGAGGTAGGTGGATTGTTGAGCATTCTAGGCCACCCTGGGATGCCATAGTGAATTCCAAGTCAGCCTGGGCTAGAGTGAGAACCAACCTCGAAAAACTTTTTAAAAAGTATGAAACAAAGCAAATATTCCATTTCTCCCTAGTCCCAAAGAGCCAAAGGGGAATCTAGAGGTAAGGTTGGGGCAGTTTAGAATGACCATCTTCTCAGCCACAGCCTGGCTAGGGAAGAGACTGGGCAGGTCCCAGATCTGTTTCTGCACTCAGAGGATATCCGAGTCTTGGTCAAAAGGCGTGGTGAGAACCGCTCTTGACCTCGGTAGATCTCCAGTCATCCAACCTGTTGTTGAATGTCTTTAGGGAGAAAAGTTGCTAACACAACACACTAGCCAACAATGCTTGTGCACCAGGCACCAGCCAGCCAGCTTATGTGTGATGTCACACTTCAAGATGGGCTCTGCCACCACACTGTCTTTTTTTTTTTTTTTTTTTTTTTTAATTGAGAGTGAAAAAGGTAGAGAGAGAAGAAGGGGCATACCGGGGCCTTCAGCCATTGCAAAGAAACTCTAGAAGCATGCACCACCTTGTGCATTTGGCTTACGTGGGTCCTGGGGAGTCGAGCCTGGGTCCTTTAGCTATCAGGCTAGCGCCTTAATGGCTAAACCATCCTTCTAGGCCCTCAGTCTCCACTTAAGTAAACAGAGGTGGGTAAGATCGATAACCTTACCCAAAGTCATAGGGAGATATTGCAGAGATGTGGTTGAGTCTCTAAGGCAGTACCTTCCCACTGTCCTTGACTATGAGAAGGAAAAAAAAAAAAGCCCAGAAAAGGTTCTCCATGTGGACTGTGAGCAAACTGGGTCTCCTGGGTCTCCTCCTGCCATTAGCCCTTCCACCAGCCCCAGCAGATCAGCAAGCAAAATTCTTCCCACACTGTATTTATAGAAAATTACAGACTCCTAACATAGCTAATTTGCTAACGTGCTGGGGGCTGGAGGGAGGGAGACTGGCATGCTGAGGGCTTTGTTCTCTCAGGCCTTTACTAAATCAGTGGTTAGCAGGGAAATTACACATCCCTGACTCCTAACTGATCATCTTCAAGAGATGGCCATTAACTGTGAGCGCAGAGCTGAGCATGGCCTTGTCCTTCAGAGCAGATCAACTCACTGCCATTGGGCTAATTAAAACTTTCAGGATAATCTGCAGCTTATCCGATATTTATAGTGCTGCAGTAGTTATTAGAGCTAACGGAGAACCAGTGTGTGCTGGCAATTAGGAAACAGAGGAAACAAGTGGTAAAGCCACAGCTGGGCCTCAGAAAAATAGCCAGGGATATTCTGATTGATCCCTATGGTCTCAATCCCCAACTTGACTTCTGAATGAAGAACAGAGTGACTCCTCAAAGAGACAAAGGATAAGAGTGACAGGGCCAGCCCAGCCCTTTGGCAAATCCCAGTAGGAGAGGAAGTGAAGTCACAAACTGGGCCCACACAGCCTGATACAGGTTGGTCATGTGATTTCTCTAGGGCCCCTGGCAGGCAAGGAACAGCTCTTCCTACGAGTGACTCTCTAATTGTGGGTGTCTCCAAGAAAGCATGAGTTCAGAGCTCTAGGAAAGGCTGCTCTCTATAGTCAGCTGATGGGAAAGGCTTCCAAACCTCAGAACATGAACAAGAGCCAGGATCAGGGCCACCATGCCCACCCTTGGAAGCAACGACCTTTAAAGCATGTAACCCACACACACAGCTCAATCCAGGGAAGGGAGTCACAAATCCCCTGGGCTCTTACTTTGCAGGGGATGAAGCTGGCAAACCTGCAATACGGGTCCTCCCATCAGATGGCCAGGTGGGTAGGTAAGGGATCAACAGTTACCAAGGGAGGGTGGACAACAGGAAAGTGAAGCTGATGGCTACAGAATGACATCAGCTCCACCTGTACCCTCCCTGCTGGGCTCCCCAAGGCCAAGGAAGGCCTTAGGCTACATTCTCTAAGAAGCCTACCTGGTTGAGAAGTTGCGGCTTGCCTGGCTCTGCAGGAAGCCCAGTGTCGGAACTCAGCCCCTGCCTGAGGTCGCTGCTTGGCTGGCACAGTGCTTGCTGAGAGGCCTCCTGCCCAGTAGGGGTGGGAGCCACCTTCGGAGGCTGTTCCAGCAGCTCTGGCCCCCAAGCCAGTAATATGGAGTCCCTCTCCATGGCCTCGTGTTCACTGTCACTAGACATCCTGGAAGACTCAGCAGCCATGCGACAGGCCATGCCGGTGATGTCTTTGCACGGTACTTCCTGCATGTCCTCAGGCAGCCCCAGGCCCTCCAGCCGCCTGGAGAGCCTGACCATCTGCAGGATGTGCTGGTAGAACCTCTGGTCCTCGGAGTAGTCTTCACTCTCTGACTGCTCCTCGGGAGAGCTCTGCATGTGGGTCAGCGGGGGCACCAGGAAGGGGCAGAAATGTGGATCTCTGGGCTCGGGACCTGACTGGCCCATACCTGGCACAGACCCCAGGGAGTTCTGCAGACCCCAGGGAAAGTTGTTCACCTCACCTAGAATATGAGAGCCAACAGGTGAGGCAAGGCTGCTGCCACCTCCACTACTATGATCCATGGGAGCCCCAGGCACATTAGGTTTCCCATCTTCACTGGAGGGCTCTGGGGCCCCTGGGGGGTGTCTTTTCTCAGTGGCAAGATCCCCTGAAGGGGACTTCCCAGCTGGTTCCGATGCCAGGGTATCAGGTAGCATCGGTAAGAATGGTGAATCTTCATCAGGAGCACTGGGCTCCGCTGCCCTGCCACTCCCTGGGGTCTCCAAGTTGACAAGCTTAGAGACTTGCCCCACCCACAGTCCTGGGGGCTCTCTCCTCCGCTTCCCTCTCCCCAGCCCCCCGCCTTCCCCAGGAACTCCCTGCCAGCTTAGGTTTTCAGCTGGACTGCTGCCTGGTAAGAATAGCTTGCTCTTCCTGAGAGGCAGAACATCATCAGTTGAACACAGGGACAAGGAGGGTTCCTCCTGAGGAGACAGCACAGGAACAGGGCTCTGCCCTTTGTCCCCTCCAGGGCCAGTGCAGCTCAGTGTGGCTATGCTGTGGCTAGGCTGCTCCCCTTTCTGCTGCAGGCCCTTGATGGCTTCAGAAAGCTTAGAGTTGACAGGGGTGGGGTTCTGAAATTCTAACACAGCCTGCCCATTCTGCGGTGGCCCGGGGTTCTGAGAGCTGAGGACACCAGGTTTCTGCTGTTTGGTCTTCATTTCCAGCTCTTCAATTTCAGGGTCCGAAAATCCCAGGCAGATTTTCTCTGTCGCCTTCTGAAGTTTTTCTAGACCCTGTGGATCACCTGATTCTGTGCTGCCTTGGGCTAGAGGCTTTCCTAAAATTTTATCTACATTAGCAAAGATCTGGTGGGTTCGGGAAGCTTGGCCTCTGGAGAGTGGTTGTAGCTTGCCAGGGAGGGCACTCACGACAGGCCAGGGGTTATCACCCAGCATGCATGGCCTCCTTCCCTTGTTAAAGGAACCCTCACTTCTAGCCTGCATCTCTTGCTCTAGGTCCAGATCAGCCAGCCCAAGTGCTGGAAGTGGGGATGGGCCTCGGAGAAAGGAGGAAGAAGGCAGAAGTCCCTGCTCAGGTTGTGTTTCCTAGATGGGTATATAAACATGCAGAGAGAACTAAGACAACATCTTCTGATTGATCATTGCTACCTCAGCCCAAGAAGCTTGTAACAGAAACCCACCCTCTATTTAAAATAAAGCAGGAGAGCCAGGCATGGTGGCACACACCTTTAATCCCAGCACTCGGGAGGCAGAGGTAGGAGGATTGCTGTGAGCTCAAGGCTACCCTGAGACTACATCAGGGATTCCAGGTCAGCCTGAGCTCAAGTGAGACCATACCTCAGAAAACCATAAAAGTAAAATAAAATAAAATAATAAAGCAGGAGTTAGAGAGAAAAGCTAAAAACCCCCTTTGGACTGAAAATGTGTTTTCTAGGTTCTAGTTTCCATCTGTAAAGAGGAAACAATTAGAGTGATGACCCACAAACCTTGTTCCACAGAACCTGGAGGCCTCAGTACCCAGGGGACTGCCACGGTTATATACCACATTATGCTTGGGACAGAGAGGCATGAGATCCACAACCCCAATAAACCAGGGGAGCCCTGTTTCTTTCTTATAAGCTAGACCTCTGTAGAGGAACTGATCTGAAGATAGCACTTTACTACTAACCTAAGTCTGAAAACTGCCACCCAAGTTGTCCCGAAGGTACCATCTAGCCCTCAGGCTTGGGATTGGTTAATTTTATAAAATCCACACACCTTACCAAGGACTCCTAGAAATTTCCTAAGAGGAGAAAACTGTCTAGAGCCTTCTATCAAAGACACAAGTTAGCACTATTTAAAATACATCCAGTCGTAAGCTAGAAGAAATAAAAAATAAATAAACAACCACCTCTACAAACACACTAAATACCACCCAGCTGAGAGCACATAGCCCCAGAAGACCCAAGCCACATCAGCACAGGCAGCCCGTCTGCCTCAGGTCTAAACCATGGACAAGCACAAGCTTAAGGTACCCGACCTGAGCCCAGAGAATGTGACTGCACACAGAGAGTGGGCCAATTGCACTCATTCCCTAAACTACTGAAGAAACCTCTCTAACACAGAGCTCCAGAGACACGCACCCAGAAGTGAGTCTGTTATTCAAGCCCAGAACCTTCACTTCGTTCCTTCTCCCGCCTTTAGCAGACCAGAACCTGCCAAATGCCTCAACAGTATTTCAAATAATCCTGGGCCAGTAAAAATCCAACAGCCACCTTCAGCGTGGAAATTGTTTATTCTGTCGGAGGAAAGGGCTTCGTTTTTAAAATATTTTATTTATTTATAATTTGAGAGAGAAAGAGGAAGATAGAGAAAATGGGCATGCCAAGGCCTCCAGCCACTCCACTTGAACTTCAGATGCATGTACCACTTTGTGCATCTGGCTTTACATGGGTACTGGGGAACTGAACTCAGGTCCTTAGGCTTTGCAGGCAAGTACCTTAACTGCTGAGCCATCTCTCCAGCCCACAATGGGCTTCTTATCCAGGTCCTCAGAACCATGAGTAGAGATACAGAGGAGAAAGGGGAGAAGCAGCAGCGGCCTTTAATGAAATGGCAAAAGAAAAAAGACAAGGCTGGGAATGTGGCTCAGTGGTAGTGTTTGCCTAGCATGTATGAGGCCTTGAGTTCAATCCCCAGAACCACAAGAATTAATAACAATAATAATTAGCAGCAGGTACTGTGTCTGGTGGGAAATTTAAAACAAAAGGACAACTAAGAGGATTGAAAAATAAATATTCCCAGTACTCCCTACCTGGCTGAACCAAGTTTCTGCATGCCTCTCTTTCGGAAATTACTGGCCAGCCAGCCCCATGCCTGAGTGAAGGGGACAAGGCCTGCCCCATACCACAGCACTCAGGGAGAGCCTATGCCTCACTGTAGTAGGCCCTGACTAAGTTCCTCCTAGAATAAGGGCAATCACTTCCGTCTCCTAAGTCCAGATATGCTGAAGGAACAAATAAGCAATAACGGAGAAAGGCACCTTGAACCCAGTACAAAAGCTACTTGAGACCATAGTTACCACACAGCAAGAAAACTTCACTTACCCTCCACTAGAAAAAGACACTGACAACAAAGACAGGCTATGCAACAGACAAAGCTTAAGGCTTTGCTTTTCTATCTACACACTGTTTTGAGACAGGGTCTCACTATGTAGCCCAGGCTGGCCTCAAACTCCCAATCCTCCTGCCTCAGCCTCCCAAGGGATGTGATTGCAGGCATGCATCACCACACCCAGTTCTCCTTTTGAATGAATGAAAGGTACCAGTGTTCTGACATTTTTAAGACAAACAATGGGCAACCTGACTCCCAGCGAGGAGGAAGCACAGCTCAGCTAGGACTAGCAGCCTCACCAACTGCTCCCTGTCCTTAGTCTCCAAAGTGGCCAATGCCATCACTTCCTAGACTAATCACAATACTATACTCGGAAGAGCCATACTCTCACCAACCCTATTATGTAGCACTTGCTTCTCAAGGAGAGAGGAGGAATTATGGAGAGAAGCAACAACTTCTAGACACTGAAAGAAAAACTCTGCCAGAAAACAAGCAAAATTCAGATAATATCCTATCAATAATTTATTATTGTTTTAACCCCTAGTGGTTCCCAATTCCCCCTCAGGTGACAGCTCTATGCTGGGAATTGGCATCCACTAACTCACCAGAGGACTTTTGGAGGTCTCTTTGTCCTTCTTGCTTTTCTTTTCTTTCTTCTTTTTCTTGTCTTTCTTCTTAATGGCCTCGCGAGCTGACAATTTCTCCCGCTCTTGGATCACCAAGTTCCGATAGTACTGGTCACAAGGGTGGTCCCACGTGGACTGCCCATTAGCAAAGTTGAAATAGTAAATATCACCTGTAATGTTCTGGCTGGGGAATGAGCCAAGTTCAAAAGTTAGTCCTTGCTCAGGTCCAAAGCTTAAGATTAAGGGGGAGTGGAAGGTGGCACCTGCCTACAGTCCTAATATTTAGAAGGCTGAGGCAGGAGGAGAGTCACAAGTCTAAGGCTAGCCTGGTATTCCAGTTACCTTATTACTGGACACACACCCAATCAGAAGCAACTTATGGGAGGAAAGGGTTTATTTCAGACTTACAAAATCCAGGAGAAACATCATCCCTGGCAGAAGGTAGCTCACTTGCATAAATCCATAGAGAGAGATAACGGCACAAGCCAGCCTGAGCTCCAAACTACTCTGAACACACCTTAGGGCTGGACTACAAGATCCCCTTTGCCCCACCACACCCTGACACCTCCTCCAGCAGGCTGCTGAAGACTCAAGTTGTAAGCTTAATCAAAAAAAACTCCAGGGGGACTGAAGAGATGGCTCAGCAGTTAAGGTACTTGCCTAATGACCTGAGTTCAATTCTCCAGTACCCACATGAAGTCAGATGCACAAAAGGGGAGCATGTATCTGGAGTTCATTTGCAGGGGTTAGAGGCCCTGGAGCATCCATTTTCTCTGTCTACATCTCTCTGCTTCCAAATAAATAAATAAAAATATTTGTCTTAGGGCTGGAGGGATGGCTTAGTGGTTATGGCACTTGCCTGAGAAGCCTAAGGACCCAGGTTCAATTCTCCAGGTCCCACATAAGCCAGATGCATGTGGTGGAGCATGTGTCTGGAGTTCGTTTGCAATGGTTAGAGGCCCTAGTGTCCCCATTCTCTCATATACTCTCTCTCTCCCTCCCCCCAACCCATTTGTCTGTCTCAAATAAACATATAAAAATAAATCTTTGCTCCCCGCAGACACAAAATGGCCTGGATATCCACGACCTCACAGTGCCTGACACTACCTACACAAGACCATCATAATTGGAGGAAAAGATGATCACATCAAAATAAAAGAGAGACTGATTGTGAGGGGGAGGGGATATGATAGAGAATGGAGTTTCAAATGGGAAAGTGGGGGAAGGGAGAGCATTACCATAGGATATTGTTTATAATCATGGAAGTTGTCAATAAAACATATTGAAAAAATAATAAATAAATCTTAAAAAAATATACTTCTCTTAAGCCAGACATGGTGGTGCACACCTTTAATCCCAGCACACGAGAGGCAGCGATAGGAGGGCTGCTGTGAATTCGAGGCCACCTTGAGACTACATAGTGAATTCCGGGTCAGCCTGAGCTACAGTGAGACCCTACCTCGGAAAAAAAAAAAAAAAAAAAGGCTGGTGAGATGGCTTAGCAATTAAGACACTTGCCTACAAAGCCTAAGGACCCAGGTTCTATTCCCTAGGACCCACATAAACCACACGCATAGGGTAGTATATGCACGTGGAGTTCATTTGCAGTGGCTGAAGGCCCTGATGTGCCCATTCTTTCTATCTACCTCTTTCTGTTTCTTTCTCTCTCTCTTTCTCAAATAAATAAAAATTTATATATATGTGTGTGTGTGTGTGTGTGTGTGTGTGTGTGTGTGTATGGTTTGTTTATTCCAGGTAGGGTCTCTCTCTAGCCCAGGCTGACCTGGAATTCATTCTGTAGTCTCAGGGTGGCCTCAAACTCAGTGCTAGAATTAAAGGCCTGTGCAACCACAAAAAGCTATCATTCATTCATTCATATATATATATATATGTATGTATAAAAGGTGGGGGAGGGCTGGAGAGATGGCTTAGCAGTTAAGCCTGTGAAGCCTAAGGATCCCACTTCAAAGCTTGATTCTCCAGGACCCACATAAGCCAGATGCACAAGGTGGTGCATGCATCTGGCTGGAGGCCCTGAAGTACCCATTCTCTATCTATCTGCCTATTTTTCTCTCTGTCTGTCACTCTTAAATAAATTAAAAATAAACAAGCTGAGCGTGGCAGAGCACGCCTTTAATCCCAGCACTCAGGAGGCAGAGGTAGGAGGATCACCATGAGTTCAAGGCCACCCTGAGACTACCTCAAAAGAAAAAAAGGGGGGGGGCTGGAGAGATGGCTTAGCGGTTAAGAGCTTCCTGTGAAGCCTAAGGACCCCGGTTCGAGGCTCAATTCCCCAGGACCCATGTTAGCCAGATACACAAGGGGGCACATGCATCTGGAGTTCGTTTGCAGTAGCTGGAGGCCCTGGAGTGCCCATTCTCTCCCTCTCTCCCTCTCTCCCTCTCTCTCTCTCTCTCTCTCTCTCTCTCTCTGCCCCTCTTTCTCTGTCTTTTTCTAATTAAAAAAAAAAAAAAGTGGGAGGGGGCTGGAGAGATGGCTCAACAGTTAAAGCACGTGCCTATAAAGCCTAACAACCCAGGTTAGGTTCCTGAGTTTGTTTGTAGCAGCTGGAGGCTCTGGAGCACCCATTCTCTCTCTCTCCTTGAAAATAAATAAATAAAAATATAAAGAAAAGGGGAGAGGCAGGAGATAGAAGAAAATGGAAAATATGCCAAGTGGTATATGCCTTTAATCCCAGCACTGGAGAGGCAGAGGTAGGAGAATCACTGTGAGTTTGAGGCCACCCTGAGACTATATAGTGAATTCCAGGTCAGCCTGAGCTACAGTGAGACCCTACCTCAAAAAACCAAAAGAAAGAAAGAAAATGGGAGAAAGGATTAACACAAAAGTGTACAAGGAAGGCCAGCACTCAGGAGGCAGAGGTAGGAGGAGCGCCATGAGTTCAAGGGCACCCTGAGGCTAATTCTAGGTCAGCCAGGGCTACAGCGAGACCCTACCTCAAAAAAAAGAACAACAACAACAACAACAACAAATGTACAAGTGCACCATTTAGCTAAGAGTAAGGCAGTAACATAGCTTTATAATAATGGACTGTGATACTTAAGGATTTCTCTAAATGGGGAGGTATGATCGCTGGTGTTCTGGAAATTTATGCTAGAGTAGAATAGTTGGATGGAGCTAAGGGGCCTAGAAGATAAATGATATAATAGATATTCCTTAATATTTTAATAAAACAATGAAGAAAAACAGCACATTGTAAGGCTGGAGAGATGGCTTAGTGGTTAAAGTGCTTGTCTGCAGTGCCAAAGGACCCAGGTTTGATTCCCCAGTATCCACATAAAGCCTGATGCACTGATGCACAAGGTGGCACAAGCCCCTGAAATTCATCTGCAGTGGCTGAAGGCCATGACACACACACACTCGCTCTCTCTACCTCTTTTCTCGTTCAAATAAATATATATTTTTAAAAGGGGGGGAGGGCTGGAGAGATGGCTTAGTGGTTAAGCGCTTGCCTGTGAAGCCTAAGGACCCCAGTTCGAGGCTCAATTCCCCAGGACCCACATTAGCCAGATGCACAAGGGGGCGCACGTGTCTGGAGTTCGTTTGCAGTGGCTGGAGGCCCTGGCGCGCCCATTCTCTCTCTCTCTCTCTCTCTGCCTCTTTCTTTCTCTGTCTGTAGCTCTCAAATAAATAAATAAAATAAACAAAAAAAAATTTTTAAAGGGTGGGGGGAGCTGGAGAGATGGCTTAGGCTGTGAAGCCTAAGGACCCAGGTTCGATTCTCCAGGTCCCATGTAAGCCAGATGCACATGGTGGCACACGTATCTGGAGTTTGCTTGCAGTGGCTAGAGGCCCTGGCATGCCCATTCACTCTCTCTCTCTCCCCTTCTCTGTCTGAAATAAATAAATAAAAATAATTTTCTTTAAAAAAAGGGCATAAGCTGGGCATAGTGGTACACACCTTTAATCCAAGTACTTGGGAGGCAGAGGTAGGAGGATTGCCATGAGTTCAAGGCTACCCTGAGATTACATAGTGAATTCCAGGTCAGCCTGAGCTAGAGTACAAATCTACCTCAGAAAACTAAAATAAATAAAAGTAAAATTTAAAAGGACATAATGAACTGGAGAGATGGCTTAGCAGTTGAGGTACTGCAAAGCTTAAGGACTCAGGTTCAATTCCTTAGTACCCACATAAGCCAGATCACAAGGTGGCATATGCATCTAGAGTTCATTTGCAGAGGCTCTGGTATACCCATTCTCTCTATCTTCCTCTTTCTCTCACAGATAAATGAATAATTAATAAAAATATTTAAATTTTTAAAAACAAAATGATCAACTACACATGGCTCATAACCCCATTTAAAAAAATACATTAGCCGGACATGGCGCACACCTTAAATCCCAGCATTCAGGAGGCAGAGGTAGGAGGATCACCATGAGTTCAAGGACACCCTGAGAGTGCATAGTGAATTCTATGCCAGCCTGGACTAGAGTGAGACCCTACCTAGAAAAACCAAAAATAAATAAATAATTAATTAATTTAAAAAATACATTGTGAAAGCTCTGGTTTTGCAAGATTCTGAATTCATAAGAAGTGATAAGCCAAATTAATGGTAGAAATAATAGAAGAAAAACAACAAAAGAGAATCTGAGCCGGGCGTGGTGGCGTACGCCTTTAATCCCAGCACTTGGGCGGCAGAGGTAGGAGGATCGCCGTGAGTTCGAGGCCACCCTGAAACTACATAGTGAATTCCAGGTCAGCCTGGGCTAGAGTGAGACCCTACCTCAAAAAAAAAATAAATAAATAAAGAGAATATGAATTTCAACATGGACAAGTTCAAAGTAAAACACTCATCCCATCCACCATTAACAAAAATATATTAGAAAAGCTAACAAGAAAAATAACACATTTATGATGGCAATATAAAAGATATAAATAGGTTTGGAGAGATGACTTAATGGTTAAGGTGCTTGCCTTCAAAGCTTAACAACCTGGGTTCAATTCCCCAGTATCCACATAAAGCCAGAGCAAGGTGGTACATGTATCGGAGTTTGTTTGCAGTGGCTAGAGGCCCTTGAGTGCCCATTCTTTCTGTCTCTTTTCTCTCTCTGCTTGCAAATAAATACATACATAAATGTTTTTTTAAAAAAAAGATAGGGCTGGAGAGATGGCTTAGTGGTTAAGCGCTTGCCTATGAAGCCTAAGAACCCTGGTTCGAGGCTCGGTTCCCCAGGACCCACGTTAGCCAGATGCACAAGGGGGCGCATGCGTCTGGAGTTCGTTTGCAGAGGCTGGAAGCCCTGGTGCGCCCATTCTCTCTCTCTCCCTCTATCTGTCTTTCTCTCTGTGTCTGTTGCTCTCAAATAAATAAATAAATAATTTAAAAATAATTAAAAGAAAAAGATAAAATAGGCAGGTGAGGTGACACATGCTTTAATCCCAGTACTCGGGAGGCTGAGGAGGTAGGACTGCAGTGAGTTCAGGTCAGTCTGAGACTACATAGTGAATTCTAAGCCACCCTGGGCAAGACATTACTTAAAAAAACAAACAAGGGCCTAGTATGATGGCACATGCCCTGAATCCCAGCACTCCAAAGGCAGAGGTAGGAGGACTGCTGTGAGTTCAAGGCCAACTTAAGACTAAATAGTGAATTCCAGGTCAGCCTGGGCTAGAACAAGACCCTACCTCAAAAAAAAAAAAAAAAAAAAATGGAGTAAGGAAGGAGGGGGTGGAGAGAAGGCTTAATGGTTAAGGCACTTGCCTGCAAAGCCAAAGGACCCAGAATTGATACCCCAGGACCACGTAAGCCAGAATCACAAGGTGGCACATGCTGCTGAAGTTCATTTGCAGTGGCTAGAGGCCCTGGCACACCCATTCTGTCTCTCTCATCTATTTCAGTCTCTATCTGCCTCTCTCAAATAACTAAATAAAAATAATAAATTTATTTTTAAAAAAGGAAAATTACTAAGAGGATATAAATAAATCATATGGAAACCTACTTTTTTTGGACAATGGAACACTCAGCAGCCATAGATTGTTAATAGAAAATTTTCAGTGCCAGGGATAGGATACCTTCCAGTGAGTTGTTGGCCAGGGAGGACCCTGATGCCCCCAAAACATTACAGGCCATTGTCGAGGCCCTTGGTGTCCCACCAGGAATAGATGGTAAGACCCTATTGCTGAAAACTCCAAATACTTGGGCTGCAAGGCCACTGAAAAATCCTGCTGGAACTGAGCTGATAACCTCCTCCATGTAGACCAGCTGACAGAAAGCTGGAAGAAGCCATTCTGCATACAGTTCAATGGGAGAGAGAGAAATCACCAGTGAAGATACTCAACAGTGGATACTACAAAACTTATATTTGGCCAGCCAGGCCAAATGAGCCATCAGGTGCAATAGTGATGTGTCTGTCATGGTAGAAGCCAACTGCCCTCTAATTGGACTGGAGGCCTGCTCCATGGGAAGGAATACATCCCTGATACTGAAAACCTAAAATAGGGGTAGTCATGAGCCCTAATGTCTGCTGCTGTCTGGCTAAATATATATACTAAGCTCATCAAACTGCCCAGTGAGCACTTCTCCTAATGTTCATACCTATATATTAATGCTACTCTCACTTTTGGTAGAGAACCTTCTCTTTTCAGATGGCAGTGACCTTTGGATGACTCAGAAGGCATAATGGAACTGGGAAGAAGTGACAGGAGTGCTCAGCACGGCAATATCTCTATCACACCTTCCAAGACTCAAGGTCTATTGCGGAAGAGGGGGCAGAAAGAATGTAAGAGCCAAAGGAAGGGTAGGACTCCTTACAACGTGCTCCTCCAGACACAAATGGTCTGGATATCCATGACCTCAAAGTGCCTGACACTACCTACACAAGACCATAATAGGAGGAAAAGATCATGACATCAAAATAAAAGAGAGACTGATTGAGAGAAGGAAGGGATAAAATAGAGAATGCAGTTTCAAAGGGGTAAGTGGGGGAGAGGGTGGGCATTACCATGGAATATTTTTTACAATCATGGAAGTTGTTAATAAAATAAGAATGCAAAAACAAACCCCCCCCCAATAAAAAGGAAAGTTAGAGCCAGGCATGGTGGCACACACCTTTAATCCCAGCAATTGGAAGGCACAGGTAGATGGATCACCATGAGTTCAAGGCCACCCTGAGACTACATAGTGAATTCCAGGTCAGCCTGTGCTAGAGTGAAACTCTACCTCCAAAAACAAACAAAAAAAAAAAAGAGGAAAATTAAATAAATTAATTCAGGCACAGTGGCACATGCCTTTAATCCCAGCATTCGGGAGGCAGAGGTAGGAGGATTGCCATGAGTTCAAGGCCACCCTGAGACTACATAGTGAATTCCAGGTAAACCTGAGCTAGAGTGAAACTCTACCTCAAAAAATAAAAAAAAAAGGAAAATTACAGAATAAAGAATTAAATTAATCCGAGCACAGTGTCACATGCCTTTAATCCCAGCATTTGGGAAGCAAAGGCAGGAGGATCACCATGAGTTTGAGACCACCTTGAGACTACATAGTGAATTCCAGGTCAGCCTGAGCTGAAGTGAGTCCCGCTGGGCGTGGTGGCGCACACCTTTAATCCCAGCACTCGGGAGGCAGAGGTAGGAGGATTGCCATGAGTTCAAGGCCACCCTGAGATGACAGATTTAATTCCAGGTCAGCCTGGACCAGAGTGAGACCCTACCTCGAAAAACCAAATAAATAAATAAATAAATAAAGTGAGTCCCTACCTCAAAAAAAAAAAAAAAAAGAGACGGTTTCTTTGGGCGCAGCAATGACCGAGGTAACTTCAAGTGCTCCCCGAAAAGCGAGGGTGCCGAGCGGGTGGGGCCAGAGCCATGGAGGGTCCGAATGTGGAGGAGCTGCTGGTGCAGGCGGAGCAGGACGCGGCTCAGAAGCTGCAGCGCATCACGGTGCACAGGAACTGGAGCTGGAGTTCGACCTGGGCAACCTGCTGGCCTCGGACCGGAACACCCTACCACGGTGCAGCACTCGGGAGCCACGCCGCAGGCCGAGCTGTGGCAGCTGCCCACGGAGCGCGTGGAGGAGGCGGTGGTGACGCGGCTGCCCGAGCCCAGCACCCGCCTGCCCCGAGAGAAGCCACTGCCCCGGCCACGGCCCCTGACCCGCTGGCAGCAGTTCGCATGCCTGAAGGGCATCCGTCCCAAGAAGAAGACCAACCTGGTGTGGGACGAGGCCAGCGGCCAGTGGCGGCGTCGCTGGGGCTACAAGCGCGCCCGGGAGGACACCAAGGAATGGCTGATCGAGGTGCCAGGTGGCGCGGACCCCATGGAAGACCAGTTTGCCAAGCGCATTCAGGCCAAGAAGGAACGCGGGGCCAAGAACGAGCTGAGCCGGCTGCAGAACCTGGCCCGCGCGCACAAGATGCAGGTGCCCAGCGCCGCCGGCCTGCACCCCACACGGCCCCAGAGTAAGGAGGAGCTGGGCCGCGCCATGCAGGTGGCCAAGGTCTCCACCGCCTCGGCGGGCCGCTTCCAGGAGCGCCTCCCCAAGGAGAAGGCGCCTCGGGGCTCCGGCAAGGAGAGGAAGTTTCAGCCTCTTTCGGGGACTTTGCAGCCGAGATAAGAGCCAGGTGGAGCTACTTCGAGTCACGAGCAGCAAGAAGCCTCAGCTGGACGTGGCAAGGGCCACCAATAAACAGATGAGGGAGGAGGACCAGGAGGCAGAGGAAGAAAATGAGCCAGAAGGGCAAGAGAAAAGGAAGCCGACCAGGTCCTGGGGGCAAGAGGAAAGGTGGCGGTCCGCCCAGCCAGGGGGGGAAGAGAAAGAGAAAGGGAGGCTTGGGCGGCAAGATGCAGTCCAGACCGCCTGGCGTGGGTGGCAAAAGGAGAGGAGGAGTGCAACCCCAAGGAGGGAAGAGGCGGAAGTAATAGTTCCACCCTCGGGCCAGTTCTCTGGAGCAAGAACTGTGCTGAGTGTTGATTTCTGAGTCCTAAGTTGGGGGAGCTGAAAAGGAAATGGCATTGAGGTGGAAGGGGCAAGTTTGCCCTCCTCTCCAGCGAGTGAGGACTACAGCGAAGTAATGTTTTCCCCACAATCGAGACTGGCTGGAGAGTAAGAGTGTCTTTTGAGGACTTGAGAATTACAGGTGTAATTTGGTTAGAACCAGAAGTGAGTTCATGGCCATTCTTTTTTATTTTTAATTTTGGATATTGGTTGAGTTATATTTTCGAGACTTCTGATAGATTGACTTAAACATTTCTGCATTATTTTTTTCTTTTCTTTTGTTTTGTTTTTTCGAGGTAGGGTCTCACTCTAGCCCAGGCTGACCTGGAATTCACTATGTAGTCTCAGGGTGGCCTCGAACTCATGGCGATCCTCCTACCTCTGCCTCCCGGGTGCTGGGATTGAAGGTGTGCACCACCATGCCCAGCCATTTCTGCATTATTTTTATAACAAACTTGTGTATTTTTCGAGGCAGAGAGAAGGAAAAATTGCATCTACCCAAGTCGTTTAGAAATACTGTAAAGGTTATTTAATATAAGTATGCTGGCATCTAGTGTTGCATTTTACTTTTTTACTGTTGGAAGAAGTTGTACACGCAGCAGTGACCTGGGTAGCACTGTTGATTATTTTTGTACACTTTTCTAATTTCAACACCATTTAAATTATTTTAAATGACTTATGGGGTCTACAGTAAATGGTAATTAACTTGTCAATTCAGAAAATCCTTAAGTCTTTCTGTGTTTATAATCCGTGGGTTTTGTTTTGTTTTGTTTTTGTTCTTTGAGACAGGTTCTCACTCTGGCCTGTAATTCACTGTGCAGCCTAGGCTGACTTTGAACTTGAGATTACAGGTGTGGGTTACCACCCCCAGAAGAGGTAAAATGTGTATAGCTGTCCAGGGTCCTCTTTCTCACCATCAGTATCTTATTAATCTTAATAAACATCTTTGTATAAATTAAAAAAAAAAAAAACTTACTAGGTGGACACTGCAAGCCTTAAGTTTGACCAGCTAGTCAAAATGAGCCAACAGGTGCAATAATGGCATGACTGTTATGGGGGAAACCAACTATTCTCTAATTGGACTAGAGGCCCACTCCACAGGAGAGAATACATGGCTAATACTAAAAACCTACAACAGGGGAAGTCATGAGCCCTAGGAGTGTAACACCTGCTGGTATCTGGCTAAATATGTATATTATACTCACCAAACTGCCCAGCAAGCACTTTTCTTAATGTTCATACCCATATATTAATGCTATATTAATGGTTAGAGAGTGGTAATATCTAGCATGACTCAAAAGGCACCATAATGCTGAGAAGTGACAGAGGAGTGCTCAGCACTGAAACATCTCTACCACACCTTCAAAGACCCAGGCTTACAATGTACTTTTCCAGACACAAAATGGCCTGGATAGCCATACCTCGCAGTGCCTGACACTACCTACACAAGACCAGTGTAATAGGAGGAAAAGATGATGACATTAAAATAAGAGAGAGACTGACTGAGAGGTGAAGGGGATATGATAGAGAAAAGAGTTGTGAAGGGGAAAGTGAAGATGGGAGGGAATTATCATGCTTTATTTTCTATAATTATGGAAGTTGTCAATAATAAAATTTAATAGAAAAAGAAACAATTACATAGCTACTATACAGGTGGAAAAAAAAGATAAAATGGAGGAGTGGCTGAAGAAATGGCCTAGTGGTTAAAGGCATTTGCTTGCAAAGCCTGCCAGCCCAGATTAAATTCTGCAGTACCCACATAAAGCCAGATGCACAAAGTGGCACATGCATCTGGAGTTGATTCACAGTGGCAGGAAGCCCTGGCATGCCTGTCTGCCTCTTTTTGTTTCTCTCAAATAAACAAATAAAAACACATACATACATATGTATATACATACATACATATATATATATACATATATATGCATATATATATATATATGCATATATATATATATGAACATGGCAGACATGGTAGGATACATCTTTAATCCCAGCACTTGGGAAACAGAGGTAGGAGGATCACTATGAGTTCGATAGCCAGCCTGAGACTACATAGTGAATTCCAGTTCAGCCTGGGCTACAGAGACCCTACCTCAAAAAAAACACAAAACAAGGGCTGGACAGATTGCTCAATGGTTAAAGCAGTTACCTGCAAAGCCGAAGGATCCAGGTTCAATTCTCCAATTCCTATGTAAGCCAGATGTAGAAGGTGGCACACAAGCATCTGGAGTTTGTTTGCAAAGGCTAGAGGCCTTGATGGGCCCATTCTCTAACCACCTCTCTCTCTCTCTAATAAATAAATACATTTGGGGCTGGAGGGATGACCTGGCATTTAAGGCACATATCTGTGAAACCTAAGGACCCATGTTCTATTCCCCATTACCATGTAAGTCAGATGCACAAGGTGGCACATGCATCTGGGGTTTGTTTGCAGTAGCTAAGAGGCCCTGGTGTACCCATTCTCTCTCTCCCCTTTACTCTCTCTCAAACAAACAAATAAATATAAATTATTTTTAAATATTTTTAAATGACCTATTTTAATCCAATATCTTTTTTGGAAGGATTTTTCAAGGTAGGGTTGAACTCTAGCTCAGGCTGACTTGGAATTCACTATGTGGTCTGGAGGCCCTGGTGCACTAATCCCCTCCTTCTCTCTTTCCCTCTCTCGCATTTAAAAAAAAAGAAAATATCTAAATGAAAAAAGCCAGGCATAGTGGCACAAACCTTTAATCCCAGCACTTGGGAGGCAGAGGTAAGAAGATCACTGTGAGTTCCAGGCCACCCTGAGACTACATAGCAAATTTCAGGTCAGCCTGGACTACAGAGAGACTCTACCTTGAAAACCTGAAGAAAAAAAAAAAAATCTGAATGCCCTTCACTATAATTGCAATCATAAATTCTATCAAGTATTTATTTTTTAACTTATTTATTTTAGCCGGGCATGGTGGTGCATGCCTTTAATCCCAGCACTTGGAAGGCAGAGTTAGGAGGTTTGCCGTGAGTTCAAGGCCACCCTGAGACAATATAGTGAGTTTCAGGTCAGCCGGGGCTACAGAGAGACCCTACCTCGAATATCTATGTACTTATTATATTTGTGAGCACAGTGGGGGGGAGACAAAGAGTAGGAGTGTGCCAGGGTCAAGAGGCAAGAGCCATGCAAACAAGCTCCACGTCCTACTTTGTACATCTGGCTTTACATGGGTACCGGAGAATCAAACTAGGGCCAGCCAACTTTGCAGATTAGTGACTTTTAACTGCTGAGCCATCTCTACCAAATACTTCAAGATGAAATTATAGCAATCCTACACAAACTTGTCCAGAAAACAGAAGAAATTCACAAATTATTCTATGAGGACAATAGCCTGACACAAAATAAGACATTATGAGAAAAATGATACTATAGACCAACTTCCCCATGGACATAGATGCAATAACACTTAATGAAATTTTAGAAGAGCAAATCCCATAAAATATAAAAAAGATAATATGGACTGGAGAGATGGCTTAGTGGTTAAGCGCTTGCCTGTGAAACCTAAGGACCCTGGTTCAAGGCTTGATTCCCCAGGACCCACGTAAACCAGATGCACAAGGTGGCACATGTGTCTGGAGTTCATTTGCAGTAGATGGAGGCCCTGGCACACCCATTCTCAATCTCTCTCTCTCCCTCTCTCTCCCCCCTTTCCCTGTCTGTCACTCTCAGATACAAAAAATAAATAAATAAATAAACAAACAAATAAAAGATAATATATCATGACCAAGTGGAGTTATTCCAGGAATATAAGGTGGTTTAACACTTGAAAATCAATCAACATATTTGACTATATGGACAGACCAAAAGAAAAAAACCTTATTATCCTATCAATAGATGCAGAAAAAAAAAAGCCAACATCCATTTTTTCTATAGACTCTTAACAAGCCAGAAATAGTAGGAAATCTTTCATCCTGATGAAGGTCATTTACAAGAACTCTACAGCCAACAGCTACTTAGTGATGAAACACTGAGTGCCCCCCGCAAGACCTGGAACAAAGCCGAGCTATCCCGTCACCATCTCTACTCAATGACACTGGCGGCTCTTGTCAGTACACTAAGACACAAAATAGAAATAAAAGTTAGCCAGATTAGAAAGGAAGGGGCAAAAAATGGCTTTATTCCCAGAAGACATAAGTTATCTCAGTTAAAAAAAAAAAATTCCTATGGAATCTAAAAAAAAAAAAAAGTGCTACTAGTGCTAACATAATTGAATTTAGCAAGGTGCCCATTGCAAAATCAATATACGAAAACCAATTTTATTTCTATATAAAAGCAATAAGCAACTGGAAATTGAAAATATACCATATACAGAAGTATTAAAATATGAACTACTTAGGGATAAATTTGATTTTTTAAAGAGAGGCAAGACAAGCACACAAAAACTACAAACCATTTATTAGAAATACTAAAGAACCTGAGACTACAGAGTGAATTCCCTACCTCAAAAAAAAAGAAAAGAAAAGAAAAACACCAAAAAAAGAAATACTAAATAGGGCTGGAGAGATGGCTTAGCAGTTAAGGCGTTTTGCCTGCAAAGCCGAAGGACCCAGGTTCAATTCCCCAGGACCCGTGTGCACAAGGGGGGGGCACATGTCTGGAGTTCGTTTGCAGTGGCTGGAGGCCCTAGCGTACCCATTCTCTCACTCTCCCTCTTTCTCTGTCAAATTAATTAACTAATTAATTAAAAAAAAAAGAAATACTAAAGAAAACTTAAATACTAAACTAAACTTAAATACTAAAGACCATGTTCACAGGCTGAAGATTCAATATTGTTCAGGATGTCGATTTTCCCTAAACTGATTTATATACAATCCCAATCAAAATCCTAAAGAAAACTGGACAAGGTGCAGTGAGACCTCACCCCAAAAAACAAAACAAAACATTTAAATCCAAAAATAAAAAAATTCACTAAGTGAATACTGCAAGCCTTAAATTTGGCCAGCCAGGCCAAACGAGCCAATAGGTGGCATGTCTGTTATGGGGGAAACCAACTGCTCTCTAACTGGACTGGAGGCCTGCTGTATGGGAGGGAATATTTAACTGATACTGAAAACCTATGACAGGGGAAGTTATGAGCCCTAGGGGTATAATGCCTGCTGGTTTCTCATTAAATGCATATATTATGCTCACCCCAGTAAGCACTTCTTTTAATGTTCATACTCATATATTAATGCTACTTTCACTTTTGGTTAGAGAAGCTTCTCTTTTCATATAGTGGTGACCTCTGGGATGACTCAAAAGACACCACAGTTCTAAGAAGTGACAGAGGAGTGCTCAGCACTGAAACATCTCTATCACACCTTCCAAGGCTCAGGGTCCATTGTAGAAGAGGTGGTGGCAGGAATGTAAGAGCCAAAGAAAGGATAGGACTCCTTACAAGGCATTCTTCCAGACACAAAATGGCCTAGATATCTATGACCTCATAGTGTCTGACACTACATACAGAAGACCAGCATAACAGGAGGAAAAGGTGATGATATCAAAAATAAGAGAGGCCTGGAGTGGTGGCGCACACCTTTCATCCCAGCACTAGGGAGGATGAGGTAGGTGGATCACCATGAGCTCGAGACTACCCTGAGACTATAGAGTTAATTCCAGGCCACCCTGGGCCAGAGTGAGACCCTACCTCAAAAAACCAAAAAAATAAAAATAAAAGAGAGACGGATTGAGAGGGGGAAGGGATATGATGGCGAGTGAAGTTGAGAAGAGGAGAGTGAGGGGGAGAGGGAATTATCATGCTTTATTGTCTATAATTATGGAAGTTATCAATTAAAAAGAAAAAGACAGACCTGGGCCAGGCGTGGTGGCGCATGCCTTTAATCCCAGCATTCTGGAGGCAGAGGTAGGAGTATCCCTGTGAGTTCAAGGCCAGCCTGGGACTACAGAGTGAGTTCCAGGTCAGCCTGGATTGCAATGAGACCCTATCTTGAAGAAGAAGAAAAAAAAAAAAAAAAAACTGTTCTCCAAAGCTGGTTGTGATAGCACAAACTTATAATCCCAGCATTGAGGCATGGAGGATTGCTACAAATCA
Source organism: Jaculus jaculus (assembly GCF_020740685.1). Classification (NCBI taxonomy): domain Eukaryota; kingdom Metazoa; phylum Chordata; class Mammalia; order Rodentia; family Dipodidae; genus Jaculus; species Jaculus jaculus. The sequence continues at coordinate 97,383,360 of NC_059104.1, forward strand.
GAGGCCAGCCTGAACTACACTGTAGGTTCCAGACTAGCCAGGGAGGGCTACATGGCCAGACCCTGCCTCAAAATAAATAAGTAAATAAAATCAACCCCAGTGTCAGGTCACTCGGCCTCTGTGGGAAAAGGTAGTGGGCCACCCCAAAGACTTACCATGGTTTCCACTCCATGGGCAGTGGGGCCACAACACCCTCCCGCGCAAGCCACATCAGTTCTGGTTCCTTGATGGGATCAATACCAATCACTTGGGCAAATTGAAAAATTTCTGCAAAGAGAGCAAGAGGAAGAAAGACACAGAAATAAGAAAGATGAGAAGGTGGGCAGGGGAATGGAAAGGGCAAAAAAAGAGAATCAATCCTATTCTGGCTTTGCCTTCACTTTCCAAATTTTCTTCATTGTAAAAGGATGTTTCTGGGGCTGGAGAGATGGCTTAGTGGTTAAGGCATTTGCCTGCGAAGCCAAAGGACCCAAGTTCAATTTCCCAGGACCCATGTAAGCCAGATGCACAAGGAGCACAGGCATCTGGTGGACATTTGCAGTGGCTAGAGGCCCTGCCGTGCCCATTCTCTGTGTCTGTCTGTCTGTCTGCCTTTCTCTCTCTCTGCTTGCAAATAAATAAAGAAAATAAAAGAAAATTTTAAAAAGCATGATTTGGGCTGGAGGGATGGCTTAGCGGTTAAGGTGTTTGCTTGCAAAGCCAAAGGACCCAGGTTTGATTCCCCAGGACCCACATTAGCCAGATGCACAAGGAGGTGCATGCATCTGGAGTTCGTTTGCAGTGGCTGGAGACTGGCGCACCCATTCTCTCTCTTTCTCTCTTTCTCTGTCAAATAAATAAACAAATAAATATAAAATATTTTAAAAATACATTACAGGCTGGACAGCGCAGGCTGCGACATGGGGCCCCAGAGGAGTGTGGCAGGGAGTCGGTAGAGCTGCAGGAACTTTGCCGCCACCAAGGCTCACACGCGAAACAGGAAGCCAAGAACAAAGCACGCTGTCCTGGACTTGGCTTGTTTTACACACTGTTGTCTGCCTTCCTTTTCTCAGTGGCCTCTTTATTTGTTAAAAAATAGTGCAAGACATCCATGCTGTACAAATTAGTGCATTTCGATGTGTGTTCCAAATGCTAGTTATTATCCCTTGCTTAATATATAGAAAAACTGGGTTTTTAGGCCCAAAAGGTCAATGAGTTTTCCTCCTTCTACTGCCATGGTCCTTACGTACTATGCTTACCAGATGATGCCCCTCGCAGATGCCACAGTGATTGCGTTTAGCTGCCCAGTGTTTAGGTCAATATTTGCTTGGATAATTCTCAAAGAAAAGTATAGCTCTGGGGATGCTTTCACCACCTTGTTCGCCATCACTGGTGTGATCCTTATCGTGAAACCATTTTTGTTTGGTTCCAGCACTTCGGGGATGAACAAAGGCTACTCAGTATACCTTAAGGGAACATCGGCGGCAATTGGACATGCCATGTTAGCTGCAATGACGCTAGTTATCCTAAGAAAAATGGGGAAATCTGTGGCCTACTTCCTGAGCATTTCGTATCATGTCATACTTGGCCTTCCTAAAGGCATCCGGGAGAGTGGAGTCGCCCTACTGTGGGTTGGACAGGCTCTTTCTCGTCCTCTTTGGGCTCTTAGGTTTCAGGGCATCACATACTTATCACAAAAGCACTTCAGGTAGAAAAAGCAGGACCCTGCAGCCCCAATGAAGACAACGGATATAGTCTTTGCATTTATTTTTCAGATTGCCTTCTTTAATAGGGTGCCAACCTGGTGGACAGTGGGTGGTGCCCTCTGAGTAGTAAGTAGTACCAGAGCAACCATTCGCAAATGGGTTCAGAGTTCCAAGTGAACGTCTTTCTGAAAGCCGTATACTGTTTCAAGTACACTATCACCCAGCTTGGACACAGCACACACATGCATGCACACTCACACCTGGAAAATCTGTTTTCTTCATAGATTAAATTTATTAAATTTAATAAATAAAGTCCCATTTTTGAATATGGTATGTCTTTAAGGTTAGCTAGTCTGATCTAGCACAATTTTTGGTAGCTTTTAGTTTCGCTTTACTTCTTTTCTTTTTTGGTTTGTTGTTTACTGGGGTTGGTGAGGGGTGCTCATTTGAAGAAACACTGCAGACATTTTTATAAGTTTAATTGTTTTAATATATTTTTGGCACAGATGGGATATGGAGAGGGGAATCTTTAGATACTCTGTTAGCAGTGTAGAGCTTAAGAAACCTAATACTGATAATGCTGCTGCAGTTAGTACCATGGTGTTATTTCATTTGCAACATCATTCCACTCAGGGTGCAAAAGCTGGAATAGTGCAGGTGCCTACTTGCTGGGGTTAAGAGTTCAAATGAATTGGCTTATTTTTAAGGATTTTATTAATGACTGTCATACTTTTATGCCCTGTTTGTGCCTTTTTATTTTAATGCTGGGTTATTTGTATGTAACCTCAAAAAGCCTTTAAGTTACCATATATGGTCAGTAGTTTTCTCTTTCAGTGACATTAGCAATTGTAGTTATCATTTTATCATTTTTTGAAGGGCAGGTTAAGAAAGGTTTATTTTAATAAGGAAAGAAATACAGAAAGCTTCCAGGTTAAAGGAGTCTCTAGCAGGTAATCCCTCATTTTGTAATTTGAATTGTTCTCTGTTTTATTGAAACTGCACTATTTTTTTTTTTCTGAGGTAGGGTCTCACTCTAGTCCATGCTGACCTGGAGTTCACTATGTAGTCTCAGGCTGGCCTCGAACTTATGGCAATCCTCCTACCTCTGTCTCCTGAGTGCTGGGATTAAAGGTATGTACCACCACACCCAGCACACTATTTTTTTTTTTTTTAACATTCCAAGATTTTGGATCTCTAAGTCTTAAGATAGAAATGGCTGCATGGCGGGCTGGAGAGATGGCTTAGTGGTTAAGCGCTTGCCTGTGAAGCCTAAGGACCCCAGTTTGAGGCTTGATTCCCCAGGACCCACGTTAGCCAGATGCACAAAGGGGCGCATGCGTCTGGAGTTCATTTGCAGTGGCTGGAGGCCCTGAAGCACCCATTCTCTCTCCCTCCCTCCCTCCCTCTCTCTCTCTCTCTCTCTCTGTTGCTCTCAAATAAATAAATAAAAGAAAGAAATGGTTGCATGGCCAGTGTGTGGATTTCTCTCCTGAGGTGTTTTCTCCTCACTTGAGATGTGATGATTTTCTCAGGATCTTATTAAGGTTGAACCATATGAAATTGCCCAGAATTTATCATTTTAATTTACAACACTCATAGGTCCATAAGGTTCACCCTAATGGATAACCTCTTTACCCATTAAACCAGATACTTATTGGACTTCGGACTGCATATTTTATTTTATTTTTATTTTTTTGTTTTTTATTCGTTTTTTTTCAAGTTAAGGTTTCACTCTAGCCCAGGCTGAGCTGGAATTCACTATGGAGTCTCAGGGTGGCCTCGAACTCACGGCAATCCTTCTACCTCTGTCTCTCAAGTGCTGGGATTAAAGGCGTGTGCCACCACGCCCAGCCAGACTGTATATTTTAAAATTCTTTTTTTTTTTTAGTTTATTTATTTATTTGAGAGTGACAGACACAGAGAGAAAGACAGATAGAGGGAGAGAGAGAAAATGGGCGCGCCAGGGCTTCCAGCCTCTGCAAACGAACTCCAGACGCGTGCGCCCCCTTGTGCATCTGGCTAACGTGGGACCTGGGGAACCGAGCCTTGAACCAGGATCCTTAGGCTTCACAGGCAAGCGCTTAACCGCTAAGCCATCTCTCCAGCCTGAGACTGTATATTTTAAAAATACGTTTTTAAAAGTACAGTTCTTAGCCAGGCATGGTGGCACACACCTTTAATCCCAGCACTTGGGAGACAGAGGTAAAAGGATCACTGTGAGTTTAAGGCCACCCTGAGACTCATGTGATTTCCAGGTCAGCCTGAGCCACATTAAGACCCTACCTTGAAGAAAAAAAAAGTATAATTCTTCTGTTAAGACTTTTTCTACTATGAAATTTACATGTCATAATGCTTGTGTTATATATTCAATGTAAAAACTTGTTAACGCATAGTTGATTGACTTTCATAGTAGCTTACATGGAAAAAAAAATCACCAGTGAATGTAGTTTGCCAGCATGGTTTTGACCGTCAAACTGTATCATGACAGCAGTGGGAATTCAGACAACGCATTCTGTACCCAGAGTACCATCAGGCCAATGCCCTGCTGTAGAACAATGTGATGTCTGGGAAGTGTGGGAGGTGGTCGGGGTCTCAGGAGCACATGCACATGACTCTGGGTCACAGGGCACCCTTTAGGGTGGGGCCATTAATAATGGCCTTCAACTCTTATGCAGTCTGACCCTGCATCTACCAATATTTTACACTGCAGAGTTGAAAACTTCCCACCCTCATAATTCAAAGAAAGGAACTTGGCTCCTGGGACTTAGGTGAGAAGAAAAAATATTTTGTAATAGTTCCAAGTGAGAACTTTGAACTTGCTGGATTTAAATAATGCTCCTCACATGACAAACCCCAAATGGAAAAATGTACGGTGACTCATCCAATTACAGTTTGATCCGACTCATATTACTGGAATTCAGATTTGTAAAAGCACCATTCAGTAAGCATCTTGGAAATGACAGAATCAAGAGTATGTCAGAGCTCAAAAGTATCTTAATAGTGATCATCTTTGTAGGAGCCATGCTCCACGATGGCGAGGACAGGAAGGAGACCCGCACAAACAGGGTTTCCACAGCCTCCCCCCCCCCCCCCCCCCCCCCGTTAGCTCCATGATACGTCAACCACTCCTGGAGCTACCTAATGCAAATTAACTTTCCCATTTTTTACCTGATGCAATAAATGAGACTCTGGGACCTTGAAAGTTAAATCCCTTTGGATCTATGTAGTAAGACATGATTATTTCAGCAGTGGCTTAAGTACTTGAATGTCACATGTGACTAATGTTTCTTCTCCCAACTTTCACAGGGTATGTTTCTTAAACACTTATAAATGTCCAAACTGTATACAAAGCTATGTATTATAACAATATGTATGGGTATGTATATTTTACAAAGATTGTAGTTACTATATCTTGAAAAGAAATATTTTTATAACTTGTTTTTATTTTATAAGCAGTAATAAAAACATAAAAGCCAAATATATATATATATATATATTACAGATACAGCCTCATATACTTATAAAAGAAAGTATGATTCCCAGTGGGGTCGGGGAAGGGGGGGATGGAGGAAAGGAGGAGGCAGGTCGAGGGTTACCCAAGCTAAAACATTAAATAAGTCACTTGATTAGAAAGGAAAAAAGCTGAAGGAGAAAATAAAAGGAAAAAAAGCACAATTTCTCTAAATATAAATAATAAACATATAGAACTGAAATTGGATGTGTTGGCACACGCTAGTCATTCCAACACTCAGGAAGTAGAGACATGAGGATTAGGAATTCAACATCACCCTTGGCTACTTGAAACGCAGTCTCAAAACAATAAAAATAAAACAATGCAAAACGATTCCCTTTCTAAAGTAATGCTATTTCCACACTCCCAAAAATACAATCTGAAGCCACATCTAGCAAAGGAGGAAATAATGAAACCAAGACTTCATGGTAGGGCAGGCCTCAGGAAGAACCCAGACCCACAGCCGGAAGAGGGCAGCCTTGTCAGGAGATAAGCTCTCCCAAGATTTGTAAAGGCTGGGTACAAATGCACTTGTCCCTCAGTCAACAAGAGGGTTCCAAATAAGTGCAGATGACCGAGCTCCTTGGGAATCTTGAGCTGTGGGATGCATGCTGTGACTGCGACACGTGTGCCTCAGGAGCAGAGAAAGCAGACACTGGCTCTGCCCAGTGGCAGACAGGTATCTGAGCTGAGAAAACAGATGACCCTCATCCATATACCCACCTAATGAACTCTCTCTTCCTTCAAGGGAATTATCTTCTTTTCTTTTGTACATATGGTGCATGTGTGTGTGTATGTGGACACGTGTATACATGTGTGTAAGCTAGAGATTGAGGTCAGGTGTCTCCCTTGATCACGCTTCACCTTATTTACTGAGGCAGTGTCTCCCACGTGAACCAAGAGCTTACCAATTCACTAATCTAATTAGCCAGTTTGCCCCAAAAATCTGGTCTCCACCTCCCAAGTACTAGGATTTCAGGCAGGCTGCCAAACCCACTGGGGATCCAATCCTCACACATGCACAGAAAGCGCCTTATCCACTGAGCCATCTCCCCAGTCCCAGGAATTGCTTTTTTCTTTTTAAATTATTCATTCATTTACTTAGGTGAGAGATAGGGAGAGAGAATGGGCATGCCAGGGCCCTCTAACCACTGAAAACTCTAGTTGCATGTGCCACCATGTATATCGGGCTTATGTGGATTCTGGGAAGTCAAACTTGGGTCCTCAGGCTTTGCAGGCAAGCACCTTAACCACTAAGCCATTTCTCCAGCCCAGGAACTGTCTTTTTAAAAAACATATATTTTATTTTGATTTATTTATTTATTTCAGAGAAAGAGGTAGACAGACAGACAGAGAGACAGAGAGAGAATGGGCATGCCAGGGCCTCCAGCCATTGCAAATGAACTCCAGATGCATGTGTCACCTAGTGCATCTAGTTTACGTGGGTCCTGGGTAATTGAACCTAGGTCCTTTGGCTTTGCAGGTGAGTGCCTTAACCACTAAGCCATCTCTCCAGCCTGGAATTATTTCTTTCAACTGTGCTATATATCTTGGACTCTTCACCTTTTGCTGTACTTGGAATCAAGCAATTAGAAAAGTCCTTTGCAGGGCTGAAGAGATGGCTTAGCAGTTAAGTGCTTGCCTGTGAAGCCTAAGGGCCCTGGTTCGAGGCTCGACTCCCCAGGACCCACATAAGCCAGATACACAAGGTGGCATATGCATCTAGATTTCATTTGCAGTGGCTGGAGGCCCTGACATGCCCATTCTCTCTCTCTCCCTTTCTCTCCCTGTCTGTAACTCTCAAATAAATAAATAAAAATAAACAAAAATAAATGTTTAAGAAAGAAAAGTCCTTTGCCAGAGGATCTATAGGACAGGAGAGGTATATGTACCGAGTTAACAGCTATTGAAAGACCCCCAGAGGGAGACCCTCACTCAAGTCTTGAGATAGCACACACCCAAAGACACACGGGAGACCCAACTTGCTGCAAAAGCATGAGGCTTTATTCGGGAAACCAGAGCTCTGGGGTCGACATGTATCTCATGCAGGAGACAGAGGAGTCGACCCTGAGCCCTATTGGGTGTTTCTTTTTATAGGGTTTTTAGCAAGGAAGGGAAAGGGGAGGGGGGCTCACAAGGGTATTTGCCAAGCTTGTACAGTTGTGTCTACATATTTTATTTGTGCATAACCAGAGTTTAAGCCCTTGGTCAGGCTGTCTTAGGAAACTATTTTATTATTTTGGTTTTTCTCAAAACTGTATTTTTGTTTTTCCTCTTCCCGGGACATAAAGTTTAGGTTGACCCGACCAACCCATATCTTGTGCCACCCGCAGCCCATCCTTTAGCCTATTTTTGATTTACTCCTGAATATACAGTTCAGGCTGTCCCCTACTTGTAGCAACCAGCTGTTTCTTTATTAAAAATTTTCCATCCTGCCTTTCACTATCTCATCTTTAGGAAAAAAGATAAGTAAGATGTCCACTGGAACATGTCACTGGAGGCCACAGAATGATGAAATAAATACCCAGGGCTTGAGCAAATACTAGCTCAGGTCAGACAGTATCACCAATATACTAATATGGGTCATCTTCGTAGGAACTGGTAAGGTGACATACCTGGGGACTGGGGAATGACACTTTTTTCAAAAGACCAACTGGAAGTTGGCTGGGAAAAAAACTAATTTATTAATGGATTTCACTTTTTTTGTTTGTTTGTTTGTTTTGTTTTTGTTTTTGTTTTTCGAGGTAGGGTCTCACTCTAGCCCAGGCTTAGCTGGAATTCACTATGGAGTCTCAGGGTGGCCTCGAACTCATGGCAATCCTCCTACCTCTACCTCCCAAGTGCTGGGATTAAAGGCGTGTGCCACCACACCCCGCTGGATTTCACATCCCCCCCCCCCGCCCCCCATGAGATAGGGTCTCACCCTAGCGTAGGCTGACCTAGAAATTCACTCTGTAGTCTCAGGCTGGCCTCACATTCACAGTGATCCTCCTACCTCTGCCTCCCAAGTGCTGGGATTAAAGGAGTGTGCCACCATGCCTGGCCTTTTTTGGCATTTTAAGACAGGGGTTTATTATGTATCCCAAACTGACATGGACCTATCTATGCAGCTCAGGCTGACCTCAAACTTGTGATTGTCCTGCCTCAGTCTCCCAAGTACTAGGATCACAGGAATATATCAACAAGGCCATCTTTATCACTATTTTGAGGGCTTCTTATATAGTAATCAGTCATTCTATGCCATAAGTAAAAGAAAAATGGAATCTGGGGCTGGAGAGATGGTTTAGCAGTTAAGATGCTTGCCAGCAAAGCCTTAGAGCCCATGTTTAATTCCCCAGGACCCACGTAAGCCAGAGCACAAGGTGGCCCATGGGTTGAGTTTATTTGCTCTGACTGGAGGCCATGGCGTGCCCATTCTCTGTCTTGTTCTCTCTCTCTCTCAAATAATTTTTTTGTTGTTTTAGTTATTATTATTATTATTATTATTAATAGAAAGAAATGGACGCATAAGGCCTCTAGCCACTGCAAATGATCTCCAGATGCATATACCACCATGTGTGTATGGCTTATGTGGGTCCTGGAGAATCAAACCTGGGTCCTTAGGCATCTCAGGCAAGCGCCTTAACCACTAAGCCATCTTTCCAACCCCAATTATTTTGTTTTTTTGAGGTAGGGTTTCACTCTAACCCAGGCTGACCTGAGATTCACTATGGAGTCTCAGAGTGGCCTCAAACTCACAGCTCCCTTATCCAAAATGCTCAAGACCAGGTCTGTTTCAGATTTCAAATTCTTTTCAGATTTTGGAATATTTTCATAAATGGTGCTGGGGAGATGGCCAGACATAGTGGCACACACCTTTAGTCCCAGCAGTAGAGAGGCAGAGATAAGAGGATCACTATGAGTTCAAGGCCAGCCTAAGACAACATTGTGAATTCCAGATCAGCCTGGATAGAGCAAGACCCTACCTCCCCCCCCAAAAAAAGGGCTGGAGAGATTAAAGCACTTGCCTACAAAGCCTAAGGACCCAGGTTTGATTCCCCAGTACCTACATAAACCAGACACATGTGTCTGGAGTTCATCTGCAGTGGTCAGAGGACCTAGCACACCCATTCTCAATCTCACTCTCTTTCTCTTTCTCTTTCCTCCCTCCCTCCTTTTCTCCCTCTTTTTCTCTCTGTCCTTCCCTTCCTTCCTCCCTCTTTCTCTCTCTCTCCTTCCCTCTCTCCCTCCCTCCCTTCTTTTCTCTCTCTCTGTCTCTTTTTCTTCCCTCCCTCCCTCCCTTCCTTCCTCTTTCTCTCTCTCTCAAATAAATAAATATATAAAATTAGCTGGGAGAAAGCCAGGCATGATGGCGCACGCCTTTAATCCCAGCACTCAGGAGGCAGAGGTAGGAGGATTGCCATGAGTTTGAGGCCACCCTGGGACTCCATAGTGAATTCCAGGTCAGCCTGGGATAGAGTGAGACCCTACCTCGAAAAACCAAAAAATAAGAATAAAAAAAAAATAGGGCTGGAGAAATAGCTTAGTGGTTAAGGCATCTGGATTCCCTACTACCCATGTAACGCCAGATGCACAAGGTGGCACATGCATCTGGAGGTCATTTGCAGTGGCTAAAGGCCCTGGTACACCTATCCTCTTTCTCTCTATCTGCCTCTCTCACTCTCTCAAATAAATAAAGTATTAAATAAACAAATGAAAATTAAAAATACACACACACACACACACACACACACACACACACATAAACTGGGTGTTGTGGTGCATGTCTTTAATCCCAGCACTCAGGAGGCAAAGGTAGGAGGATTGCCAAGAGAGTTTGAGGCCACCTTGAGACTACATAGTGAATTCCAGGTCAGCCTGAGCTGAGACCCTACCTCAGAAAACCAAAGAACAAAAAAGAAAACCAAAAGTATAAAAATAGCCAGGCATGATGGTGCACTCATTTAATCCCAGCATTCAGGAGGCAGAGGTAGGAATGCTGTGAATTCAAGGCCAGCCTAGGACTACAAAGTGAGTTCCAAATCAGCCTGGACTAGAGTGAGATCCTGCCTCAGACAAGAAAAAGGAAAAAAAAAAAAGATAAAAGTAGGGAGAGTAGGGAGAGTGAAGAAAGAAAAATAAATAAACATTAACAATATATACAATAAATTTTCATGACAGTCAACAAACACACTAAGCTGTAAGCAAAGTGCAAGGTCTGAAAGAGGATCATAGGACTAGAGAGATGGTTCAGCAATTAAAGCCACCTGCTTGCAAAGCCTGAAGGCCTGGGTTCCATTCCCTAGTAAAGCCAGATGCTCAAAGTGGCACATATGTCTGCAGTACATTTGTAGTGGCACTAGACCCTAGCATTCCTATTCTCTCTCCATCTCTCTTTCTCTCTGAAATAAATAAAATGAAGGAAAAGGAGATCACAGACAAACTGGGGTGCAAGTTCTCATCCCACTGTGCAGCTCTTCAGAATTCCACAGCAAATTTCATTCCAAAAACCAGCGCGGTGCTTTGGAGAGCCAATCCTCGATAAAGATTTCCTGAGTATGAGTCCTGAGTATGAGTTGAACCATTCAGTAGAAGTGTGTAACTATAGGAACATTACCTTACCTTTCTGTGCCTTGATGGCCTGATCTATAAAGCAGGCACAGTACCCGAGCCATGAGTTCAAGACCAACCTAGGAGACAACATGTAATATATATTGCCCTGGAAGAACAAGGATAAATGAGACATGATATCTGCCCTCCAAGCACTATCGCAGTGTACCTCGGCCTCTTACCTTTCTCACTGGGGATGTAATTCTCATCATAATCTTCTTCCAGAACCAGCTGGTCTCCTAGATAGATGGGTCGTCCAGCCATGACTCGGCCCAGCTTGAATACCTAGACCAGAAATCCCAACAGAGAGAAATCAGTGAAAAAACAGAGAAAATCTGCATGGCAGAGGAATACTGAAGCTGGGTCATGGAGCATCTGAGCCATACCAGACCCTGCAAACCAACAGGCCTGGGGACCCTCCTTGAAGCTCAGAACTCAGGGCTCACAGGCTCTGCACACAAGCAAGGTGCCTGAGATATCACACCCAAAAAAACTGTCAAACACTTGGCGAGCCACAAAAGAACTGAAAGCCTGGCTCTCTAGAGTTCAATGTGGGCTGGAAAGATGGCCTAATAGTTAAGGCACTTGCCTGAGAAGCCTAAGGACCCAGGTTCAACTCCCCAATACCCACGTACTGGCCAGATCATAAGCGGCACATGCGTCTAGAGTGTGTTTGCAGCAGCTACCGGCCCTGGTGCACCCATTCTCCATCTCCCTCTCATAAACAAATTTAAAAGTTAGGGGCTGGAGAAATGGCTTAGTGGTTAAGGCACTTGCCTGCAAAGCCAAAGGAACCAGGTTCAATTCCCCAGGACCCACATAAGCCAAGTGCACAAGAAGGCATACACATCTGGAGTTTGTTTGCAGCTGCTGGAGGCCCTGGCACACCCATTCTCTATCTTTCAAATAAATAAAGAAAAATAAAACATAAAAAAAGAAAGAAAAGCCAGGCATGATGGCGCATACCTATAATCTCAGCACTTGGCAGGTAGAAGTAGGAGGATCGCCATGAGTTCAAGGCCACCCTGAGACAATATAGTGAGTTCCAGGTCAGCTTGGGCTAGTGTGAAATCCTACCTTAAAAACCAAAAAGAAAGAAAAGAAAAAATAAAATAGGGATAGAGGGATGGCTTAGTGGTTAAGGCATTTGCCTGCAAAGCCAAAGGACCCAGGTCTGATTCCCCAGGACCCACATTAGCCAGACACACAAGGGGGCGCACACATCTGGAGTTCATTTTCAGTGGCTGGAAGCCCTGGTGTGCCCATTCTCTCTCTCTTTTCTCTCCCTCTTTCTCTGTCAAATAAATAAATAAAAATAAAAGAGTTCAATGGGAGCTGGAGAAATGGCTTAGCAGTTAAGGCACTTGCAAAGCTCTAAGGACCCAGATTTGATTCTCCAGGCCCCATGTGAGCCAAATGCACAAGGTGGTGCATGCATCTGGAGTTCATTTGCAGTGGCTAACCACCCTGTTATGTCCATTCCCTCTCTCTGTCTCTAATAAATAAATAAAAATAAAAATTTAAAAATTGGGGCTGGGGAGATGGCTTAGTGGTTAAGCGCTTGCCTATGAAGCCTAAAGACCCTGGTTCGAGGCTCAGCTCCCCAGGTCCCACGTTAGCTAGATGCACAAGGGGGCGCACGCGTCTGGGGTTCGTTTGCAGAGGCTGGAAGCCCTGGCACGCCCATTCTCTCTTTCTCCCTCTGTCTTTCTCTCTGTGTCTGTCACTCTCAAATAAATAAATAAATGAATTTTAAAAAAAATTTTTTAATTTAAGGGCTGGGGCTGGAGAGATGGCTTAGCAGTTAAGCGCTTGCCTATGAGGCCTAAGGACCCCGGTTCAAAGCTCAATTTCCCCAGGACCCATGTTGGCCAGATGCACAAGGGGGCGCACGTGTCTGGAGTTTGTCTGCAGTGGCTGGAAGCCCTGGCACGCACATTCTGTCTCTCTCTCTGCTTCTTTCTCTCTCTGTCTGCTGCTCTCAAATAAATAAATAAAAATAAAAATTTAAGGGCTGGAGAGATGGCATAGTAGTTAGTGCTTGCCTGTGAAGCCTAAGGACCCCAATTCAAGGCTCAATTCCCCAGTACCCACATAAGCCTGATGCACAAGGGGGCACATGGAGTTCATTGGCAGTGACTGGAGGCCCTGGTGCACCCATTCTCTAGCTCGCGCTCTCTCTCTCTCTCTCTCTCTCTCTCTCTCTCTCTCTCTCTCTCTCTGTCTCTCTCTCACTGCCTCTCTTTCTCTCTCTAATAAGTAAATAAATATATATATTTAAAAATAAGTAAATAAAAATTTTTAAGTTCAATATTTTTTTTTTATTTCTAAAGGGGAGTATTAGGAAGGGATTATGATCATGGTATGTTATCTATATTTATGGAAGTTGTCCAAAAACAGTTTTTAAAAGGGCTGGAGGAAGGGTTCAGTAGTTTAAAGACACTTATTTGCAAAGCCTAATGACCTGGGTTTGATGCCCCAGTACCCACACAGAGCCAGATGCACAAGGTGGCATATGTGTCTGGAGTTAGTATGCAGTGCCTAGAGGATATGGCATGCCCATCCTACCAATCTCCCTCCCTCTATCTCTTCCTCTGCTTACAAAAAAATAAATTTAAAAATATTTTTCTAGCCGGGCATGGTGGTGCACGCCTTTAAGCCCAGCACTCGGGAGGCAGAGGTAGGAGGATGGCTGTGAGTTTGAGGCCACCCTGAGACTCTATAGTGAATTCCAGGTCAGCCTGAGCTAGAGTGAAACCCTACCTCGGAAAATCCAAAAAAAATTCTTTTTTACTCACTGGATGTTGTGGCATGCACCTTTAATCCCAGCACTCAGGAGGAAGAGGAAGGAGGAGCACCATGAGTTCGAGGCCACCCTGAGACTCTACAGTGAATTCCAGGTCAGCCTGAGCTAGAGTGAGACCGTACCTTGGAAAACCAAAATAACTATATATAAGGGGCTAAAAAGATGGCTTAACAGTTAAGATGCTTGCTTAAGAAGCCTAAAGACCGAGGTTCGATTCCCCAGTACCCATGGAACCACATATACAAGGCAGTGCATGCATATGGGGTCCATTGCAGTAGCTAGAAGCCCTGGCACATCTACTCTCTATCTACATCTCTCTCTCAACTAAATTAAAAAAAAAAAAATTTAGAGCTGGTTATGGTGGTGTACACCTTTAATCCCAACACTTGGGAGGCAGAGGTGAGTTCAAGGCTACCTTGAGACTATGTAATGAATTCCAAGTTAGCCTGGATGAGAATGAAACCCTATCTTCAAAAAAAAAAAAAAAAAAAGATTAAAATTTTTTAGGCCAGGCATGGAGGCATACACCTTTAATCCCAGCACTCAGAAGGCAAAGGGAGGATCGCCCTGAGTTCAAGGCCACCTTGAGACTATGTAGTAAGTTCCAGGTCAGCCTGAGCTAGAGCAAAACCCTACCTGAGGGGGGGTGGAGTTTTAGGAGCCAGGTGTGGTGGCGCCCACCTGAAATCCCAGGGAGGCCGATGTAGGATTGTCGTGATTCAAGGTTACCTTGAGTTTACAGAGTGAATTCCAGGTCAGCCTGGGCTAGAGCAAAAGCCTACCTTGGAAAAAAAAAAAAGTTTTTTTTTTTTTTTTTTTGGTTTTTCGAGGTAGGGTCTCACTCTGGTCCAGGCTGACCTGGAATTAACTCTGTAGTCTCAGGGTGGCCTTGAACTCACGGTGATCCTCCTACCTCTGCCCCCCGAGTGCTGGGATTAAAGGCGTGCGCCACCACGCCGGCAAAAAAAAGTTTTGAAATACTGATTTACTTAAGAGCGAGTGAGTATGGGTGCAACAGGGCCTCTGTAAACAAACTCCAGGTATATGCACCACATTGTGCACCTGGCAGCTTTAGGTTAATCCTGGGGAATGAAACCTGGGCCAGCAGATGCTACAAATAAGTGCCTATAACTGCTCAGCCACTACCCCAGCCCCCAAAAATTTAACTTCATACCCCCTCACAGCAGGAGAAAGCATCACAGTATAGGACCCCCCAACCAGAAAACCCCAGTGACACCAAAACCAGACTTCCTTATAGCAGCACACCCAAATTCAGTCATTCCACTAAAGTTAGAAACACCTGCAGGTGCGTGCATTCAGGGGAGGAAGCATGCGCCACTCGAGCAGTACAGAAAGCAAGAGGGAGGGAAAGAAACAAACCCTCCTGCTCTCAGAGCGCTAAGACCAGAGCGCTTGCCCACTGAAGGATGGTGAAGGCATTGGAGGGGAGCCCTGGGTGCAGCTGCAGGTGGCCGAGAGTATGGATGAGAGCACATAGGGCAGGGGCTGGTCAGAAAGCCAGTTCACAGGCTGGGGATGGAGAGCTTTGGAGGCCATACCAAAGAGCCTGCTCCTCCACCTCCCCAGCCCCCAGGAGTTTAACTTCATACCGCCACGCCCCCACAGCAGAAGAAAGCATCACAGTATAGTTTGCCCTGAGGCAAATGGAAATCTCTGAGGGTTTTGGGAAAAGAAAATGACACGGGATGAGGGAGGGAATTACCATGGGATATTTTTTTATAATCATGGAAAACGCTAATAGAAATTAAAAAAAAAGAGAGAAAATGACACAGGATGACCTTCGTTCTTGCTTGCTTTTTTTTTTTTTTTTTTAAATAAGAACTCTGGTAGGACTGGCATAGCTAGATTGGAGAAATGAGAAACTGGTGTCAGTGAAACCACTGAAGGATGCTTCCATCCAAGTGAAAGAAGATGAGGCCTTAAACTAGGACAGAAGCAGCAGGAATGGAGAGGGGATAGATATCCTGCACACAGTGATATAAGGCTTACCTGGGCCAGGGTGGGGGAAGGAAAGAGAGGAATCACATAGGAACTTAACTGACTTTATCAGACATAGGGTCTTCAGGAGATAACTGAGATTAAATGAGGTCATGGGGGGGGGGGGTCCTGACCTGAAAGGATTAGTATCCTTACAAGAAAAGGAAGAGAAAGCTGGGCATGATGGTACATGCCTTTAATCCCAGCCCTCGGGAGGCAGAGGTAGAAGGATTGCCATGAGTTCGAGTGTAGTTCTTAAAACTCTGTATGTATGATAAACGTATGTGTGTGTGTGTAGGCCTGAGGGTGTTAATGGGCTCTAGGGAGAGAAGCAGGTTTGCCTCAGCTTATATATTACAAAGTTCTGTTTCCTTAGGTCTTTTCCTCCTGCCTGGAGGTGGCGTGGTAACGCATATAGTGCCGGGGATGGAACCTACACCTTGTGGAAGACAGACAAGCACTCTATCATCAAGCTATAACCCCTCTACATCTGCACCCCCAGGTCCTGCTAACTTTCCCCCGTGGCAACTCCTAAGCTAAACCCTGCTAAAGCAGAGACTGACATGGTCGGCTCTGTTGAAAGCTCCCCAGGTATGATCAACACAGCAGGTCCTGGCCTCTCCTATCCCCACTTCTTCAGAAACCATTACTATTCCACCCACAGCACTCAGCATGCAGTGGGTCTCCCTTCACCACCCCCATCACAAAGATCAAAACCAAGCCTGGAGACAGAGTTCAGTAACGGCTGGACTTGGTAATTGTGGATCTATCCCAGATCCTTAGACACAGATTCCTGACAAGTGACAGAGGATCCAACAAGGCCTATGACCATGGTCCTCTGTGAGAATGACACACACACTAGATAGTGCACAGGACCCAAGGGAACTAGATTTTGCCCTTATTCTCATCACGTTGCCTCCAGGCAGGAGGAAAAAAACTAAGGGAAACAGGACTCTTGGCCAGGCGTGGTGGCATACACCTTTAATCCCAACACTTGGGAGGCAAAGGTAGGAGGATCACTGTAAGTTCAAGGGCACCCGGAGACTACATAGCTAATTCCAGGTCAGCCTGGACTAGAGTGAGACCCTACCTCAAAAAAACAAAAAAAGAAAAAAGGACTCTGCAATACATAAACTGAGGCAAACCCGCTTCACACTCACCCTAAGAGCCTATAACACCCTATAGACATTACATCCATGCCTCTACCATCAGAGATGACAAAGGGAGAGGTGGACCAGGAACTGAACAGATGGGGCCCACTGCCTGATGGTTTTAGGAGTCACTTCAATCTTTAGCTCCCTTAATTAGGGAGAAGAGGAGAAGAGAAAAGGAAAAGCTCACAGACAAGGAGGATTCAACAGTGATCCAAACATCAGGGTAGACAGCACCTATTAAGTACAGCTGTATACAAGGCATTGTTTTTAACTGCATCACCGAATCTGGGAAAGCCTGCATCTCAGAAGTGTTGACTATCCCATCTGCAGAAATCAAGGGACAGGTACAGTCTCTGCCCTCATGATGAAAAGTCCAATTAGCAATGAATACGATGACCTGTATTTAATTACTTAAGGGCCAGGAAGAACATAGGAAATCTGAATTTATAGATCAAACAAATCTTTGGCCAGAAAAAAATTAAAATATGGGTGGGCTATACTGTGCCTTTCTTTCTTTCTTTTTTTTTTTTTTTTTTTTTGGTTTTTCAAGGTAGGCTGACATGGAATTCACTATGTAGTGTATCAGGGTGGACTTGAACCCACTGTGATCTTCCTACCTCTGGCAGTTATTAAAGGCATGCACTACCACGCCCAGCTATGTCTTTCTTTCTTGCCTTCCCTGGCTTCAGAGAGGAAGTGGGCAAGGACAGAGCCAAAAGGGCAAAGAGATGTGAGGAACAGTAGGGGAGAGAAATCATATTTCCTTTTTTTCCTTTTTGGTTTTTCAAGGTAGGGACTCCCTCTGGCTCAGGCTGATGCCCAGCTAGAAATCATATTTCTTTAATGGCTAGTACAGATCACTCATGCATTGGAGAATGCTTCTTGGGCATATGGAAGGTTTCTTCTAGGCATCAAATATGAAATACTGATTAAATACAGACTCAGTTATCACTCCCCTAAGTAACAGTACCTAGTAAGGTTGGCTTGCTGGAGGGATGGCTTAGCGGTTAAGGCGTTTACCTGCAAAGCCAAAGGAACTCGGTTCAATTTACCTTGCTAGCCAGATGCACAAGGGGGTGCATGCATCTGGAGTTCGTTTGTAGTGGCTGGAGGCCCTGGTACGTCCATTATCTCTCTCTCTCTCTCTCTCTCTCCCCCTCTTTGTCAAATAAATACAAATTTTAAAGTATCAGTGCTGAACCAGGTGTTGTAGTGCATACCTGTAATCCTAGTACTTGGGAGGCAGAAGGATCCCTGTGAGTTCAAGGCCACCCTGAGACTCCATAGTGAATTCCAGGTCAGCCCAGGCTACAGAAACACCCTACCTCAAAAAACCAAAATATAAATAAATAAATAAAATTTAAAAAAAAAAACAAAAAAACAGAGAAGTCTTCGAAGGCAACCTTCGGGTCTGCTCTTGCAAATATATGGCACTTGCTATTTTCCTCTAAACTTGGCACTGAAGGACATTCCACTCAGTCAGGGAACCCTAGACATGGCCTCAAAACTGCACTCCATGCAGCAGTTACCATGAGCAAATGGCACCTGATGAGGTGTACTTGCTACCTGTCCTTAGCCTATTATAAGCCTTAGCAGGTGGGGCAGAGTCACTCAACCACAATCGTTCCTCTTCTGCTAATCCCAGTATCAAGTGGGATTCCTGTAGGCATATACTTCCTACAGGAACCCTTCCCTGACTAACCTCCTGGAACCATCTTAGCACAGAAGGCACAGTTCTCATGTGTTCAGAGGCACATTTCTCTCGACACTACCTGTTCATGGGACTGTGTTCTCTGAGGCTAGTCCCTCCTTCTCTGGGATTTCCCAGCCAAGGTAAAGATAATCCAATGTAAACTGCAAAAGCTCAGTTGCCGCTGTAAACCGCTAACAATGAACCACAGATGCTCAGGAGCTAGAAAGCGCGTGGTACTGTTGGTGCAACTTCCTTTCCTATGCTAAATATTTCCTCTCCATGCTTTAAGTGACAGATGGCATAGGGTTGATTACACACGGCCCTCAATTTGAGCTCAGCCTACTGGGAAGCCAGAAATAGAAACTCAGACTACATAACGTGTTAAGCATAATTAAAAGAAATTGTAGAAAACATAACAGGACACAAAGGTAGGGGCAACTGTTACCTTGGAAGATGACAGAAGCATCAAAGATCAGAGAGTCACTGAGGTGGGCCAGGCCTGGTGGCACATGCCTTTAATACCAGCACTTGGGAGGCAGAGGTAGGAGGATCGCTGTGAGTTTGAGGCCACCCTGAGACTACATAGTGAATTTCAGGTCAGCCTGGACTAGAATGAAACCCAACCTCAAAAAACAAAACATTAAAAAATATATAGAGAGAGTGAAAAGACAAGCAGGAAGGAGCTCACCACCACAAGCTCAGCAATGAAATATAAGACAGAAGGAACACTATGAACAAAGGCAAAAAGGCAGGACAGGGCTGGAGGGATGGCTCAGTGGTTAAGGCACTTGCCTGTAAAGCCTAACAACCCAGGGCTCAATTCTCCAGTACCTATGTAAAGCCAGGGGCACAAAGTGGCACATGTATCTGGAGTTCATTTACAGAAGCTAGAGGCCCTTGTGCTCCCATTCTCTGTCTCTGTCTCTGTCTCTGTGTGTCTGCCTCTCTAATTGCAAATAAATTTAAATGAAATTAAAAGCAGGACAAGCCACATAGTGGCGGACGCCTTTAATCCCAGCACTTGGGAGGCAGAGGTAGGAGGATTGCCGTGAGTTCGAGGCCACCCTGAGATTACATTGTAAATTCCAGGTCAGCTTGAGCTAGAACGAAACCCTACCTCGAAAAACCAGAAAGAAGGACAGATTTTAGGGCTGTAGAGGATTAATTATGACAGCGACTGAGAAGACAGCTCAGCTGGGACAGTTCTTGCCTGGCGTATTCTAACCATCCCCAACTTCGCTTTAAACCAGGTGTGGTGGTACATGGCTGAAACAACAGTCCTCGGAAGGAAAAAGCAGTTGAATTAGGAGTTCAAGGCCATCCTCCACTTTGAACTCCAAAGTAAGTTAAACTGAGCCTGAGATAAAAGACCCTGTCTTCTCACCAAAAAAAATAAATAAATAAAATAAAATAAAATTAAGTTCAAGGCCACCCTTAGACTACATAATGAATTCCAGGTCAGCCTGAGCTACAGCGAAACCCTACCGCAAAAAAAAGGGGGGGGGGGGGGCTGGAGAGATGGTTTAGCAGTTAAAGTGCTTGCCTACAAAGCCAAAGGACCTCAGTTTAATTCTCCAGGACCCAAGTAAGCTAGATGCGCAAGGTGGCACATGCGTCTGGAGTTTGTCTGCAGTAGTTGGAGGCCCTAATGTACCCATTCTCTCTGTCTGCCTCTCTCTCTCTCTCAAATAAATAAATTATATAAATATATATTTAAATATAATAATATGTAGCATATATTTAAATGTATAATACATAATTATACATAACATATTTAAATATATATATTTAAAAGTATGACAAGCAGAGTGTGGTGGTTCACGCCTTTAATCCCAGCCCTCAGAGGGCAAAGGTAGGAGGATAGCCATGAATTCGAGGCCACCCTGAGAACAGAGTGAATTCCAGCTCAGCCTGGGCTAGAGTGAGCCCCTACCTCAAAAAACCAAAAAAGTATGACAACAAAAGCTTAGATTTCCCTTGCATAAGGCTTTATGGGGAAGTTTGGGAATTGAATCCAGGCTTTTTAAGCAAGCACCTTTAATTGCTAAGCCAGTTTCCCAAACTCTTTTCTTATTTTTTTATTTTATTTATTTATCTGAAAGCGACAGACAGAGAGAGAAAGAGGGAGGAGGGAGGGAGAGAGAGAGAGAGAATGGACGCACCAGGGCTTCCAGCCACTGCAAAGGAACTGCAGACGTGTGCACCCAGGGCCGGGGTCCTTAGGCTTCACAGGCAAGTGCTTAACCTCTAAGCCATCTCTCCAGCCCCCCCCCCCCACTAAACAACTTTCAACATGCTTAAGGTTTCACAGCTAGTAAGTGGCACAACAGAATATGCATGTATCCACATGTATCTAACTCCAAAGCCTGGGCTTTTAACCATTCCCACATATCCAAAGTGCAAGGGACAGTGAGAACCGTGACAGGGGAGAGATCCAGAATGGATGGCAAGGAGCCTATCATAATATCTCCTGTACACCATGAGGAACCATACAAAGTTCACAAATGACACTGCTGTGATGTGAATTATATCAGAGACAGAGAATTGTAACTGGTGCACAGAACGAATTAGAGACCACTTTGTAAGCTATTCTGAAAGCCCAGGCAAGTGGGTGTGTGAGTGAAGGGAAAGGGCTCCAGACCCTTGGCTGAGGAGAAGGCAGAGTAACATCTGAGAGAAAGCTGGTGGGAGGCTAACCAGCACTTCACCAGTACACTGATTGGAGGCAATCCCCGCCACCACATACTGCCTAGAATCCGGGACATGGCCACCAGATGTGTGCTGCTGCATACAATTGACCGCTACAGTCCCCCGCGAGAGGAGGGACAGATCTGGGGCCCAGGGGCGCTGGTCCTGAGCTCAGGAAGGCGTGGCGGCAGAGCTGGCGGACAGTCCGGGAGGAATAGTGTGCAGGGCGCGCAGGGCCCGCAGAGGGGCTGAGCTCTGAACGGCCCGCGGGAGTCGCGGAAGCCGGGGGAGAAGCGGTTACGGACCGAGATTCCAGAATCGGCGCCCTCCGACCTTGCCCAGACGATAAACGAGGAATAATGACCTGAGCTTGGAGGAGCCTGGGACAGCCCCGGATTGGGCCACGAGGGGCCGGAGGAGCTCCGCGCGCGAGGCTGGGAGGCCGGCCGGGTACAACGACCGGGGGCCGGAGGGGCGAAGCGCGCCGCGGCCGCCCGCCGCCCGCGCCCGGGCCTCGGCCGCCACCTCGCCCGCCCCGGGCCCGCCGTTAGCCCGGGCCGCCCGGGGCACGATTTGAATCAGAGCACACCCGTCCCGCAGTTCCCGCCCACACTCGGGCGCATCCGCGCTGCGACTCCTCGGGAGCGCCCCCACTCCCCGCAAGCCTCCTCTCCCCGGCCCGCCACCGCCGCCCTGACCCGAGCACGTCCTCACCTGTCCCCCCAGGCCTCGGAGGCTCCGGGCGATGGCACCGCGCCGCGTCCCCAGCACCACCCCGGCTCCCCGCTTCCAGGGACGCCGGGGTGTTGCCCTGCAGTGACCAGCAACCACTTCCGGAAGGGTACCAACTTAGCAACTGACAGTCCCGCCTCTGCCCGCAGCCGATGGGTCGCTGGCTGAGAGCTTTGACACTGGATTGGTTGAAGGTCCCGTCGGATCACGTAGGAATTCTGAGTGAGCCTGTTGCACCATGGAACTTGTAGTGCAAGATAGTGAATGTGCCCCCCCCGTGACACACACACACACACACACACACACACACACACACACGGTTAAAAGAGACCTGAATTTAAATATGAGAATTCCTCCCACGTCAGGGAGGGATCTTTCATAATATTGATAGTAACGTGAATTACCTAAGGTAATTTATCGATCATTTTATAGAAGGGTGACTAATAGCTGGGTGCGGAGGCGCATGCAGATCACCATGAATTTGATGCCAAGTGAGTTCCAGATCAGCAAGGGCTAGAGTGAGACCCTGCCTCCAAAAGAAGAAAAAAGAGCGAGAGAGAGCAAGAAAGAAAAAGAAGAAAGAGTGTTAATCAAAATTTAAGATGTCAAGTTCAAGAGACGGCTTAGCAGTTAAGGCATTTGCTTGTGAAACCTAAGGACCCAGGTCTGACTCCCCAAGGCCCACATAAGCCAGATTCACAAAGTGGAGCATTCGTCCAGAGTTTGTTTGCAGTAACTAGAGGCCATAGAACACCCAATTTTCTCTATCTGCCTCTTTCTCCCTCGCTCTCTCCCCGATATATATATATATATATATATATATATATATATATATATATATATATATATATATATATATATAGATGTAGATGTAGATGTAGATGTAGATGTAGATATGGAGAGAGAGGGGTAGGGAGAGAGAGAAAGCATTTTTTTAAATTAAGATGTCATGAATAAGCCATATGGAAACCTATTACGGGGGGGGGGGGGATAATGAAACACCCAGAATCCATAGATTGTTATTAGAAAAATTTCAGTGCCAGGACGGGATACATTCCAATGAGCTGTTGGTCAGGGAGGTCCCCGATGCCCCCAAAATACTACAGGCCATTGCCAAGACCCTTGGTTTCCCACCAGAAGTAGATGGTAAGACCCTGTTGCTGAAGACTCCACCTGCTTGAGCTGCAGGTCACTGAGAAATCAAGCTGAAGCTGAGCTGGAATCCTCCTCCCTGAAGCTGGAAAAAGCTATGTTGCATGCAGCCCTATGTGAGAGAAATCATCAACCATGATAAATAACAGTGGACCCTGCAAGCCCTAAGATTGGCCAGCCAGGCCAAATGAACCAACTGGTGCAACAGTGGCATGTCTGTTATGGGGAAAACAAACTGCTCTCTGATTGGACTGGAAGCCTGTTCGACAGAAGGGAATATATACCGGGTACTGAAAACCTAGTCAAGCCAGGCGGCACATGCCTTTAACTGCCTTAACCGCTAAGCCATTCCTCCAGCCCATGATTTTTTGAGGTAGAGTGTCGCTCTAGTCAAGGCTGACCTGGAATTCACTATGTAGTCTCAGGGTAGTCTCAAGCTCACAGCAATCCTCCCACCTCTGCCCAGAGGTGGATTAGGGTGCACCCAAAGATGAGGAAAGCACAAGGTAGCACATTCCCACTAGGTGGCGCAAGCATCTGCAGTGTGATCGCAGCAGCTAAGGCCCTGTTGCACCAATTCTCCTTCTCTCTCTCTCATAAATAAAAATAGGGGCTGGAGAGATGGCTTAGCAATTTAAAAGCATGCTTGCTAAACCTAAGGACCCAGGTTCAATCCTCCAAGTCGCACGTAAGCCAGTTGCACATGGTGGCGAATGCATCTGGAGTTCATTTGCAATGACTAGAGGCCCTGGTGCACCCATTCTCTCCCCCCCCCCTTCTCTCTGTCTCTCTCTCTCTCACTCACTCTCACTCTCTCTATCTCCCTCTCTCTCCCTCCCTCTAATAAATAAAAAAAAAATAAATCTTTTTTAAAAATAAAGGAGTGGGCTGGAGAGATGGCTTAGGGGTTAAGTGCTTGCCTGTGAAGCCTAAGGACCCTGGTTCAAGGCTCGATTCCCCAGAACTGAAAACGAACTCCAGATATGTGCGCCCCCTTGTGCATCTGGCTAACGTGGGTCCTAGGGAATCAAACCTGGGTCCTTTGGCTTTGCAGGCATGTGCCTTAACCACTAAGCCATCTCTCAAGCCTGTGTACCCATACCTTTTACGTTTTAATAGACATTACATACCAAATTATAAATAAATGTAATTTATTTGTCGTCCAATGATCATTACTAATCTAAGATGCAAGGAAGTAAGGAAGAAAAGAGTACTTAAATATACTTAGTTTAGGGCTGGCTTAGCTGTTAAGGTGCCAGTCTGCAAAGTGTCAGGATCCAGGTTTGAGTCCCCAGTACCCACCTAAGCCAGTTGCACAAGGTGGCACATGCGTCTGTAGTTCATTTGCAGTGGCTAGAGGTCCTGGCACATCCATTCTCTTTCTCTATCTATCTATTTCTATCTATCTGCCTCATTCTTTCTCAAATAAATACATAAACTAAAATATTTTTATTCATTTTGGTTTTTCAAGGTAGGGTCTCACTCTAGCCCAGGCTGACCTGGAATTCATTATGTAGTCTCAGAGTGACCTCAAACTCACAGTGATCCTCCTACCTCTGCCTTCTGAGTGCTGGGATTAAAAATAAAATATTTTTTAAAATTTACACCTGTCATGGTGGTGCATGTCTTTAATCCCAGCGCTCGGGAGGCAGAAGTAAGAAGATTGTCATGAGTTCAAGGCCATCGTGAGACTACTTAGTGAATTCCAGGTCAGCCTTGGCTAGAGCAAGACCCTAACTCTAAAAAAAACAAAAAGAAAAAAGAAAAACAAAAGTTACAAAATTAGCCACGTGGTGCACACCTTTAATTCCAGCACATAGGAGGCAGAGGTAGGAAGATTGCTGTGAGTACATGGCTGCCCTGAGACTACATAGTTAATTCCAGGTCACCCTGGACCAGAGTGAGACCCTACTTTGAAAAAACAAAAATAAATAAATAAATAAATAAATGTTACAAAATTACATATCCATAGTTTTTAAAATATTTTTATTTATTTGTTGGGGACAGAGAGAGAGAAAGGAAGATAGAGAATGGCGCACTAGAGCCTCCAGCCCCTGCAAACAAATTCCAGATGCATGTGCCACCTTGTAAATCTGGCTTACATGGGTCCTGGGGAATCAAACCTGGTTCCTTAGGCTTTGCAGGCAAACACCTTAACCATTGAGCCATCTCTCCAGCTCATATATCATTAAAAAAAAAAAAACTGATTAATCCCAGCACTTAGGAGGCAGAGGTAGGAGGATCGCTGTGAGTTTGAGGCCACCCTGAGACTACAGAGTGAATTCCAGGTGAGCCTGGGCCAGAGTGAGACCCTACCTCAAAAAACCAAAAACAAAACAACAACAACAACAAAAACAGCCGAGTGTGGTGGCACATGAAAGAAAGCAGTTGCTGGAGAAGATGGTTTAGTGATTAAGACATTTGCCTGCAAAGCCAAAGGACCCCAGTTCTCCAGGACCCATGTAAGCCAGATGCACAAGGAGGCGCATGTGTCTGGAGATCTTTTGCAGCACACACCCATTCTCTCTCTCTTTCAAATAAATAGTTACTATATGACCAAGCGGGTGCTTCCTCCCAATTGGAAATATGAGTCATCCATAGTCTGCCCTAAAAGCTGGGTATTGTGGCACATGCCTTTAGTCCCAGCACTTGAGAGGCTGAGGTAGGATGATCACTGTGAGTTCCAGGCCAGCCTGAGGCTACAGAGTGAGTTCCAGCCTTGAAAAAAAGAAGACACCAAAAAGAGGGATGGATGCAGTGGCTGAAGAGATGGTTCTGTGCGCTGTGAAGTAAAGCCCTGTGCAGGCTTGAGTCTGGATCCCCAGCAGCCACATAAATGCCAGCGTTCATGTGGAGAGGAGCAAAGACAGAGGATTTCCCAGGGCAAGCTGGCTAGCAAGACTAGCTGAATCAATGAGCTCTGCATTCAAATGAGAGACCCTGCAATCAAGGAAGACACCCAACATTAACCTCTGGCCTCTAAATGCATGTGCTTGCATACCTTCATATACACATGTCGGCACCCACACAGGTCCACATACATGTGAACATGCCTACATACGCACATGCACATGGTGACACATGTGTCTGAAGTTTGTTTGTAGTGGCTCAAGGCCCTAGCATGCCCCTTGATATGTAGACCACGCTAGATAAGGCCATCTCCAACTTCCAATGATCCTCTGGCTTCAGCCTCTGGAGTGCAGGAATTATAGGCATGCATAACTATGCTCAGCTTCTTATTGAGTTACTACATTACAAGGTCATACTACCACTACCCCATTATACTAATGAGGAAAATGGGGCACAGAAGGGTTTAGTGAGGAGACTGGTCCAAGGTAATATGTGGAAGAACCAGAACTGGAATGCTGACCATATTGGAGTGTTTCTGAGTGTACAGGATTAAATATTTAAATAATGAAACCTATGGGCTTTTTTCTGGGTTTTATTAAGGAAGCCCTCTTTAACATAAGATTATGAAATATTCTTCTAGTTTTTTTTCCTGTAGTTCTAGTTATAATGTTAAACTCTTTGATCTATGTGCAGTTTATTTTTAGATGTATGGATTTGATTGTCTTTCCTGCCTAGTGGATTGCCAATTGTTTCAACAAGTTATTGAATAAAACACTTATTTCCCTTTGATATGAATGCACACCTTTAGTTCCAACACTGGGTGGGGGGGGAGAGAGACTGCTGTGAGTTTGAGGCCAGCCTGGAGCTATAGAGTGAGTTCCAGGTCAGCCTGGCCTACAGTGAGACCCTACCTCAAAAAAGAAAGAAAGAAAGCAAAAAAAGTTCAAGACCAGCTTCAATTTAAATAGTGATTGCCAGGCAAGCCTGGACTACAGTCTCTCTGTCTCCTGAGATAAATAGAGCTAGACAGAATAATGACCTCACTTTTCCTAAGCTCTACTTCAATGTAGATTTATTTAGCCTGGTTTTTATGGTCTACCATAACATGGTCTACCACTAATGCTGCTCCATTCCTTCTGCTTACCTTATTTAATATATTTTTACTTACTTTCTTATTTATTTATTTGAAAGAAGAAAGAGATAGAAAAGAGACAGAATGGGTGTGCCAGGGCCACCAGCCACTGCAAAAACACTCCAGATACATGTGCCATTTTGTACATTTGGCTTTATGTGGGTCCTGGAGAGTCAAACCAGGGTCGTTATGCTTTACAGACAGGTATCTTAACTGCTGAGCCACCTCTCCAGCCCTGCTTATTTTACTTAAGAAGTTTCCTCTTAGTTTTTTCTTTTCTTTTTCTTTTTGGTTTTTCAAGGCAGGGTCTTGCTTTCTAGCCCAAGCTGACCTGGAATTCACTATGTAGTATGTATGCAGGCATGTGCCACCATGGCTGGTTTAGACTTTTATGTATTTATTTTTTGTAGTCGGGTCTCACTCTAGCTCAGGCGGACCTGGAATTCACTACGTAGTCTCAGGGTGGCCTTGAACTCACGGCTATCCTCCTACCTTCCCCTTCCAAGTGCTGGGATTAAAGGCATGCGCCACCACACCTGTCTTGATTTTTTTCTTCTTTTTAAACTTTATTATATTTGTTTGAGAGAGAGAGAAAGAGAAGGAGGCAGACACACACAGAGAGAGAACATGGGCACAACACCAGGGCCTTCAGCTGCTGTAAATGAACTCCAGACGCATGTGTCACAATGTGCATATGGCTCACATGGATCCTGGGGAATCGAGACTCGAACCGAGGTCCTTAGGCTTCACAGGCAAGTGCTTAACTGCTAAGCCATCTCTCCAGCCCCCAAGTTTGATAAGTAATATGGTGACATAATCATATGTCTCTCCTCAAAGTATCAGAGCTCTACATCTTAAGCTTTTACTAATTAATATACAGCTACTTCTTAGAGTGCTAACACTTGAAAGCTTTCTGTAGCCATTGATCTTTACTCTTGCGTGAGGGACAGGAATGGGATTCATAGCAAGAGAGCATCAAAGACACAAACACCTGGCTGTCTCCTAAGGGCAGCACAGTACAGGCTCTGGTAAAAACAGACTGAACGTTTCCTTCCCCTGTTGGAAGCTCCTGTGTGATTTGCTGCCCAGAGCACCCTTCTTTCTCTTGAATCTTGTTCCTCCAGTCTCTGTTTCTGCAGCACTACCAATTTTTAAATTTTTTTTAAGAGGTAAGGTCTCACTCTAGCCCAGGCTGATCTGGAATTCACTATATAGTCTCAGGGTAGCTTCGAACTCACGGTGATCCTCCTACCTGTGCCTTCTGAGTGCTGTGATTAAAGGCGTGTGCCACCATGCCTGGTTCAATACTACCAATTTTTAAAAATATTTTACTTATTTGCAAGCAGAGAGAAAGAGAAACAGAGAGAGAGGGAAAGAGAATGGGTGCACCAGGGACTCTAGACACTGCAAATGAACTCCATATGCATGCACCACTTTGTGTATCTGACTTTACGTGGGTACTGGGGAATTGAACCCAGGTTGTTAAGTATTGCAGGCAAGTGACTTAACTGCTGGGCCATCTCTCCAGTCCAATTCTGCTTTTTGTTCCCCCCGAGGTAGGGTTTCACTCTAGTCTAGGCTGACCTGGAATT
Organism: Jaculus jaculus; assembly: GCF_020740685.1. NCBI lineage: Eukaryota > Metazoa > Chordata > Mammalia > Rodentia > Dipodidae > Jaculus > Jaculus jaculus. The sequence continues at coordinate 97,411,942 of NC_059104.1, forward strand.
CACTATGTAGTCTTAGGGTAGACTCAAATTTATGGTGATCCTCTTACCTCTGCCTCCCAAGGGCTGGATTAAAGGTGTGTGCCACCATGCCTGGCTGCTACCCATTTTGTTTGTTTGTTTTTCAAGGAAGGATTTCATTCTAGCCCAGGCTGACCTGGAATTCACTGTGTAGTCTCAGAGTGGCCTTGAACTCATGACAGTACCCCTACCTCTGCCTCCCAAGTGCTGGAATTAAAAACATGCGTCATCACACCCAGCTTTTTCCCATTTTTTGAAAATCTAGCTTGTTTTATTTTATTTTAGAGAGACAGACCGAGTTGGCGCACCAGGGCCACAGCCACTTAAATAACTCCAGACACTTGTGCCATCCGTTTTTAAGGCTTAAGTATCACCTCTTCTCATTGAGCCTTCCTTGATTCCCTAGATGCTCCTCAAATGCTTGTTGCAATTATTTGGATGTAGCCCCACTGTTGTAGGAACCAGTTCTCTATAGAATCACTTTGGGGGACTGTGCATTTTACCTCACTCTGTCTCCAGTATGGGGCCCAGTGACTGTCCTGCAAACAGTGAGTGCTGTGTATGAAAGAAGCCCCCAGGTAGTGGCTCATGTCTGCAACCCCAGTGTTCAGGAGGACAAGGCAGGATCGAAGGCCAGCCTGTTTCTAATAATAATAAATAGGTCACATAAAACAGAAAGACTGAGGGCTGGAGAGATGGCTTAGCCGTTAAGGCGTTTGCTTGCAAAGCCAAAGGGCCCCGGTTCGATTCTCCAAGACTCAAGTAAGCCAGATGCACAAGGGGGCTCATGATCTGGAGTTCGTTTGCAGTGGCTGGAGGCCCTGGCGCGCCCATTTTTTTTCTCTCTCTCTCCCTGTGTCTCTTTCTCTCAAATAAGTAAATAAAATGTAGTTTTAAAAATATATATAAAGACTGAAAGACTTGCAGGTAAGAGATGTGCCATCACTCTATCCTGATGGTCCTTCCCGCCCTGCCAAGGCTGGGGGAACGATTTCCCCGCCCCGGTCCTGCAGGGTGGACTCCACCTCGGCAGAGGGCATCCCAGACCCCTCTCAGCCCCGGAAGCTGGACTGCCTGTCATGGGAAGACTACACTTCCCAGAGATCCCAGGGAAACGCGAAAAGCCTTTGGCTTTGACAGCCGCCGCCACAAGTCTTTCCGCCTCCCCAGGCGCTGGGCGCTGGGAGCTGGGTTATGGTGGCCTGAACAGCCAGCGCAGCCGCAGCCGCAGGAGCCCCGAGCCGCGGCCCCTTCCCTCGCCTCCGACCCGGCCCGGAGGACCGGGGATGCAGATGGCCATGGCCGCCCCGCCCAGCCCCCCGAGAGCCCCTAGCCCCCCGCTGCGGCTGACCGCCGCCGTCCAGATGTAGCTGGTCCCGGATCCCCGTCGCTCGCTCCTCGTGCGCTGCGGCTTTATTTGTCTTGCCCGCTCTCCGCAGCCCGGACCCCATGACCGAGTGAGGAGCCCGCAGCCTCTGCAGTCCTAATGCTGCCGAGGCCCCTGTCCTGAGAGAAGCCGCCACTACCCGGGCTCGGGGGCAGGTAACAGGGACAGTCTTCCTCCTCCGGGGCGAGCCCACTCGGCTCTGGGCCCACCATGGCCGCAGCCCTGCGCTGGCTCCTGCTGTGGGTGGGCTCGGGAGTGCTGCCTGCCCAGGGAACGCAGCACGGGATCCGGCTGCCCTTACGCAGCGGCCTGGCCGGGCCCCCCCTGGGGCTGCGGCTGCCCCGGGAGACCGACGAGGAACCCGAGGACTCTGGCCAGAGGGGCAGCTTTGTGGAGATGGTGGACAACCTCAGGGGCAAGTCGGGCCAGGGCTACTACGTGGAGATGACCGTAGGCAGCCCCCCACAAACGGTAAGGTGGTCAGCCCTGGTAGCTTTTCTTCACAGCAGAGGGGAGACAGGGCGGGAATGCAGCAGGTTACCCCCCTGCTTAGATGGCTTGTTCGATGGGGCTTTCTCCCTAACCATTCCTCACAGGTGGAGTTGGCAGAAGTCATATTCTTTCCTGCCACCCTTCTTATTGGCATCCTCGTCTCCCCTTGGCTAACTGCTCTCCCTTCATTCCCATGGATGCACACCCCGCCCCCCCCCCACTTCACTAAGGACTTCGGGCAAAAGAAATACTTTGGTGCTTTGGTAGGGGCACTTGACCTGGGGAAGTGCCAGGCACCAGGAGCTGTAACAGGTGTCAGCACCCTCTGGCACTTGGCCAAGTCTGAGTCTCCCATGTTCTATTATCTTGGTGGCTGACCACCCCAACTTTCCTTTTTAATGTTCTTGGGAATCCAAGGTCCTCACCATCATCTTCTTGAGGACCAAGGAATTATGGGGTGCCCCCCTTCTCCAGTCAGGATTGTTAGAAGTCATGTGAGAACTCTGCTGACTCCCATGTAGCTCTCAAGCCCCAGCAGGCTCTGGCTTCCCACAGTCACTCTGCGCTCCAAAGCCCATGCTTCTAAGCATAGCAGGAAGGGAACTGAACTGAGCCTGGGGAAATGACAAGGCTAGGAAAAGAGCTACAGCTGCCTTCCAATAGTGGGGGGTCCCTGGTGATGCATGCAGCCTTTGGGAAAACACTGCTCCTTGCCCTTCATCCTTCCTGACAGTTGCTATGGTACCTCCAAGGTGGCTGGTGGAGGTTGTTGCCCTCTTCTGTGCTGGCTATGGGAGTATGAGCTCCCCCTGTGTGAGGTGCCTGGCTGACCTCTGCCATGCACCTGCCGCCTCTGTGGGGGAGTCTGGATACTGGCCACAATATGGCTCTGCGTATGCTGCCATGTGTCACCTTGAATCTGATCTTGAACATCTCTATGAACAACCCCCAGATCTGTGTCATATCTGTGTCCAGAAAGCTTTTCCATAAATGGTGTGCAAAGGTTGGAGTGTGTTGGGTGGGGGAAGAGACAGTCACATTTTCCTGAAGTCAAACAGTTTGATCTGGGAGAACCACAAACTCCAGCCTTCCAGTTGCCTGACAAAAGCCGTGGTGGGCTCATGCCACCCAGTCCTGCTCTCACCTCTCCACGGCCCTAGTCTCCCCCACTTACCCCTCCTCTTCCCCGTGTACCATAAATTCTCAGAAGTAGTCTGGAATCTGTGGGAAGGCCAGGCCAAAGCTCAAATCCAGGCCCTGAATGTCTGAATAAACAGAATGCTAGGTATTGTCAAGGGGGCAGGAAGTGGAGACCTGGGACCTTGGCCTGTTTCTGCTACTGATGTGCTGTGGAAATTGTGAAAAGTCCAGGGCAAAACCAACAAGGACCTGGGGGTCAGACAGACCAAGAATCTTAGCTGTCTCCCACTCACAGCTTTCCCTTTCCCAGCTGTGTGGCCTTGGGCAACTTATATAACTCACTCTGAGGCTATTGCCATGTCTTTAAAAAATAGTGAAAGAGGTCTCCTTTACAAGATAATTGTGAGGATTAAATAAAGCCAAGTAGGTGGGAGCACCTAGAACAATGCGTGCAAACACATAATGACCTCCAATAAATATTACTTCTTAAAGGGTCTAGCCACCTCTGCCTCTTCTGTGCTGTGCAATGAGGCATACAAACCAGATGTCAGGGCCTGTGAGTTTTACATTTGTGCAACTGTGTGACTAGTTGCTGTACCTCCCTCTGGTCCCCTGAGATGCAGTCCCCTAGTCCAGCCCTTTGAAGAGAGTAGTTGCTCAGTGCTTGTCAGTTCCTTCCTTGTCCTGGCTAGAAGTTAGAGAAAGGTCCTGGAGGTTACAAACCAGCCCTAGGAGCCAATGTCAGGGAACTCTGAGTAGAGCAGCTCCTATGCCTGCCAGCCTGTGTTCTGTGGCCACTTTGATCCTCTCCCCAGCAGCCTGTGAGAAGGATAGCTTTTCTCTACCTGGTAGGGCTTTCAAAAGCATCAAGTGAGAACACAGCCATCAGAGTGCTGTTAACAAGGAAAGCTGAAATTTGGAGAGGTACTTTCTGTGCTTGGGGTCTGATCCACAAAGAGATGGAAGTTACTCTTTGTGCCCCAGAGGCTTTCAGATGGACGGGAACTGTAAGTGCTCCTTCAAGGTCACTCGTAGTCATGGTACAAGTGGTGCCGTGCAGATTCCTGCTATCAGAACCTGTTAATGTAATGTAAATTCTCTGGCCTCATTCTAGATGCTGGAGGTCAGAATCTCAGGGCGAGGCCCCAAGTTTGAGAAGCATCTGTGAGTGGGACTACAAAGAGTGAATGGTATAGGTGTGTCAAAGGGAAAGAGTGAATCTTCTAGGAAGTGCTCTGAGCATGATCTTGAAGCACAGGCAGGAAGCTGGGGCCATTCCCATTTTCAGAAGGGAAATGGCACCTAGCCCAGTGCACTGTAATTGCTTCTTTTCTTTTTTGTTTTTCTTTGTTTTTTTGAGGTAGGGTCTTACTGTGGTCCAGGCTGACCTGAAATTCACTGTGTAGTCTCAAGGTGGCCTTGAACTCATTGTAATCCACCTACCTTTGATTCCCAAGTACTGGGATCGCCACCACACCCAGCTGTTAAGGATTCTTAATAGTCTACCTATATCTGCTCCTTCCTACCCTACCCTGCAGAGTGGGAGACTGTGACACCCAAAAGAAGGGGTTGAGTGTTTGAACTTCTGAATGTTTGTCCAAGAGGCAGGAGAAACCCAAACCAGTTGGTATTACAGGTTTGTGGGAGAAACCCAAATCAGTTGGTGCTGAGACCAGATCAATGTAAGTAAATAGGATAGAATCAAAATGGCAAAAAGCTTTCAATGTCAAACTATAAGGTTGAGACTTGAGTTCTAAGGGTAAAATTGAAGTCACTGGTATAGGGGAATGACATAAAGCAAGCAGTGTCTATGGACATCTGGGGCTGGAGGGATGGCTTAGTGGTTAAGGTACTTGCCTGCAAAGCCAAAAGACCCAGATTCAATTCCCCAGGATCCACGTAAGCCAGATGCACAAGGTGGTGGTGCATGCATCTGGAGTTCGTTTAGTGCCTGGAGAACCTGGTACATCCATTCTTTCTCTCTCTCTCTCTGTCTGAAATAAGAATACATACATACATACATACGTATTCATTTTATTCATTTATTTATTATAAGGCACACATCTTTAATCCCAGCAGTCAGGAGGCAGAGGTAGGAGGATCGCTCCGAGTTCAAGGCCACCCTGAGAATACAGAGTGAATTCCAGGTCAGCTTGGGCTAGAGTGAGACCCTACCTCAAAAAACCAAAAAAAAAAAAGAAAAGAACAGACACTTGGCTGGGTGTGGTGGCGCACGCCTTTAATCCTAGCACTCATAGGAGTAGGACGATCACCATGAGTTTGAGGCCACCCTGAGACTATATAGAGAATTCCAGGTCAGCCTGAGCAGACACTGAAGTTTAGAAAGAGTGAAGTAGAGATATATAGGAGGCTAAAAGTGTGGTCGCAACAGTCTAGGTGTGAGGTGCTGTGAGAAGAGGGAGAGGGAGCAGAAGACCAGGATGCAAGGAACCTGTTACCAGGACTTTTGACATCAGTGTGAAGGGTGAAGGAGGCATCCAATGAGATTTGGGGATTCTGACCTGGGGTGATATGAAGGATAAGGAGACTATTGATGGGAACAAGAAAGTGATTAAGAGGATAAGATTCAGGGTTTTTTTGTTTGTTTGTTTGCTTTTTAAAAAAAAATTATTTATTTATTTATTTATTTGAGAGTGACAGACACAGAGAGAAAGACAGATAGAGGGAGAGAGAGAGAATGGGCGCGCCAGGGCTTCCAGCCTCCGCAAACGAACTCCAGACACGTGCGCCCCCTTGTGCATCTGGCTAACGTGGGACCTGGGGAACCGAGCCTCGAACCGGGGTCCTTAGGCTTCACAGGCAAGCAGCGCTTAACCGCTAAGCCATCTCTCCAGCCCTACCTTTTTATTTTTTAACTTAGTACAGTATATGACTATTTTTATAGAAGTACCTGTTTTATAGAAGTACCTGTTTTTGTTTTTTTGGCAATTCTCTTTTTTGTTTTATTTTATTTTTTTAAATATTTTTTGTTCATTTTTTACTTATTTATTTGAGAGTGACAGACACAGAGAGAAAGACAGATAGAGGGAGAGCGAGAGAGAATGGGTGCGCCAGGGCTTCCAGCCTCTGCAAACGAACTCCAGACACGTGCGCCCCCTTGTGCATCTGACTAACGTGGGACCTGGGGAACCAAGCCTCGAACCGGCGTCCTTAGGCTTCACAGGCAAGCGCTTAACCGCTAAGCCATCTCTCCAGCCCTTTGTTTTGTTTTTTTGAGGTAGGGTTTCAGTCTAGTCCAGGCTGACCTGGAATTCACTATGTAGTCTCAGGGTGGCCTTGAACTCACAGTGATCCTCCTACTTCTGCCTCCTGAGTACTGGGATTAAAGGTGTGTGCCACCACACCCAGCTAAGGCAATTCTTTAGAAATATAACCAGATGTGGTGGCTTACAAATTTGCTCACAGCACTCATGAGGTTTTGAGTTTGAGGCTAGCCTGGGTTAGAGTGAGGCCCTATTAAAAAAACAAAACAAATCAAAAAAAAAAAAAAAACCACAAACAGGGATAGGAGAGATGGCTGAGCAGTTAAAGGTACTGAATCATCTCTCCAGTCCCCTATTGTCTTTTTTTTTTTTGTTTTAGTATTTATCTCTAAAAGAGAAGGAGAGAATGGGTATACCAGGGCCTCTTGCCACTGCAAATGAACACCAGATACATACATCACTTTGTGAATCTGGCTTTATGTGAGTACTTATGTCTAATTGCTGAGCCATCTCTCTGTCCAGAACTTGTGTTTTGCTTTTGTTTTTGTTTTTCGTTTTTTGGGGTTTTTTTGAGGTAGGATCTTACTCTAGCCCAGGCTGACCTGGAATTCTCAGGGTGGCCTCAAACTCACAGTGATCACATACCTCTGCCTCACAAGTGCTGGGATTAAAGGCATATATGCTACCACACCTGGCTATTTCTTCATCATCATTTTTTTTTTTTTTGAGGTAGTCTTATTCTAGCTCTGGATGACCTGAATTCACTATGAGTGCTAGGATTAGAGGCGTGCACCCTCATGCCAAGTCAGCCTCTTTTTTTGTTGTTGTTTTGTTTTGTTTTAAGGTAGGGTCTCGCTCTAGCCCAGGCTGATCTGGAATTCACTATGTAGTCTCAAGGTGGCCTTGAACTCACAGTGATCCTTCTACTTTAGCCTCCCAAATGCTGGGATTAAAGGTGTGCACCACCACATCTAGCTCCCAGGCTCTTGTTTTCTTTTCTTTTCTTTTTTCTTTTTATTCTTTTTATTTATTTATGATAGAGAAAGAGGGGGGAAAGAGAGAGAGAGAGAATGGGCACATCAGGGCTACCAGCTATAGCAAATGAACTCCAGACACATACGCCCCTTCTGCATCTGGCTAATGTGGGTCCTGGGGAATCGAACCTGGGTCCTTCGGCTTTGTAGGCAAATGCCTTAACCACTAAGCCATCCCTCCAGCCCCAGCCTCTTGTTTTTTAAAAATATATTTTATTTCTTTATTTATTTTTTGTTTTTTTGAGGTAGGTTTGTTTTTTTGAGGTAGGGTGGTACATGCCCAGCATTATATTTGTAAAGAGAGAGACAGAAAATGGGCCCACCAGGGCTTCTAGCTGTTGCAAACTACAGATGCATGTGCCACTTTGTATATCTGGTTTTACATATGTACTGGAGAATTGAATCCAGGTGTTTGGGCTTTGCTTTGGATACAAGAATTGGATTCCAGTTTTACATTGGTTCCTTTACATTTAGAACATCCACAGTTCTTTAAATAGATGTATATTATTTCATTAATTCCCAAACTATAGATTTTATATTTGGGGGTAGGGTACTAATTTCTCTCATATATTTTCAGTCTTGGTCTAAATCTGATCAAGATGGACCAAGTTCTCTAAATAACTACAGAAAGAGCCAACCATAGCAATTAAATGATACTTAAGATAGCTGAGTCCTAGGCTACCCTGAGACTAGTGAATTCAAGGTCAGCCTTGATAAGAGTGAGATTCTATATTAAAAAAAAAGACTTAAGTTTCAAAATGCCAGAAGATAACATGCAGCTAGTCACAGGTGCAAATTGCCTTATATTTTCCCCCAGGTCTCCAACAGACAAATAACATGCAAAGCACATAAATTATCCTCTGTTTGGAAAGAGTGAGTATGGGTGCACCAGGGCTGCCTGCCACTCAGTGCATGCATCTGGCTTTATGTGGGTACTGGGGAATTGAACGTAGGTCCTTAGGCTTCACAGGCAAGTGCTTGACTACTAAGCCAAATCTCCAGCCTGAGATTTTTTTTTTAATTTAATTTTTTATCAACAACTTCCATAATTATAGACAATAACTCATGGTAATTCCCCTACTTTCCCCTTTGAAACTCCACTCTCCATAATATCCCCTCCCCCCCCTCAATCACTCTCTCTTTTATTTTGATGTCATCATCTTTTCCTCCTATTATGATGGTCTTGTGTAGGTAGTGTCAGGCACTGTGAGGTCATGGATATCCAGGCCATTTTGTACCTGGAAGAGCACGTTGTAAGGAGTCCTACCCTTCCTTCAGCTCTTACATTCTTTCTGCTACTTCTTTCGCAATGGACCCTAAGCCTTGGAAGGTGTGATTGAGATTCAGTGCTGAGCACTCCTCTGTCATATCTTCTCAGCACCATGGTGCCTTCTGAGTCATCCCAAGGTTCCTGCCATCTGAGAAGAGAAGCTTCTCTAACCAAAAGTGAGAGTAGCATTAATTTAGAGGTATGAAAAAGCTAGGCATGGTGGCGTACAACTTTAATCCTAGCACAGAGAGAGAGAGAGAGAGAGAGAGGGAGAGAAGTGCTTACTGGCAGTTTAGTGAGCCTATAGTATATATATTTAGCCAAACACCAGCAGACATTAAATCCCTAGGGCTCATGACTACCCCTGTTGTAGGTTTTTAGTATCAGGGATATATTCCCTCCCATGGATCAGGCCTCCAGTCCAATTAGAGAGTGGTTGGTTTCCCCCATAAAAGACATGCCAATTGGCTCATTTGGCCTGGCTGGCCAAATTTAAGGCTTGCAGTGTCCACTGTTGGATATCTTCACTGGTGATTTCTCTCTCCCCAATTGAACTGTATGCACTGTGGCTTTTTCCAGCTTTCTGTCAGCTGGTCTACAAGGAGGAGGTTTTCAGCTCAGCTCTAGCAAGATTTTTTTTTTCTTTTGATTTTCCAAGGTAGGGTTTCATTGTAGCCCAGGCTAACCTGGAATTCACTATGGAGTCTCAGGCTGGCCTTGAACTCTCAGCAATTCTCCTACCTCTGCCTCCCAAGTGCTGGGATTAAAGGCGTGCACCACCATGCCCGGCCTCCAGCAGGATTTTTTCAGTGACTTTGCAGCTCAAGTTTTGTGGAGTCTTCAGCAATAGGGTCTTACCACCTATTCCTGTGGGAAACCAAGGGCCAGCTTGAGATTTTCTTGATTCTTAGCCACAAAAGTAAGGGGCTCCTTTCTTTCATCTGCCTTTAATTTTCCCTTTCTATCCTGCCTCATTTTCACCTACAATGGAGCATGTTGGGAAGGGACACTGGGAGGAATTAGCAATGGTTAGAAGCTGGAAGTTGTGGGGCTGAGGAGAGTTGGGCCTTATCCTGGAAGAAGTAAGGAATCCTAGTAGGTCTAGGAGGAGAGGGATGGTGGTGTCTAATTTTGGTTTTAAGAAAATAACTTCAGTGTGGAGGAGGACTTGGATAATGTAGTGTGAGACAAGCATCTGTTGGGAAACCAGGGTCTGAATGAGGGAGATAGTGGAAAAATGAGTATAGAAAGACGGAAAGGTCCCCAGTGTGCTCATAGCTCAGCTCAACCAGTCTTTATTTGTCCCCGTGAAGTTTATTTTATTTTATTTATTTATTTATTGGTTTTTTGAGGTAGGGTCTCACTCTAGCTCAGGCTGACCTGGAATTCACTATGTAGTCTCAGAGTGGCCTCAAACTCACAGCACTCCTTCTACCTCTGCCTCTCAAGTGCTGGGATCAAAGGCGTGTGACACTGTTATGCCCAGTTCTCAGCCCCTCCGAGAACCAAATACCTATGCAAAGGCAAAGAGCTTTATTTTGGGCTTAAGCTCGGACTCTTAACTTCACCAGCACAATGGATTCATGCAAGATTAGTGGGAGGGCGGGGTTTTTATAGGGATTTGAACAAAGAAGCAGGGGGTGCTTACATGATTGGTTGGTGGGAACAATAACTGTACTTGTATTCTTTTGATTGGCTGGGGCACAGAGGCAGAAGGGATAAGTCCTGGGCAAGCCTTGGGCATGCCTGGACATGTCTAGGGGCTGACTCTCAGGTCCTCTGTCTAAGTAGGAATTTGAAACTTAGGCCTACCCTGGGCAGTGCCTTACTGAAGCCTGTCATGGCGCCAGTCTGGTTTCTGGGTCTTTCAACACCACGCTGTGCTCAGATCTTTATTTTAATTTATTTTAGTTTTATTTTTTTGGTTTTTTATTTATTTATTTATTTTATTTTATTTTTGGTTTTTTGAGGTAGGGTCTCACTCTGGCTCAGGCTGACCTGGAATTCACTATGTAGTCTCAGGGTGGCCTTGAACTCACGGTGATCCACCTACTTCTGCCTCCCGAGTACTGGGATTAAAGGCGTGCGCCACCACGCCCGGCTATTTTTTGTTTTTTTGAGGTGAGTCTTGCTCTAGCCCAGGCTGACCTGGAATTCACTATGTAGTCTTATAGAGGCCTTAAACTCATAGCAGTTCTCCTACCTCTGCTTCCTGAATGCTGAGATTAAAGGTGTATGCCACCATGCCCAACTGTTGTTGTTATTGTTTTAGGGTTTTTTTCTCCTTTTCTGAGGTAAGGTCTCCCTGTAGCCCAGGCTCATCTGGAATTCACTATATACTCTAAGGCTGACCTTGAACTCACAGTGATCCTCCTTCCTCAGCCTCCCAAGTGCTGGTATTAAAGGCGTGCACCCCCCGCCCCCCAGCTGTTTTAATGTTTTTGAGACAGGGTCTCATTCTATAGTCCAGGTTGGCCTGACACTCACTATATACCCTGGGCAGGCTTTGGTACCTCAGAGATCTTCCTTCCTCAACCTCTCAAGTTGAATGCCTGGTTTTCAGACGGCTTCACAGGGTTCTTCTATAAAGAGATCTCAAAGGTAAATGAAATGGCTGGGAAGATAGCTCACTTGATAATGTACTTGCTTTGTAAACATGAGAACCCAAGTTTGATCCCTAGAACCTACTTTCAAAGAAAGAAAAAAAAAAAAAGCCAGGCATGGTGGTGCATGCTTGTGATCATACCTGTTGGGGAGATAGAGACAGGATCTCACTGGCCAGCCAGACAGACTCCTTGGAGAGTTCTAGGTTAATGAGAGACCATACCTCAAAAAAAAAAAAAGGTGAATTACTTTTCTGAGGAACACACCTGAGAATGTCCTCAGTCCTACACACATGCACACATACACAGAGGAGAAAGTTAGGAAAAAACAAGAAAAATCCTATGTCTCTTGTTGTCAGTCATTTCACTGAGCCATCCATCCTCTTTCCTGTGAACCCTTCCAGTATAACCCCATCTTTCTTTCTTTTTTTTTGGGGGGGGTAGGGTCTCACTCTAACTCAGGCTTACCTGGAATTCACTATGTAGTCTCAGGGTGGCCTCGAACTCATGGTGATCCTCCTACCTCTGCCTCCCAAGTGCTGGGATTAAAGGCGTGCGCCACCATGCCTGGCTCCCATCTTATTGTTTTGTTTGTTTTTGTTTTTGTTTTTGTTTTTCAAGGTAGGGTCTCACTCTAGCTCAGGCTGACCTGGAATTCACTATGTAGCCTCAGGGTGGCCTCAAACTTGTGGTGATCCTCCTACCTCTGCCACCACACTCAGCTTCCATCTTTCTTATTTTTATGCAATGGACTTTTGAGTTCTAGTTCATTTATTTAAACTTTTTTTTTTTTGAGGCACGTCCAACAGACTGGCCTTTTTATTATTATTATTATTTAGTTTTCAAGGTGAGGTCTCACTCTAGCTCAGGTTGATCTGGAATTCAGTAGGTAGTCTTAGGCCTTTTTTATTTTTTTAATTTTATGGGAGAGAACAAAGGTGGAGGAGAGAATTGGCACGCCAGGGCCTTCAGCTACTGTAATCAAACTCCAGATGAGTGCGCTACCTTTTGTGTATATACGACCTTGCGTGCTTGCATCACCTTGTGTGCCTGGCTTACGTGGGATCTGGGGAGTCGAACATGGGTCCTTAGGCTTCATAGGTAAGTGCCTTAACCACTAAACCATCTTTCCAGCCCTATTTGAACTTTTTAAAATTGAACTTAGCTTCTTATGTATGCTAAGCAAGCATTGTACCATTAAGCTACATCCTCAGCCCTAGCTTGCTTGCTAATTTTATTTATTTATTTATTCCAAGGTGCAAGGCCTCACTCTAGCCCAGAATGACCTGGAATTGACTCTGCTTGGCACATGCTTCTGGGTTTATCTAATAGAGCAAAGCAGAAGATTCATATTGTAAGTTCAGGAAGAGAAATATCTCCCATCAGGGAAGCCCTTATGCCTCATCTCTGCTGTAAGATGTCTGTCTTTCTCTGGGGTGCCTGGGCAATACAGAGTTCTGAAAGGAGCCAGTCAGACTGTTTGCCTGGTTCTAGGGTGAGGTTCTCTGGGCTGGAAGGACCCAGAGAGTGAAGGCACCGATGCTCTTCTGCCACATCCTTACGTGCTGTAGCCAGGTGGTTCCTGAGAGGACCAGAAGTGTGTTCTGAGGAGGATGCTGAATCATAGTCCTTAATGACGGAGGTAGTGGTTTGCCTCACAGACCTGCAGGACAGCACCATCCTGTGACTGCCCTCTCTGCTACCTTCTGTAGCCCTGTGGTAGCCAGGCTGGCTGGCAGCTGCTATTTTCTTCCTTTTCAGGCCCTGTAGAGATTTTACTAGGGAATAGGAGGAATGAGCCCTAACATCTCCCAGCAGCTGTGACCCAAGGGCTGGGGAGGAAATTGGGCTTATGCCAGAGGAAGGACTGTCTGACTACGAGAAACAGGTAGTGATAGCTGCTGTAGAGCAAGATTTTTCCACATGGATTCTGCAGAGACTGAGGTTCAAAAAAGGCCTCAGAGCCAGGTGTGATGGCGCAGCACTCAGGAGGCACAGGTAGGATTGCTTTGAGTTGAGGCCAGCCTGAGACTACAAAGTAAATTTCAGGTCAGCCTGGGCTAGAGGGAGAGCCACCCTACCTCGAAAAACAAACAAACAAACAAAACAAAACAAAAAACCCAGGATCCAGCACAGGGCTAGGAATGTAGCTCTGTGGTACAGCATGTGGTTAGCATGCAGGAGGCCCTGATCCCATCCCCAACACCTGAAACAAACAAAAAAATTGTAAGACTGGGTGTGGTGGTGCACATCTTTTATCCCAGCACTCAGGAGGCTGAGGTAGGAGATGGCGTGAGTTCAAGGCCAGCCTGAGACTACATAGTAAATTCCAGGTTACCTTGGGTTAGAGCAAATCCCTACCTTGGGGAAAAAAAATTGTAGAGCTAGGCATGTTGACTCACACCTTTAATCCCAGCTGTGAGTTCAAGGCCACCCTGAGACTACATAGTGAATTCCAGGTCATCATGAGCTAGAGCAAAACCCTACCTCGAAAAACAAAACAAAAAAAACCAACAGGGCTGGAGAGATGACTTAGTGATTAAGGCACTTGCCTGCGACACCTAAGGACCCAGGCCAGTTCTCCAGAACCTACGTAAAACAGATGCACAAGATGGCGCATGCATCTAGGGTTCATTTACAGTGGTTAGAAGCCCTGACACATCCATTCTCTCTTTTTCTCATAAACAAATACAAATAAAATATTTAAAGCAACAACAACAACAACAAACCATTGTAAGCCATTGTCTGATGAAGGCATGGCATATTTTGACTGTCTCCTTCACCCCATTGATAATACTAGTGGGACTGGCAGGGAGATTGGGGGGAAGGGAACACCATAGCCAAAGGGAAAAGTGTGTGCATAAGTTTGGTTTAGGGTGACCCGGGCCCTTAGGATCTGTAAAAAACAACAACAGCCTGGGGAAGGGTAAGTGGCACTCCGGTACCAGGTACTGCCTGGAGAGTGATGTGGATCTGGGGAGAGATATCTATTTGCCTAGGGTCAGCTACTTTGTTCAAGGTGGGAAGAAGCTGGACAGAACCCAGTGGCTGGGCTCTAGTCTCAGACAGGAGGGAGCTGTTGGCTCTAAGCCACCCACTCCTGGCTGCTGACTCCAGGCTCCTTATGTCCTTCCTTGTCCCTTTTCTTAACCTCAGACAAGCTCAGGTCTGGGAACATCTGCCTAAGAGAGCAGATGAATCTCACTCTGAAGACTCTGGGACCAAAGAGCCTTGGAACCAGCATGGTTGCTCTAGGACAGGACCCCAGTGGACACCCATCCATGTGTGTGGGCATGGTGGGTTTCAGTTGTCACGGTCACTGTGTTCAGTGGCAGTGCAAGAGCTGAGAATTAGCTGCGGTCTGGGGAGTCACAGGGAACCAACTGCAGGAAATGAGGCCATCGGTGTTTGTTTTTTAAAAAAATCAAGCTGGGCGTGGTGACGCACGCTTTTAATCCTTGCAGTTGGGAGGCAGAGGTAGGAGGATCGCCATGAATTCCAGGTCACCCTGAGACTACATAGTGAACTCCAGGCCACCCTGGGCCAGAGTGGGAGGTTACCTTGAAAAACCAAAAAAAAAAAAAAAAAAAAAAATCAGGTTGCAGCAGTGTCATATATTGTAATCTCAGCACTTGAAGGACTGAGGCAGGAGAAATGCTGTGAGTTCAGAGCCAGACTGTGCTATATAGCCCTTTCCAGACCAACCTCTGTTACAGAGTGAAACCTGTCTCAAAAAAAAGTGGGGGGGGGGGAATAGCCAGGCATGGTGGCACACACCTTTAGTCCCAGCACTCGGGAGGTAGAGGTAGGAGGATCACTGTGAATTCCAGGCCACCCTGACTGCATAGTGAATTCCAGGTCAGACTAGAGTTAAACCCACCTTGAAAAACAACAACAAAAAAAAAGGTGGGGAGGGGATAGGGATGTAACTCACATGGCAGAGTGCTTGGCAACAAAGACTGGTGACCAACACAGCATACAACCAGGTGCATGCCTCTAAGTGGTGGCAGGAAGATTAGAAGTTTAAGGACGTCCTTGACTACATAGTGAGTTGGAGGCCAGCCTGGACTACATGAGACCCTGTCTCAGAAAGAAAAATAGCCAGTGTGGTGATGGCACACACTTTGAACCCCAGCATCAGGAGGTAGAGGCAGGAGGATCGCTATGAGTTTGAGGCCACCCTGAGACTACATAGTGAGTTTCAGGTCAGTCTGGGCTAGAAAAAGACCCTACCCCAAAAAACTGAAAAACTGCCGGTGCGTGGTGGCAGCACTCCTTTAATCCCAGCACTCTGGAGGCAGAGATAGGAGGACCACAGTGAGTTCAAGGCCACCCTGAGAATACAGAGTGAATTCCAGGTCAGCCTGAGCTAGAGTGAGACCCTATCTCAAAAAAACCAAAAAAAAAAAAAAAAAAAAAAAAACCCGAAAAACCAAAAGTAAAAAATAATAATAGGCCAGGTGTGGTGGTGTACGCCTTTAATCCCAGCAGCCAGGAAGCAGAGGTGGGGGATTGCTGTTAGTTTGAGGCCCTGAGACTACATAATGAATTCCAGGTCAGCCTAGGCTACAGCGAGACCCTACCTTGAACCCTCCCCTCCCCCCAAAAAAATCCGACAGTAAATCGATGGTAAGGTCTGGGGTATGGTACCAGAGAAGCCATGTGCTAACCTTTGAGACATAGGATGATCATGAGTTGAAAGTTGAACAGATATTGGGCCCACTAGGAGAGGACATGCCAGTCTAAGGGAATGGTGTAAGGATGAGCTCCTACATGAGAGCATCACGCTCCTGAGAGACCTCACGAGAACCACAGTGAGAAAGGGGAGAGCAGCAAGGGATGCTCACCAGGGCTGACCCCTGCTTAGTCAGGTGCCCCCAACACGAGGGTCCCAGGACTTAATGTGGATAGTTTGTATTCGTTATCTGCCAAAATATAATGACTTCAAATGAGTCATTTTTCAGGACTCTGGGTGTGGCTTGTCTTAAGGTTTTTCTACTTAGACTCACTTGTGCGTCTACCTACAACTGGCGGGTGAGCCAGGGTCTAGACTGACCCAGGCCTGCGGAGGCTGCAGCTCCATAAACTCCTTGGAGGAGCAAGACTGGACTGCTGCATAGACAGGGCTCCATTTCAAGATCTCCATGGGCAAGCACCTCTTTAAGTCGTTCCTTGCTGATGTCTCACTGGCCAAAGCAAGTCACATGGCCCAGCCCAGAGGAGGGAATCTCGCAAGGGCAGGGAACTGAGGTGTGAGTCATCCATGTAACCATCCACCACACACTTCCTCTCCAGATAGGAGGAGACATCTGAAGGTCAAGGAGATGAAAGACCACACTTGAGGGATGGGCAGAACCACCGGAGGCTGGTCCTGGATTTGTGGCTTGTGTAAGATGGCCGCGTTGCTTATGCTGTCCACGTCTTTTTTCTTCTCTGTGAAATGGAAGAAAGCCTCCTACAAACCCTACATCTCACCTTGACATGAAAGGTTTTTTCTTTTCTTTTATTTATTTGAGAGACAAAGGCAGATAGAGAGAATGGGCGCACCAGGGCCTCTAGCCACTGCAAACCAACTCCAGATGTATGTGCCCCTTGTGCATCTGGCTTACGTGGGTCCTGGGGAATCTAGGCATCACAGGCAAGTGCCTTAATGGCTAAGCCACTTCCCTAGCCACCCCCCCCCCCTTTTTTAGGTGTGGTGTAGCTCTAGCCCAGGCTTCTCACCACTGCAAACAAACTCTAGATGCATGTGCTGCTTGGTACACCTGTCTTTACATGGGTACTGGGTAGTTGAACCCAGGCCGGCAGGCTTTGCAAGCAAGCACCTTTAGCTGCTCAGCCATCTCCTCAGCCCCTATTATAATTTTATTATTACTATTATTATTTATTAATTATTATTATTATTACCAGCCATACTGGGAATCAAACTCAGGGCCTTGTGCATGCTAAGCAGGCACTCTACCACTAAGCTAACTACTAGCTTTGCTTGAAGATTCTTAAAAACTGGATATTGTTCAAAAGTGAAAAAGGCCTTATTTCTACTGGCCAGGGGGCAGATGGCTCTGGAAGGACCTTTTTTTTCTCTCTCAATTTTTATTAACATTTTCCATGATTATAAAATATAACCCATATTAATACTCCCCTCCCCCCTCTTTCCCCTTTGAAATTCCATTCTCCATCATATCCCCTCCCCATCTCAATCTGTCTTTTATTTTGATGTCATGATCTTTTCCTCCTCTTATAATGGTCTTGTGTAGGTAGTGTCAGGCACTATGAGGTCATGGATATCCAGGCCATTTTATGTCTAGAGGGAGCATGTTGTAAGGAAATCCTACCCTTCCTTTGGCTCTTACATTCTTTCTGCCACCTCTTCCGCATTAGACCCTGAGCCTTGGAAGGTGCTATCGAGATGTTACTCAGTACTCCAGTCACTTCTTTTTTTGTTTTTTTTTTGGATTTTTGAGTTAGGGTCTCACTCTAGCTCAGGCTGACCTGGAATTCACTATGTAGTCTCAGGGTGGCCTCAAACTCAGCAATCCTCCTACTTCTGCCTCCCAAGGGCTGGGATTAAAGGCATGTGCCACCACGCCCAGCCCCCTCCAATCACTTCTTTCCAGCAGTATGATAAGATTCTCTGCCCAAAGTGAGAGTAGCATTAATATAAAGGTATGGATATTAAGAAAAGTGCTTACTGGGCAGTTTAATAAGCATAGTATATACATTTATCCAGACCTCAGCAGATGTTATACCCCTGGGGTTCATGACTACCCTTGTTTTAAGTTTTCACTATCAGGGATATATTCCCTCCCATGGAGCAGGCCTCCAGTCCAATTGGAGGGCAGTTGGTTTCCTCCATGACAGATGTGCCACTATTGTACCCATTGGCTCATTTGGCCTGGCTGGCCAATTATAAGGCTTGTAGTGTCCACTGTTGAGTATCTTCACTGGTGATTTCTCTTTCTCCCATTGAACTGCATGTAGAATGGCTTCTTCCAGCTTTCTGTCAGCTGCTCTACGTGGAGGAGGTTATCAGCTCAGTTCCAGCAGGATATCTCAGTGGCCTTGCAGCCCAAGTATGTGGAGTCTTCAGCAATAGGGTCTTACCATCTATTCCTGTGGGAAACCAAGGGCTTCGGCAATGGCCTATAATGTTTTGGGGGCATTAGGGACCTCCCTGGCCAACAACTCACTGGAAGGTATCCCATCCCTGGCACTGAAAAATTTCTAGCAACGATCTAAGGCTCCTGTGTGTTCCATTGTCCAAAACGGGAGGATTTTTGATTAGCCTTCCCTCCACCTTTCCTTTACTCAATCTCTTCCCCTGACCTCACTTTGGGCCTTTCACCCCCGTTAATCTAGTTTCCTACTTATGTTTATACAATACCAACCTATTAATTGGATGGACCTTTTCATCCAGAAGAATCTGAACATCATCTCTCTCTTCTGGGGAGAGCTGGGGCCAAGACTGGTGGGACCTAGGAAAGTAGGAGCCCACCCTGCACTTACCAGTTCCACATCGATCGCAACCGCCTAGGTCTGTTGCTGAGCACAGCATGGTGATTCTGGGCAGGTGCACCTCTCCCTGTGGGGCTTGTTAGTACTTCCACCATGAAGCTACCTTCCCTTGGAGGCTCCCAGGGGCACATTTGTTTGTTAAGTGATTGGCACTGACCGAGTCCTGACCCCAAGCTATAGTCTCCTGGGCATCTGATTCCTAGGTTTGTCTGGGCCAGGGGACAGGGAAGAAGGCTATTGCACCACAAGTGACCTGAACACAGCCTCCTGGGAAATACCAAGGCACTGCATAAGGAAGGGAAGGTTGAACTAGGCTCACTTTTTTCCCCCCCTAGGTAGGGGTCTCGCACTAGCTCAGGCTGACCTGGAATTCACTATGTAGTCTCAGGGGGGCCTCAAACTCACAGCAATCCTCTTACCTCTGCCTCCCAAGTGTTGGGATTAAAGGCGAGTGCCACCACGCCCTGCTAGGGTCACTTCTTTAACTAAAACAGCCAATGCTAGGTGCCTCTGAGGGCTCATGTTCATCCACCCTCCAAGAAGCTTTACGTATTTATTTATTTTGAGAAACATTTATTACCAGGCACTGTGATTCTCACTAGGGGTATGCTAGGGATTAAAAAAACAAGCAAAAAAAAAACTCAGACACACCAGGCATAGTGGCCCACACCTCTAATCCCAGCACTCAGGAGGTTGAGGTAGAAGGATCACTGTGAGTTCAAGGCCAGCCTGAGACTATACAGGTCAACCTGGGCTAGTGTGAGATACCTGGGGAGGTGAAAGTCAGTGGCAGGTTATCAGGAAGCATGTAAGGGAATGTGGCCTAGTCTTCTTCCCCAAGGAAGCTCCATAGGCAGCTTATTGTCTCAGGGCTCCAAGTGAGGTGCTTAGGGCTTGAGGGTGGTGACAAGAGCCTGTGAAGGAGGCAGGAAGGACCTGTGAGGTGAGAGGGCTGACATGAAAGAGCGCTCATGCGTTTGGTGCCATGAAACCATGGGTTAAGTGTAGTAAGGGCTGTGTGATAGTGCAGAATGGAGGCAAACCCAGTTTTAGAATGGCTTGAGGAACGAGTGGGAGGTGAAAGAAATGAAGACAGCTTGGCTGAGAGCTTTGGTTATGAAGGGAGAGAAGAGAGGGTGGGTGGCTGGAGGCGGGTGTGAGGTTGAGAAGGTTTGTTGTTTTTACAGAAAACCCTCAGCCTTTGTAAAGACCAGTGGGCAGCATCCACATTTGATGGTGTTGAGGTGGAGGGGGGCTAGAGTGAGACCCCTACCTCAAAAAAGCTCAACCCTTTCTTTTGGTTTCCTGGGCTTTGTCTTGTTTTGTTTTGTTTTCAAGGGAGGGTCTCACTCTAGCTCAGGCTGATCTAGAAGTCACTATGTAGTCTAAGTCACAGCTATCTTCCTACCTCTGCCTTCCCAGTGCTGGGATTAAAGGGGTGCACCTCCACGCCCAGCTTTGGTTTCCTGTTTTGTTGAGGAGAGGGGGAGGTTGAGAGCAGTGGGAACCTGAAGCCCTGGTATAGGGCAGGTGAGGTGGACTGGAGTGGATGGGTTGTTCTGTTCTGGGCTTGGTCCCTTTGGGTAGAAGAGGGAGCCCTCCCTGAGAGGGAAGAGCCAGGCTGGGACTGAAAGGAGAACAGGAGCACCCAGGGCCTCCTGGTGGAGGGAGCAG
This sequence comes from Jaculus jaculus, assembly GCF_020740685.1. Lineage (NCBI taxonomy): Eukaryota > Metazoa > Chordata > Mammalia > Rodentia > Dipodidae > Jaculus > Jaculus jaculus. Next base: position 97,432,299 of record NC_059104.1, read on the forward strand.
CCTATAGGGAGAGGAGACAGAAAGGTGCCTGGGGCAGCAGGGTCCCCTGGATAAAAGTTCCATTCCAGGGCTGGGGAAATAGCTAAATGGGTAAAGTACTTGAGGATCTGAGTTCAGTTCTGCAGAATGCACATAGAAAGACCTGGCATTGAGCTCAACAGTTAAGGTGCTTGTCTTCAAAACCAAGGGACCCAGGTTCAATTCCCTAGCACCTACATAAGCCAGATGCATGAAGGGGCACATGTGTCTGGAGTTCATTTGCAGTAGCTAGAGGCCCAGGTGTGCCCATTCTCTCTCTCTCAAATAAATAAATATAATATTAAAGAAATACCTGGCATTGTGACATGTGCTTGTTATCTCAGCACTAGGGAGATGGAGACAGGGAATCTCTGGCTCACTGGCTAGCTAATCTATCCAAATTGGTAAGGTCTAGGTTCAGCAAAAGACCCTGTTTCAAAGAATAATGAAAGTGCTATCAAGGAAGACACCCATGTCTACCTCTGGCTTTCACACACCTATTTGTGCATGTACCCCTACACATCTACACACACACACACACACACACAAGCTCCATTTGAGTGTGAAGCACTGGCCCTGTTTGCTATGGACAGCTGTATGCACACATTTTAGGCGGGCCCTCCTTGCACTGGGTGCAGGGATTGTGTGGGGAGGAGGCTCCCTTTCTGTGGGGTCCAGGGATAGCAGAGTCCTGTACTATGAGACCCATCTCAGGTGCTAGGAACAAATCCCTGGCAGGTAGAGAAGGGGGTCCTGGGGGAGTGGGGTGAAGAAGCCCTTTTTAATCATTAACCTGGTTGGTTGAAATCTAACCTCCAGAGCCTCCCAGCACTATTGATTTTCTGTGAAAGCACGACAGCTGGAACTGGTGGCTGCCCAGAGACCAGAGAGGGACGGTGAGGTGGGGAGAAGGGGGAGGGAGGAGAATGGGCACCCATCCAGGAGTGTGGAGCTGGGGAGGAAGCAAGAGGCAGGAGACAGGAGGCAGAGTCAAGGGGCCCAGACAGTGCAGGGGCGTCTTTGGGGCAGCCAGGAAGCCTCAGTGGGCCTTGGGGGTTAGCACTTGGCACACCCACACAGGCACCACTGAAAGGATTGGACAGAAAGGACTAAATACATGCAAAGCAGCACTGTAACCTGCTGAAGGTCAGCTGCGGTACCATATATAAAGGATGAACAGCCAGACATTTGCTGTAGGGGGAAGCTCAACCATACTTTTGGTTTCTTTCTTTCTTTTTTTTTTTTTCCTTGTTTTTTTGAGGTGGTCTCATTCTAGCCCAGACTGACCTGGAATTCACTATGTAGTCTCAGGGTGGCCTCGAACTCATGGCAATCCTCCTACCTCTGCCTCCTGAGTGCTGGGTTTAAAGGTGTGCACCACGCTGCTCAGCTTGTCACCCACTTTTCCTTTTTCTCTTTCTTTCTTTCCTATTTTCCTCTTTTTAAAATATATTTTATTTATTTATTTGAGAGAGAGAGAGAGAAGGGGTGTGCCAGGGCCTCCAGACACATGTGCCTCCTTGAGCAGCTGGCTTATGTGGGTTCTGGGGAATCAAACTGGGGTCCTTTGGCTTTGCAGGCAAATGTCTTAACTGCTAAGCCATCTCTCTAGCCCTTGACACCCACTTTTTTTTTTTAAAAAAAAAGTATTATTTATTTATTTCACAGAGCAAGAGGGAAAGAGAGAGAGAGAGAATGGGCACACTAGGGCCTCCAGCCACTGCAAACACACTCCAGAGGCATGTGCCCCCTTGTGCATCTGGCTAACATGGGTCCTGAGGAATCTAACCTGGGTCCTTTGGCTTTGCAGATAAATGCCTTAACCACTAAACCATCCCTCCAGTCCACCCACTTTTTACATGATGTATTGTGCTGCCACAGCTCAAGTAGTGTGCCCCAAATAATCACAGATTGAAGCCAAGATGGGTGTGCAGGTCTGTAACCCCAGCACGCTGGAGGTAGAGGCAGGCAGATCAAAAGTTGAAGAACATTTTCAACTATATAGCAAATTCAGTGGATCAGCTATACTGAGAGTAGCGAGCATTTAGTGGCCACAAAGACTGGGACACACACATACAAACAGTTGGCTCTGATGACATAGAGAATGCTAGGCCTTACACAGATAGAAGCAGAGGTTCTGAGACTGTTGAGGTGTGATAGGACCCCAGGTTCTGTCTGTGGCCTTGGTCCTAGCTGGTGCCAGCCTGGTTAGTCATGTCCATGGAGAGTTCCCATGGCTGCAAGGTCAGCGAGCCTGGGGTGCCTGTCTGCAATGTCTTTTTTCTCCCTTTTCCTGGCAGCTCAACATCCTGGTGGACACAGGAAGCAGTAACTTTGCAGTGGGCGCCGCCCCCCACCCTTTTCTGCATCGCTACTACCAGAGGCAGCTGTAAGTCCTGGGGAGAGCTGGGCATGGGAGACTTTCTTTTCTGAAGAGAGTGAGGAGGATGGAAAATAACTTCCTGTTGGGGAAGGGAAAGGAAAAGGAGTGGGTAGCTTGAAAAGCAGCATAATGTCATATCATGGGAAAGGGTAAGTTGAGGGGCAGGTGAAAAGTAGAAGGTTGCAGACCACTGACTCCCGGAGAGGGGCCAGGAGGCATCTCATTCTAACAGGCCTCAGGGGTTAGTTATCTCCTGTGCTGTGTTCTTACTCAGAGGCCACTCTGGGTGACTTTGCACGGTTTAAACATCTGAAGGCCTGGGTGTGGTGGTACACACCTGCAATCCTAGTACTTGGGAGGCTGAGGGCAAGATTGCTGAGGTTTCCTCAACAGCCTGGGCTGTCAGAAGACCTTTTTTCAAAGAGCAGCCCCCCTCAAAAAAAAAAAAAAATATGCAAAAGCTGGGCTGGAGAGATGGCTTAGCCATTAAGGTGTTTGCCTGCACAGCCAAAGGACCTTGGTTCAATTCCCCGGACCCACTAAACCAGATGCACAAGGGGGTGCATGTGTTTGGAGTTCCTTTGCAGTGGCTGGAGGCCCTTGTGCACTCATTCTCTCTCTCTCTCTCTCTCTCTCTCTCTCTCTCTCTCTCTCTCTCTCTCTCTCTGTGTGTGTGTGTGTGTGTGTGTGTGTGTTTGCTTCTTTCCCTCTCTTAATATCTCAAATAAAAAATAATAAACAATTTTTTGTTTATTTTTATTTATTTCTTTGAGAGTGACAGACAGAAAGAAGGAGAGGGAGAGAGGTAGGGAAGGAAGGAGAGAAAGAGAGAGAGAGAGAGAATGGGCACACCAGGGCCTCCAGCCACTGCAAATGAACTCCAGATGTATGTACCACCTTGTGCATCTGGATTTCATGGGTACTGGGGAATAGAGCCTCTAACCGGGGTTCTTAGGCTTCACAGGCAAGTGCTTAACTGTTAAGCCATCTCTCTAACCCCCAATTAAAAAAAACTTTTTTAAAAGATGCAAAGAAGGGGAGGGAGGGAATTACCATGGGATATATTTTGTAATCATGGAAAATGTTAATAAAAATTTTAAAAAAAAGATGCAAAGAAGGAATCTTCCATAGCCCTTACTTCCTGGATCTGTATCAGGGACCAAACGCTAAACTGTCTCCTCCAGGTATGGCCCCAAGTCCTATTAGCTGGGTTCACCTTGGTGGTGGGGGAGCAGGGGTAACAATGATCTGGAGGGCTCCTTAGCAATAAAAGCAGGGTGAGGTAGTGGTGAGTGGACATCTAATGCTTGAGTCATCTCTGTGTGAAGACATGTGCAAGGCATGGAGGCTTACACCCCAATCTTTAACTTCTAGGTGGGTCTAAAGCCCAACTTTGCATTGCCCCTTTCCCTGTCTGTGGACACTGGGAGGGTGGCGTGGCCAAGATCAGTGAAAGGGATTCATTCCAGGTCTGTATCCATGCCCTGCATAGTGGCGTGGTTAAACACAGCCAGAGCATTTCATGTTGACAGGCACGTTTCACCTTTGGTGTTCAACACCTGCCCACTCTGTTAGGAAAACTGTCAAACCCCTTCTAGAACTTGCTGCAGAGCTTCCGTGGTCACCCTGCATGGCACTCCCATCACTCACATGGTACCACTAGGTCCCAAGGCAGCAGGAGTCAATGGCTCCTTTTCTCTGAGAGCACGCTAGAGCTCAGAGGGGTGTGGGTGTGGGTGTGCACTGGCTGTTCTCGCAGCAACAGCAGGCACAATGCACAAAGCTGGCTTGTTCTTCACAGGCCTGAGTCCCTTGTCCATCAGTATGAGACAGGGAGACAGGGGAGCAGGCTCCAGTGCCCACTCTCCCGATCTGTCTCAGGCTCACCCTGCATTCTGTTCTAGGCAGTGGGTCTAGGGATGTTCTGCTGAGTAGATTCTAGAAAGCCTGGAATAAGGTGACATTTGGAATAGGTTTGATGGCCCCATATCAAACTGTGATTAAGCACACACAGATCTCTGCCTCCTTTTTACAGGTCCAGCACCTACCGGGACCTCCGGAAGGGTGTGTATGTGCCCTACACCCAGGGCAAGTGGGAGGGGGAGCTGGGCACTGACCTGGTGAGCATTCCTCATGGCCCCAACGTCACCGTACGTGCCAACATTGCTGCCATCACTGAATCGGACAAGTTCTTCATCAATGGCTCCAACTGGGAAGGCATCCTGGGGCTGGCCTATGCTGAAATTGCCAGGGTGAGAGGACCAAAGCCTGGCCCTACACTGTCGTACAGCATGCCACCTAGGGAAGTAGGCAGAGAAAGAAGGGGAAGAATGGACTGAAAGGGGAAGGATGAGGCAGGTTGGCCATCTGCATTTCAGCCCTGTACTGGGCAGGACCTGTCTTGAGAGCAGCCATGACATGTGAAGGAATTGATGATGGCACCTGTGTACTCAGATCTTTGAGTGAGTGGCCACTGGAGATCTGAAGCATGCCAGGCATGTGGGGTGCTCCTGTGGCTTTGTGGGTCCACTAGCACTTTGCTGTTTGTATCGCAGAATCTCTCACTAGCCCTCTCGGGCACATTTCAGTACCTCAAGTTGGGCTTTCCCAAGAAACATCTCAAATTTTTGCCTTTGTCCCCTAGTGCAGGCAGGAGGAGGTCCATTAGAGCCCCTGTATGGAGATTCACTCCTTGTCTTTTTCTGCCACAGCCTGACGACTCCCTGGAGCCCTTCTTTGACTCTCTGGTGAAGCAGACCCACATTCCCAACCTCTTCTCCCTGCAGCTGTGTGGTGCCGGCTTCCCCCTCAACCAATCTGAGGTGCTGGCATCAGTTGGAGGGAGCATGGTGAGTAGGTCCTCAGAGAGGCCTCGTGCCCCCTTTCTCAGGGTCATAATACCATCTTCACTCCAGTTCTTGGGCTAAGAATTCTCTTCATATTGTTCATCCCTACTTTTTTCCTATTCATTCTTTTCCTCCTTGCATTATTCCTGAAATGATATGAGGCACTGACGGTAAACTTACAATGGATTAGAAATAATTATGTACATTTCCAATGAAGTGAAAATGAGACCTGTAGAATTAAGATTATTCAGTTTGGAGCTGTGAAGATAGCTCAGTGGTTAAAGGCACTTGCTTGCAACGTCTACTGGCCTGGGTTCCATTTCCAAGCCACCCACAGAAGCTGGATGCTAAAAGTAGCACAAATGTCTGCTGTTCATTTGCAGCAGCGAGAAGCCTTGGGAAGCCATTCACACACACTCATCTAAAGATTTTTTTAAATATTTAATTTAACTTAATTTAATTTACTTATTTGAGAGAGAGAAGGGAGAAGGCAGATAGAAAGAGAGAATGGGCATGCCAGGGCCTTCAGTCACTGCAAACAAACTCCAGATGCATGCACCCCTTGTGCATCTGGCTTACCTGGGTCCTGGGGAATCGAGACTTGAACCAGGGTCGTTAGGTTTCACAGGCAAACTACTTAACTGCTAAAGCATTTCCGCAGGCCTTTTTTTTGGTTTTGTTTTCAAGGTAGAGTCTTGCTCTAGCCCAGGCTGACCTGAAATTCACTATGTGGTCTCAGTGAGGCCTCAAACTCATGGCAATTCTCCTACCTGTGCCTCCCAAGTGCTTGAATTAGCATGCACCACCATGCCCAGTCTCTTTTTATTTATGTATGTATGTATTTTTTGGACAATGTTGGATGAATTTCCAACATGCAGAAAAATAAAACAGAAGCATATAACCAATTCATTCAACATTTATTGTGCTAGCTTGGGCTTAAATAACTTTCTACCCAAGGCTTTGGAATACATAATCCTGGATGTCTTCCCTTGAACATGTCTAAGAATTTAGAAATTCCATGGGCCCTGATGGGATTAGAAGAGATGGATGGGTCCAGTGTAGAGGGCCTTGCCATTAAAACCTTACTGCTTAGTTTTGAGTGGCCTGTTTGTGTGTTCCAGGACACAGATGCCTGCCTCTTTTTCTCTTAGATCATTGGGGGTATCGACCATTCACTGTACACAGGCAGTCTCTGGTACACACCCATCCGGCGGGAGTGGTATTATGAGGTGATCATTGTACGTGTGGAAATCAATGGACAAGATCTAAAAATGGATTGCAAGGAGGTAAGAAAACAGAAGGGGAGTCAAGTGGGGGAGAAGAGGCTGGCCCGTGGAGTGAGGGAGGACCTTACAAAAGAGGTTGGGAGGACAGAGTCATGGGACCTGTGAAGAGCTCAGTTTTGGATTTAAGGTCAGAACCTTAATGATCACACTGAACAGGCCCTGAGGTGAAGGGCCAGGGCCTAACAGAGCATTTTCACAGAGACCACAGAGCTTATATTTTAGAGAGGAAAACAGCATGGAACTAATTCCTGTTGGCTCTAAATTACTGCCTTACTTCATAATGTTGGACAGGTCATTTGTGGGCAGCACCGTAAGTCAGAGACCAGTCTAGTGGTGAAGTCCCAAAGATCTGGAATTGACTTTGGCTCTGGCATTTCTAGTATTATGTGTCTATTTCCTTTTGTACAAAACAGAGCTTGTCCACATTGTGGAGGTCATATACCTTACAAGGAGCTAATCTCTGGGGTTGGCAGCATATAACAAATGCTAATCATTTGTCTCCTTCCCTAGATTCTATGCATGCTAAATTAGAATAAATTAAAAATTAAAAACATTATACTCAAAGCATTTTTAGTTTAGATTTGCAGAATAGCTATACACCCAAGATGCTAAGAGTTAGCATTTACTGAGTTTCTCTCTTATCTGCCAGGCACGATGCTTAATTGTTTTCAGTATGTTGATTTATTTAATCCTTATGATAACCTTGGAAGTAGGTGCCATTATCATCATTTTAGAGAGGAGGAGATTGATGTTTAGAAGTAAAGTAACTTGCTCAAGGAAGCACGTGTACAAAGGGCCAAGCTGAGGTTTCAATCCCAGCAAGACCCGCAGCTGTTGGAGCCTGGCACCACCACAGCTCTTCTCATCCTTTCCTCCCCTTCCTAGTACAACTATGACAAGAGCATCGTGGACAGTGGCACCACCAACCTTCGCTTACCTAAGAAAGTGTTTGAAGCTGCAGTCAAGTCCATCAAGGCAGCCTCCTCGGTCAGTGGACTAAGAATGACACAGTATCAGGAATCAGTGAGACACATTCCTCAGCAAGCCAAGATGTCTGCACTGACCTCCACTCAGAGCTCTTAAAACCTGTCCTTTCTTTTTTTGGTTTTTTGAGGTAGGGTCTCACTCTGGCCCAGGCTGACCTGGAATTTACTATGTAGTCTCAGGGTAGCCTCGATCTCATGGTGATCCTCCTACCTCTGCCTCTTGAGTGCTGGGATTAAAGGCATGCACCACCACGCCCCGCGTAAACCTGTTCTTTATTCATCTGTTGGCTCACCATACAATTCCCCAGTACAGCTTGTTTTTTTTGTTTTTTTTTCTGAGGTAAGGTCTCACTCTAGCTCAGGCTGACCTGGATCTCACTATATAGCCTCAGGGAGGCCTTGAACTCATGGTTCATGGTGATCCTCCTACCTCTGCCTCCCAAGTGCTGGGATTAGAGGCATGCACCACCATGTCCAGTTGCAACCTGTTTTTCTTTTTTGAGATAGGTCTCCTTTAGCATAGGATGACCTGGATCTCACTCTGTAGTCCCAGTCTGGTCTCCTCTTACCTCTGCCCCTGGGTGCTGGGATTACATGCATTGCCACCATGCCTGGACCAGCTTGATATGTATCCCTGACTGGCCTAGAACATTTTTTTAGTTTTGTTTTCTGTTTTTGGAGGTAGGGTCTTGTGCTAGCTCAGACTGCCCTGGAATTCACTATGTTGTCTCAGGATGGCCTCAAACTCATGACTATCCTCCTCCTACCTCCCGAGTGCTGTGGATAAAGGTGTGCACACCACGCTCAGCTCTGGCCTAGAACTTTTGACTCTTCTGTCTCAGCCTCTCAAGTGCTGGATTCTAGGCAGTGTGTGCCACCACACCTGGCCATCCTGGCACAGCTTTCTGACCTAGTTCTTCCTTATTCCCTAGTCCTTGGCTTGCAGTTTTCCTTCCCCACTAGTTAATTTCCCTAAAGAAGGAAACCGAGGTCATAAGAAATCAAAAGAGGCAAGATGGTGAAGGAAGCTGACTCCTCAACAAACCCCTTTCTTGTCAATAGACGGAGAAGTTCCCGGATGGCTTTTGGCTAGGAGAGCAGCTGGTGTGCTGGCAAGCAGGCACTACCCCTTGGAACATCTTCCCAGTCATCTCACTCTACCTCATGGGTGAGGTCACCAATCAGTCCTTCCGCATCACCATCCTCCCACAGGTATGTCTCTAAGCTGAGGCAGTGGAGTACCAGGAGGAGAACAAAGTATGTCTGGAGGGCCGCCTGGTAACCCAAGGCTCTTTGAAAGCAACCCCTCAGGACTCAGGGACTGCAAAAGGAAGCGCTGTCTAAGTGCAGAGAAACTTGGGGGCAGAGCTAGGATGAAGAGTGCAGTGAAAAGAAGGGTTCTCACCCCACAATTGCTCTCCCCTAGCAATACCTGCGGCCGGTTGAAGATGTGGCCACATCCCAAGACGACTGTTACAAGTTCGCCATCTCTCAGTCCTCCACGGGCACTGTTATGGGAGCTGTGGTCATGGAGGGCTTCTACGTCGTCTTCGATCGGGCCCGAAAGCGAATTGGCTTTGCCGTCAGCGCTTGCCATGGTGAGAGCACGGGGGGAGGGTGGGTAGTCACTGTTCCTCTTCACTGTCAACAGTTTAGGGTCCTGAGTCCCTGTCGGCTTGGGAGGTATTAGCAGCTGCCTAAAGCTACGTCTACATAGTGTGCAAAAGCCGTAGGGCCAGTGCCTGTCGTGTGACTCCCGCCTGAGCTGGGAAGCTGCTGGAACATCAGCGGCCATCAGTGCCCAGGCACTTGGAAAACTCACTGCAAGGGCAGCAGGCTGGCTGCCCATCAGGCTGCATGCTGCTGTGGACAGGTGGCAGGGGTGTGCAGCTGCCCTGCCATGGTGGCTGTTGAGTTTTACATGTACAAGGGGCTGGCTTTTTAAAATATTTTTATTTATTTAATTGCAAGAAGGGAGGGAAAGAGAAACAGAATGGCACATCAAAGGCTCTTGCCCGGCAAATGAACTCCACATACATATGTCACTTTGTACGTCTGGCTTTATGTCGGTACTGCAGAATCAAACCCAGGCTGTCAGGCTTTGCAAGCAAGTGCCTTAACTGCTGAGCCATCTCTCCAGCCTCAGGGATAGCTTTAAAAAATTACTTTTGGGGCTGGAGAGATAGTTTAGTGCTTAAGTGCTTGCCTGTGATACCTAAGGACCCTGGTTTGAGGCTCAATTCCCCAGGACCCACATAAGCCAGATGTGCAAGGTGGAACATGCATCTGGAGTTCATTTGCAGTGGCTGGAGGCCCAAGTGTGCCCATTCTCTCTCTCTCTCTCTCTCTCTGTTGCTCTCAAATAAATAAATAACAAAAGACCTTTAAAAAATTAATTTTGTTCATTTTTATTTATTTATTTGAGAGTAACAGAGAGAGAAAGAGGCAGATAGATAGAATATGGGCACGCCAGGGCCTCCAGCCACTGCAAACAAACTCCAGATGTGTGCACCCCCTTGTCCATCTGGCTTACATGGGTCCTGGGGAATCAAGCCTCGAACCAGGGTCCTTAGGCTTCACAGGGAAGCACTTAACTGCTAAGCCATCTCTCCAGCCTTGGGAAAGCTTTTGAATCAACTTTGAACTATTTTCTGGTATGACTCCTACTGTATAGGAACTGGGGGAAGGGGTGCTGCTCCCAGTGCCTGGTGGATGCCGGGGGTGGGGGAGGCACAGGTCTGTAGCACGAGCTTGCCTGCCTGCTATGTCCTTTAGTAAACTATATCCAGCAGTGGGGCTGCACAGCCTTGCAAGGGTAGATGCCATGGGGTCCCTGGATCTGGAATCCCTTTTCGCTGTACAACCTGAACTCTGTGACGCTAAGAGCTGCCGTTCATGCCTGCCCTTTCCTCAGTGCACGATGAGTTCAGGACAGCGGCAGTGGAAGGCCCTTTTGTCACCACGGACATGGAAGACTGTGGCTACAACATTCCACAGACAGATGAGTCGACCCTCATGACCATAGCCTATGTCATGGCTGCCATCTGCGCCCTCTTCATGCTGCCACTCTGCCTCATGGTGTGTCAGTGGCGCTGCCTCCGCTGCCTCCGCCACCAGCACGATGACTTTGCGGATGACATCTCCCTGCTGAAGTAACGAGGCCATGGACAGAAGACAAATTCCCCTGGACCACATCTGGGTGGTTCACTTTGGTCACACAAATCGGAGAAACAGATGGTTCCTGTGGCCAGAGCACCTCAGGACCCTCACCCACCGGCCAAATGCTTCTGCCTTGACAGAAAAGGAAAAGCCGTCAAGGTGGGTTACAGGGCTTGTAGGAAACAGGAGAGGGGAGAAAGCAGCACTGTGGTGGTGGGAACAATCCTGGTAACCTCAAACTTGAAATGGGAAATCCCACTGCTTGAGACGTCAGCCCTGAACCTGTGCCCACCCTCTCTTTAGATTCTCCAACCCAAAGTATTCTTTCTTTCCTTCCAGAAGTCCTGGCATCACCCCCAGGGCACCCAGCATGTGTTTCTGTGGTGCCTTGGCAGAGAAAGGGCCAATCTCATTTTTCTGCTGGCCGAAGTCAGCAGCAGATGCACAGTTCGCCTTTGCTTTAGCGATAGGGAGTGCAGAAAGAGACCTACACTGGTGCAAAGACTGCTTCTTGACTAATAGAAATGGATGTGGTGAATATTTGCACTCCGGGGTACTCGAGATGAGCAAAGAGTACAGACGGGGAGCAGTTGCTGTCAAAGCTAGGAAAGGCAGGAGAGTGTAACCCCTCACCAGCCCCAGGTTCAGACTTCATCTCCAAGACAGAATCCCATCTTGATTAAGACAGCTGTCACTTCCTAATAGAGTCTATGGGCTATGGAGCTGGCTCGGTGGTTAAAGGTGCTTGTTTTCAATGTGTCTGTGGTCATAGCCTGATGAGAAGTGAGGTGGAAAGAAGGGCTTATTAGCCAAAGAGCTCTTTTCAAAGCTCTCTTAAAGGAAAAGTGCCCATGGAGAAGTTCCAATCCCTTCCTTATTAATTCCACTTGTCTCTACCTGTTTCTTCTGTGTGTGATAGGTGGCCCTGGGTATCCTGTAGGAGAGCAGTTAGAATGTAGCTGGGATGGGCAATGTCTTCCCAGGCACAGGTTCACTCCTTACACTTAAGCCCTACTGCTCTGGAGCTTTGCAGCCAAGGTGCTAAAAGAACAGACAGCAGAGCTCTCCTGTGTGACCCTTGGGGGCAGAATGCTGAAGACCCATTCGACAGGTCGATGCCTTTACCACTGCCTGGATTTCTCTGTGCTCAGTGGTGTGGTCTTTATGAAGTGCTGAGTGGTTTCACTGCTTTCTCACCTCTCCGGCAGCCCCTTCGTTTATTTGGCTAAGGTGTCTCACTCTGGTTAGTATTAAACCATGAATGTAAGAAACGGGGGGCTTTCTGGCTATAAGGTATTGCCTTCACTGTCAGGGCTGCCTGGAGAAAGGATGGCAGCCTTGGGGCTTCTTATTTCCTTCACCTTTCCTGCTGCGGCCTCCTCTTCTGCTCTCTGCCGCCACTCCCAGCAGTACCATGGGTGCCAAGGCTGGCTCTTGGGCAAGGAAGTGGGGGCCTCCCTGTCAGCTCTAACATACTAGACTGAAACTAGTGTTATGGGAAGAGCTGTTTTCCTGGGATAGCCCCCGCACCCTGCCCCGTTTGCTCCACACACTGCTTCAAGGGAATGAACCTACTAAGTGTGTTGTTACCTGATGAGGGACAGGGAATGACAAGGAGGGCCTCGGGAGTTGCTGGCCTCTGCCAGTTGCCCACAAGCCATAAACCAATAAAATAAGAATATGGAGTCATGGTTTTTCATCTGGGTCCTCTTCATTCCCAATGCTCTGGTGCTGCTCTGGCTGACGGGGAACACCCCACAACTACAAAGACTGCCTGGAAGACTGGAGACCGTCCACTTCCAGATCAGAACTTAGTGTAAATAAACTTCCAGAATCGCTACCATGAAACGAAAACGCCACACTCTGCTTTATCATTTCTACACATGTTGGGGAAAACCACCTTTTCCCCATCTTGCCAGGGCAAAAAACTCAACCTAGTCATTCAACCCAGTAACTCCTGTTCTTTTTAAGGGAAAACTTGCACTTATTTTTCTTTTGACAGCTACTTCCTTTGTACTCTGAAACTATGAACTCTGAAGTGTAAAAAAGAAAAATAATTTGCCAACAGCTTCTTGGTTGTAAAAATATGTATTATGTATGCAAGCTCAATTTTAAAACTCTACTCATGAAAAAGTGACTGTCCCATTTCCATACTGAATTTGGGGCCTTTACCACTAGTGTGCATAGCTTGTACCACTGGGAGCCCAGTAGGCAGAGGTGACGGGGGAAGGAGGGCAGGGATGGCAGAGTTTGAGGGTGTCTTTTTTATTCCCTGGTACTGAGGACTGAACCCTGGGCAGTGCCTCCCCAACCCTGGAGTGTGTTTTGCCACTGCTCCTCAGAAAGGAAGAGAAAAGCACAATGCTGAGGCCCAGGCTCCTGGGAGAGCTGGCTGTCCCAGGCTTGCACTGCGAAGCAGCTGAGCCCTTATACATTCCCTCCTTCTCTCTTTCTCATTTTTGGCTTCTAAGATTTTTTGAAAAGAACATTGTTTTGGATTTTTTTTTTAGACTTTAAATTTTTTTTATTCATTTTTTCATTTTTGACACCTTCATACATGTATATATATTTTTTTCTTTTATTCCCATACTATAGATTTTTGGTATAAATTTCCATTTCTCTGGGGTAAGCACCGAAAAGTATACTCCTAGGAGTTCTGTATAGATGCATGTTTACTCCAAGGAATGTTTTGGATTTTTTTTAAAGACTCTCACTATGTAGACCAAACTGGCATTCAACCTGAATTTGTTGCAATCTTCCTGCCTCTGAGGCCTCCTGAGTACATGTGCCACCATGACCTCTGGTGAGAAACTTTTTTAAAATTATTTTTATTTACTCATTTACTTTGAGACAGGATCTCATGTAGTCCAAGTTGGCCTGGCCTCAATTCTCTATGTAGTCGAGGCTGGCCTTGAACTCCTGACCCTCTCAAGTGTGATTACAGGCTTGGGTCACCACGCCTGGCTAGAAACAATATTATTTATTTCCATTTCCAATTTTAAATTTCCAGAGGACAACAAAAGATACTACAACAACTAGCATAAACTGCTGCAAAGGTGAAGGGAGAGAAAAGGCCTAAGATTACAAGATAAAATGAAGGAACTGGTCTTCCATTTTGCCACCTTTCCTGTTCACAACAATACCAAACTGCAGACAGGAACCCTTCATTAACCAAAGTAATCACCTGAACTCTCAAGAGCTGAGTGCTCAGGGTATACCAGTCACGTGACAAAACAGCAAGGCTATCTGGAGAAGTCCACCTCTCTAAATATGCTGGTCAGTGTGGGCAAGTATGGCAGAGCAAAGAAAAAAAAAAAATTCAACCATGAGCTCACAGGCCAGAAGGAAGGACAGAGAACAGGAGCAGAGAATTTAGTTGGATGTGAAAGGAACAGTCTTTGCTATGCTAGTACATATTGCTAGAAGCTGCATGCACTTCTAAGTCCCAGAATGAGAATTAGTCAACTGTTGCTAATATAATGATGCCCTTTCCCTGGAGCCATTTTTTTTCCTGATTAATACTTAATTCTAAAAAGAAGGTCACTAAAGTCACTTTCCTGTAAGTTCTCAGAGCCCCCATCTTCCCACATATAAAACCTAAAAGCAAGAGTGCTCAATAAGCAGAAGTGGAAACATGATGTAGTTCCAAATAGCTATCTATAAAATATGATTTATAACTGTCAAGTCCCATGTCCCTTCATTTCACTTAGGTCTCCATTTTTCCCAGGATAGGAAACACATCTCCCATAGCTTTCTTGCTTCACAAATGAAAACCCAGCACCCCAAGATCATTCTGCAAGTAATTTTGCACAGACATCTCACCCTAGTGCCTGTCTGGAGCTCACCCAAGGTCACCAAACAACTTGGTTGTGAACCAACTGCCTTAACCTTCAGGGGGGAGGGGGGTTAACTAGACGAGGAGACCAGCAGGAATGGGAAGGGTGGAGGACTTCACCAGGCTGGAATGTCAGCACTTGAGTAGAAGCCAAGCCAGTGACAGCAAGGGATGGTTGGCCCCGGAAAAGCCTGTGCATTGTGTGAATTTCTATGCAGGAAGTAAAGTGGACAGAAGCTTGTGGGAGAAATGGAACCTGGTTGTTATTCTTGGAGTATGAATTTTGCTGACGTAAAACAGAACATGCTGTAAACCCGGTATCTATGTATAAATAATGAGCATTAACACAGTAAAATATTCAATGAAAAATCAAACTATCAGGGCTACATTTTTTCCCTCAGTCAGAGTCTCCTTTTATCCATTGGAGTGAAGTGGCTAGAACAGCACTGAGGCTTCCGGAGGCTCCTAGTAAGCAAGGCATCTGGCTGGTCAGCAGGTGAGCACCAGGCTTCAAGTCTGCAGACAGAGTCTGATGAAAATGGACCAGAGGCGGAGCCAAACCAAAGCAGGATGGCCTTAGAGCAACAGCAGCTTCCTAGATGGGGTTGAAAACAACCCTGTCCAGGGATATTGTGATTTCAAGGCCAAATTAAACATCACATTCCCTACAATCTGCATCCCCCAAAGAACTGCAAGGTAAGGGGGAAGAGAGTGGTATTTCTGCACTATATACATACTTTCATTACGAACATTTGAATACAGACTTCCTATACACACATTCCCTGTATAATAAAAATGTACATGGCATGGGTATATGTCACTATATAAATATAGAGTTCTAGAAATCTTGAACCCGCGCTTCCTGTTCACATCAGATTTTCTTCTTCTTCCTTGCTGGTCAGGTCCATCATTTAAGAGTTGGACAAAAGGGGCAAGTGTCATTTGTGTTGGTCTGGGCCCAAAATTTGACACACTGGAAAGAAAGAGACACATATACCTCAGATTTATCTGGGAAGATGAAGGGAAAGGAGAGGATGCTATTAAGAATCACAAGGCTCAACTCTGAAAAGTTCTTTCTGAGGGTGAGGCTGCTAATGGCTCTTACTCCCACAAAAATCTTAAGAGCAGATATACCTGTTTGTGTTAAAAAAATTTATATACACACACACACACATATATATATATTACACATATACATGTATACACCCTCATACACACACACACACAGACACACACACATTTTTTAGGCTGGGTGTGGTGGAACATGCCTTTAATCCAGCACTGAGGAGGCAGAAGTAGGAGGAATACTGTGAATTCCAGGCCACCCTGAGACTACATAGGGGATTCCAGGTCAGCCTGAGCTAAAGCAAGACCCTACCTTAAACCAAAAATTTTTTAAAAAATTAAAAATTTAAATTTATTTGAGAGGGAAAGAATGAACACACCAGTCACCTGCCACTGTAAACAAACTCCAGGTACATGCATCTGGCTTTATGGAGGTATGAGGGAACAGAATTCAGGCCTGGGCCAGCAAGCTTTGCCAACAAGTACCCTTAACTGAGCTGTCTCCTCAGCCCAAACCTGGGCTTTTGTCGTTGTTATTGTTTTTCAAAGTAGGGTCTCAATCTAGCCCAAACTGATGTGGAATTCACTATGTAGTCTCAGGGTGGCCTCGAACTCATGGTGATCCTCCTACTTCTGCCTCCTGAGTCCTGGGATTAAAGGTGTGCATGCCTGGCTATGAATTACTTTTTAAAATTTTATTTGTGTGTTTATGTACACATACGTGCCACTGCACACATTTGGGGGTCAGAGTAGTAATTTGGACTCCACTTTTTTTGGAGGGGGTTTCAAGGTAGGGTCTCTCTCTAGTCCAGGCTGACCTCCTGCCTCCTGAGTGCTGTTATTACAGGTGTGCACCACCACACCCAGCTTGGGCTTCATCTTTGAGACAAGTTTTCTCACTTCTGTAAGGTGTTTGGCTCATGACTTTTCCTCCTGGCTGTGACTCCCCTTGTGGGTACACTGGAATGACAGAGGCGTGTACCACATGGTACCACTTTGCACCCAGCTTTATGTATGTAGAGATTAAAGGCATGCGCCACTACACCTGGCTATGCAAGTGCTTCTAACCACAGTTTTGATTTTTTTGGAGATATCACTGTAGCCCAGGATGTTGTGGAACTTGCTCTAGTCCAGACTGGCCTTGAAGTCACAGCAATCATCCTCTAGAGTGCTGGGATTAAAAGTGGGAGCCACCACACCAGTGTTTTGTTTGTTTGTTTTGTTTTTTTTTTCTTAAACAGCGTCTCTGTAACCCAAGCTGGCCTGGAAATTGTAGCAATCATGTTTCAATACCCAAAGTGCTCTAACCACAAGCACATGCCCCCTGGCATCACCCTCAAATCTTACCAGAGCTTCTTCTTACCACGGAATTAGATGCTCACTCAGTTTCTACCTCTTGGAAAAACAATGGTTAACGAGAAACCTTCCCTGCTGCTAATGGAATCGAGGTGAATAGGTGAACTGAGTCATCAGAGAGAATCTCTCAGGCAGTCCTTTGAGCAATTCTATTAATGAAGTTACTAATCTCACAGTCCCCTATTCCATTCCTCTCAGTTAAGTGAAGTCTCCTTGAATGCTGTATTTGAAATAATAGCTAGATATGTGGGATTGCCGCTTACTGTCAATTTTCCATGGAAGTGACTTAGCAGCACTCAGGTATGAACTTCTTAAGTCCCTACAGACACTGGGCTAGTGAATTCTAGGTCATCCTGGGCTAGAGCCAGACTTTACCTTGAAAAACAAAAACAACTACAAAAATCAATATAGGAATGGTCCCAATGTCTTTATAAAATGAATAAGCACAGGGCTGGAGTGGTTAAGGCATTTGCCTGCAAAGACAGAGGATCCTGGTTCCACTCTCCAGGACCCATGAAAGTCTAATGCACAAGGGGTTGCATGCAATTGGAGTTCTTTAACAGTGGCTGGAGGGCCTGGTGTACCCATTCTCTCTCTCTCCCTCTGCTTCTTTCTCTCTCTCAAATAAATAAATAAATTTAAAAAAGAATAAGCAGGGCTGGGTGTGGTGGTGCATACCTTTAATCCCAGCACTCCGAAGGCCAAGTTAGGAGGATTGCTATGAGTTCGAGGCCACCCTGAGACTATAAAGTGAATTCCTGGTTACCGGGGCTAGAGTTAAAACCCTACCTCAAAATCCCTTCCACCCCCCAAAAAGGAGAAATAAAAACAAGCAGGGCTGGAGGGATGGCTTAGCCATTAAGGCACTTGCCTGCAAAGCCTGAGCACCCATGTTTGACTCCCCAAATCCCACATGATCCAGACATAGAAGGTGATGCATGCACAAGGTCACACAAGTGTACAAGGTGGTGCACGCATCTGGAGTTTGATTACAGTGGCTGGAGGCTCTATTGTTGTGCCAACACTCTCTCTCTCTCTCTCTCTCTTGCTTGCCCTCTCTCATTAAAAAAAAAAAAAAAAGATTTCACCCCCACCCCAGCAGAGAGGCAGACTCCAAAGCTAGCACTCTTACCTCAGAGGGAGGTGGGGGTAAAGTGGGGGTAAGGATTTGAGGAAGGCTGCTCAGCTTGGCTCCATTCCGCACTAGCTAGATATGACTATTAAACTGGTCCTAGAATAGAAGGAAAGGAATGGATCATCCTTTACTGCTGAGCTCAGTGACCCTCTGGAAGAAGCATGCTATCTATTCAAGGAAAGCACAGAATGATGGAGCAGACTTTATGCAGCAACATAGAAGCTCAGCAGGTTTCCATACAAGGCTGACTTAATTATCACCCACTTGACACTTACCCGGACATTCTTTTTCATTAGCCAAACTCCATTGAATCTTGAATCCCATTCCTGTTTGGAATGAACTGTGTCCAGTGTTGGAGGGGTTGACCTTTCAGCAAACCAAAAGGGATTCACACAATTAGAAATTCCCAATTCCTTTCTTCCTTCCTTTGTGTTTTGTTTTGAGGTAGGGTCTAACCCTGAGAAACTGCTTTGACTAAAATAATATTCACTCCTTTCTTGGGCCCACAAGTAAGTAAAAGCAGGATTGAAGCCTGACACCTCTGCCTCTATTTTGTGTCTGGCTCCTGAACTTTGGGGCACTTTTCTGCTTGACTCTGCATAAGCATGTGACTTATTCAAGGAGTGTCTCCCTAACCTCCTCCCCCTTTGATGAAGAAGGCACAATGATAAGCCATTGTTCTAAACCTGCAGTCACCTTGGATTCCTAGAAGAACAAAACATTTAAGGACAGACCACCCCCCCAGAAGGTGATTATCCTTGAGGATGAAGTTGTACCCTAGAGCAGAAGTGATCATCTGGCCAAGCATGGTGGTGCACACCTTTAATCTCAGTACTCAGGAGGCAGAGGTGATAGGATCACCAAGAATTTGAGGCCACCCTGGGGCTGCATAGTGAGTTTCAGGTCAGCCTGGGCTAGAGTGAGACCCTACCTTGAAAAACAAACAAACAAAAAAGAAGTGATCATCTGCAAGACAGAAATAAGGACTTCTTCAGACCCCACTGAAGAACTGCAACCAAGATCAATTAGATCACACCTTGACCAGGACATACTTCTCGCTCCTTGCCCCAATTCTTCCTCTATTAAAACCTAAAGCTCTGGGCTGGAGAGATGGCTTAACAGTTAAAGTGCTTGCCTGCAGAACCTAATGACCCAAGTTCAGTTCCCTAGTACTCACATACATCATGTAACTGGAGTCCATTTGCAGCAGCTGGAGGCCCTGACACACCCATTCTCTCTCTCTCTTCTAGCTCTCTCTGCTTGCAAATAAATAAGAATATTTAAAACAAAAACAAATCTAAAGCTCAGCCTTATGTGGTGGTATGCTCTTCTTAACCCCTAGCACTTTGGAGGTGGAAGGAGATGGATCAGGAATTCAGGGCCAGCCTCAGGTACATAAGACCCTATCTCCAAAACATAACAGACACCTAACCAAATGTATAAATAAATGAGGATAGTGATATATATACATATATATGTATATAATTTTATTTTGACAGAGAAAGAATGGGCACAGCAGGACCTCCAGGCACTGCAAACTAAATCTAGATGCATGCACTACCTTGTGCATCTGACTTACGTGGGTCCTGGGGAATCAAAACTGTGTCCTTTGGCTTTGCAGGCTAATGCCTTAACTGTTAAGCTATCCCTCCAGCCTGAGCATAATGTCTTTTAATCAGTACTCTAAGAAGGACTCTTTATCACTAGACCCTGTAAGAAAAAGTTAGAAGCAGAAGCCAGGAGTGGTGGCACATGCCTTTAATCCCAGCACTTGGAGAGGCACAGGTAGGAGGACCGTAGTAAGTTTAAGGCCACCCTAAGACTATATTGTGAATTCCAGGTCAGCCTGAATTTCTCCATAAAGATATTTGCTAACGCCTTCAGACCCTTTCCCCCTTTATCTGTGTTCCCAATGTGGCCAAAATAATTATCTCTTTTGTTTTTCACCTGTCTCTAATTAGGATCCTGGGATGGGTGGCTATGCTTAGTCTATTAGATCTTTTAGAGCCTGGGATTTGTCCTAAAAATTAGTTACATTTTGTGATACAAAACAATTGCTGCTGGGGGCAGTCATTACCTGAACAAGACTATGTCCATCAATATTTCATCATGTATGATGGAAGAGTGCCAAAAAAACCCTCTAAACATCAAAACAGAAGAGGGGGTTCAAAGGAAAGGGGAAGGTGGAGAGAGGACAAAATAAGGAAATGTGAAGGGATTACTATGAAAATACATTGTGAACATGTATGAAAATTATCAAGAAAAAAAAAATACCTGCTGGGTAAAGGACCTCGAGAGAAGAGGTAGGAGCAGAAGCTGGAGAAACCTATCTGTTTTATTTAATATTTTTATATTAATTCAATATTAATTAATTTTTATATTAATTATTTTAAAATATTGCTTTTGGTTTTTCCAGGTCAGAGTGGACTACAGAGAACCATTTCCTCAAAAAAAAAAAAAAAAAAAGAGGGCTGGAGAAGATGGCTTAGCAGTTAAGGTGTTTGCCTGCAAAGCCATTGGACCCTGGTTTGATTCCCCAAGACCCACATAAGCCAGATGCACAAATTGGCACATGCATCTGGAATTTGCAGTAGCTGGACATCCTGATGGGCCCATATTTTCTCTCTCCACCTCCTGCCTCTCTCTCTGGCTCTTTCTCTCAAATAAATAAAAATAAAAATTAACAGGCTGGAGAGATGGTTGAGGAGCTAGGCTGCAAAGCCAAAGAACCCAGATTCAATTCTCAAGTACCCACGTAATCCAGATGCACAAGATGTCACACGAGTCTTGAGTTTGTTTGCTAAGTGCCCGGTGCACCCATTTTCTCTGTCTTTCTTTCTGCCACCCTTTCACTAATAATTTTTTTAATTAATCTATTTATTTGAGATAGAGAGAGAAAGAGGCAGATAGAGAATGGGTTCACACCAGGGCCTTTAGCCACTGCAAACAAACTCCAGACACATGCACCATCTTGTGCATCTGGCTTACATGGGTCCTGTTAAATTGAACCTGGGTCCTTTGACTTTGCAGGCAAGCACTTTAACAACCAAGCCATCTCTCCAGCCCAAAAATAAATAAAATATTATTTAAGTGTAAAAATAGCGGGGCGTACTGACACACACCTTTAATCTCAGCACTTGGGAGGCTGAGGTAGGAGGATCACCATGAGCTCAGGGCCACCCTGAGAATACAGAGTGAATTCCAGGTCAGCCTGGGCTAGAATGAGACCCTACTTCCAAAAACAAAAACAAACAGACAAATAATGTTAAAAAATATATTTTTTTAATTTGCAAGTGGGGGTATGGGGTGGGGAGGAGGTGGAGAATGAAAATATGGACGTGCCATGAACTCTTGCCACTGCGAATGAACTCCAAATATATGTGCCACTTTGTTCTTCTGACTTTATGTGGTACTGTGGACTTGAACCTAGGCTTTTGCAACCAGTGCATTTAACCTCTGGACCATCTCACCAGCCCTTAAGCCAAACATTTAAGAGAACTATCTAAAAGGGTTCCTGTCTCCTCTCTTTCAACATGCTGAAGGGGCCCTAAAATCCCACAGCAGAAAGAGGAGACATTGCCATGGTAGAAACAAACCCCCAAAGACCATTATACTTCAACAGCCTAATAGATACCATTCAAATAGAAGTAAGATAATAACAGTGAAAAATTATTTTTAAAAAAGGGCTGGCTGGGCGTGATGGCACATGCCTTTAATCCCAGCTCTCAGGAGGTGGAGGTAGGAGGATCACCACAAGTTTGAGGCCACCCTGAGACTATATAGTCAGGTCAGCCTGGGCTAGAGTAAAACCCTACCTTGAAGAACCAATAAACAAACAAACAAATAAATAAAGGAAGAAAGGAAAAGAAAAAGGAAGAAGGAGGGGAATCACTGAGAAGTTATGATTGGTCTTAAAATTCCTCAGAAGCTCTACAGACAGAGGAAGTGCCAAGCTTACTGGCTTGGGCTTCAAACAACGGACCCGAACTGTAGGGCGGTAAGCCTTGACATGGCAGGTACTTACTTGAGGTAAGTGAGGTGCAGTTCTGCTTCTTTTTCTGCTTCTAGTTTCAATACCAGCAACTCCTGGCTCTCCAGTGATAATATCTAATGACATCACACACACATTTTTTGAATTTTGCAAACACAAACTATCCCTATTGAAAACAAATGCTACTGGGTTCTCTTATACTCTGCCAAATGTGCTTATCATCTGTGGAGCACAAAAGCAAGGCTTGGGCTGAGGAGATGGCTCAGCAGTTAAATGTACTTGCTTGTAGGGCTTGCCAGCCCAAGTTCAACTCCCCAGAACCCACATAAAGCAGTTTCACAAAGTGGCACATGCATCTGGAGTTCCTTTGCAGTGGGAAGATGTCCTGCCATGCCTGTTCTCTCTCTCTCTTTCCATCTCTGATCACAAGGAAATAATATTGAAAGAAAAAGACAAGGTTTTTGAGAACATCAGTTCTTCTCATCTCTGTCTTCCAGGCCCTCTCTGTCTCTTTCATAATGTTTCGGTTTATTTCACCATCCTGGTTCTTGAGTCTATCCAGTTCCATTTCCCACACTTCTCTACAGGGAAAGACACAAAGAACAAGACTAAGGAAAGAAGGCTAGGCTTGTTAAGGGAAGAAAATGTCAAACTGGCCGAGTATGATGGCGCAAACCCTTAATCCCAGCACCCAGGAGGCAGAGGTAGGAAGATTGCTGTGAGTTTGAGGGCACCCTGAGACTACATAGTGAATTCCAGGTCAGCCTGGGCTAGAGTGAGACCCTACCTCAAAAAAAAAAAAAAAAAAAACAGGGCAATTATGTTCAAGTTTGTTGTAAACTGACTTCCTATAAGATGCACTGTTAATATGCTTTCTGATGTGTGTTGGATAAGAGTGATAAAATAAAGCTTAAAAATAATAGAATTGCAGCTGGGCATGGTGGCGCACACCTTTAATCCCAGCACTTGGGAGGCAGAGGTAGGAGGATCGCCTTAAATTCGAGGCCACCCTGAGACTACATAGTTAATTCCAGGTCAGCCTGGACCAGAGTGAGACCCTACCTTGAAAAACAAAACAAAAATAATAATAGAATTGCAAAAAAAGTAAAAACAAATAAATAAAAAACCAAGCAAACAAAGACAAGACAAGATCAGATGGACGGCTATGCTATAGCAGATCTCACTCTAAGGACTCCTGAGACAACACAGAACGGCTTGCAACTGCACAGATGGACTGCATTTGAAATGCTCACATCTCCCCTGGCTCAAATGAAGTTACCTACAGCAGGAAAAGAATGTCTTTTAGAACTGAAACCGATCCGATGGGCATGATGGCTCATGCCTGTAATCCCAGCTATCCAGAGGCTAAGGCAGGATTGCCTTGAATTCAAGGCTGGCTTGGACTACAAGGTGGGAATATCAAAGAAAAAAATTGCCGGGCATGGTGGCTCACGCCTTTAATCCCAGCCTGAGCTAGAGTGAGACCCTGCCTCGAAAAACAAAAACAAATTTTAGAAAATTTTCTAGTAACAGTCTATGACTCCTATATGTTTCATTGTCCAAAAAAGTAGGTTTCCATATGACTTATTCAATCTGTTCTTCTACTTGCATATATACAATGCATTCCTATTAAGTCCCCACCCCCTTCTATTCCCTTTATATCCCCTTTCTGGCTTACTGGCCTCTGCTACCAAGTTTTCTTCTTACTTACACATAAGTCCAGTCATTTGTAGCTAGTATCCACATATGAGAGAAAACATGTGATCTTTGGCTTTCTGGGTCTGGATTACCTCACTCAGTACAATCGTTTCCAGATCTATCCATTTTCCTGCAAATTTCATAACTTCATGTTTCTTTACTGCTGAGTAGAGCAGATTAATGGGGATGAAACTACCCAAGTGAGGTCAGGGAAGAGATTGAGTAAAGGAAAGGTAGAAGGAGGGCTAATCAAAATCTAAGAGGATATAAACAAGTCATATGGAAACCTACTTTTTTGGACAATTGAACACACAGGAGCCATAGACTGTTACTAGAAAATTTTCAGTGCGAGGGAGGTCCCTGATAACCCCCAAAACATTACAGGCCATTGCCGAAGTCTTGGTTTCCCACCAGGAATAGGTGGTGAGACCATCTTGCTGAAGACTCCACATACTTGGGCTGCAAGGTCACTGAAAAATCCTGCTGGAGCTGATCTGAACACCTCCTCCATGTAGATCAGCTGCCAGAAAGCTGAAAAAAGCTATGCTGCATGCAGTTCCATGGGAGAGAGAGAAACCACCAGTGGAGATACTCAACAGTGGACACTGCAAGCCTTATATTTGGCCAGCCAGGCCAAATGAGCCAATGGGTGCAATACTGGCACATCTATTATGGGGGAAACGAACTGCCCCCTAATTTGACTGGAGGCCTGCTCCATGAGAGGGAATACATTCCTGATACTGAAAACCTACAACAGGGGTAATCATGAGACCTGGGGGTGCAATATCTGCTGGGTGTCTGGCTAAATGTAAATACTATGCTCACCAAACTGCACAGTATGCAATTCTCTTAATGTTTATACCCATATATTAATGCTACTCTCACTTTTGGTTAAAGAACCTTCTCTTTTCAGAGGGCAGTGACCTTGGGATGACTCAGAAGGCACCATCGTGCTGAGAAGGGACAGAGGAGTGCTCAACACTGCAATATCTCTATCACACCTTCCAAGGCTCAGGGTCCATTGCAGAAGAGAGGGCGGAAAGAATGTGAGAGCCAAAGGAAGAGTAGGACTCCTTACAACATGCTCCGCCAGGCACAAAATGGCCTGGATATCCATGACCTCATAGTGTCTGACACTACCTACACAAGACCATCATAATAGGAGGAAAAGATGATGACATCAAAATAAAAGAGAGATGGATTGAGAGGGGGAGGGGATATTATAGAGAGTGGAGTTTCAAAGGGGAAAGTGTGGGGGAGGGAGGGAATATAATGGGATATTGTAACAATCATAGAAGTTGTTAATAAAAAATGATAAAAATTTTAAAAGAGGGCTGGGGAGATGACATAGTGGTTAAGGCGCTTGCTGCAAAGCCAAAGGACCCAGGTTTGATTCCCCAAGAACCATGTAAGCCAGATGCACAGGGTGACATATGTCTGGACTTCATCTGTAGTAGCTGAAGGCCCTGGCATGCTCATTCTCTCTCTCTCTCTCTCTCTCTCTCTCTCACTCTCTCCAGAGTTTTTTATTTCATTAACTGTGTTCTTCATTGCTAGTAATTCTGACTGGTTTTTCTTTATTATTTCTATTTCCCTATTTATGTCTTGTATTGCCTTCTTTATTTCATTAAATTGGTGTCCTGCCTCTTCTTTGATTCCTTTGATTTCCTCTTTGATTGTTTTCATGTGTTCTTTGACCTCTTTGAACATATTTATAATTATTCTTTTGAACTCTTTCTCAGGCATTTCCTCTAACTCTTTCTCACTGGAGGACATTTCTGATGCATTAATACTTTTAGGTGGATTTATATCGTCTTGCTTTTTAGTGTTTCTTGTGTTATAATGTATATATTTTTGCATCTTGGATTAAGTTAATGCTTGGATTTTCTAGCTAGCTGGGTATTCTTAGCTGTATCAATTGATTTGATGTAATATATTTTCAGGGTAGGACCTTAAGGTATTAGGTGTGGCTCTTAAGACTCTCAGAGTATCTACAAAAATGTTCTTAGGGGTTGAGTTTCCCTGCTATAGGAGTATTCAAGCAGGCTGAGTGGAATAAAATACAGGTAGATTCTAAAATTTAACTAAACACTGTACACATTCAATCAAAAACAGCCCCGAGTATGTATGCAAGAGTAGTTATTATAATGACCAGATCCTCTATCAACAAAGAGGTTTAGATTTCTGGTCTGTTGAGGGATCCAAGTCAGCTTGTGACCAAGTGAGATCCTTCCCTGGTGCAATCCCAGTTACCTTGGGTGATTTTGGTCTCAGTCAAGTTGCTGCCTGGGTCGTCGGGCTGCTGTTCTGATTTCTGGAGCTGGGCACTTGCTTTTCCTACAGGGCAAACTGAGCCGCTGCTGCTGCCTCTGCTGCTGCTGTAGCTGCCACTGCTGGAACCACCACTGCTGCTGAAGCTGCCGCTGCCGTGTCCACTGCCGCTGCTCCCCCTGAAGCTGCTGCCGCCGAGTCTGCTGCTGCTGCCACTCCTGGGTCCGCTGCTGCTGGGGCCGCTGTTACTGGTGCTGGAGCCGCTGATGTTGCTGCCGAACTTTGCTCCTGCTTGGATCCCGCTGTCAGCCCAAGTTGGCGTGGCCGGGTCCCAGGCTGCTGCTGTGTTCGCTGGAGCTGGGTTCAGGCGGTGGGGGAGGGGAGGGAGCCTCGGCTGCTCTGATTCTCTTGCTGTTCCATGTGTTCTTCTACCTCGCGGTCTTCTCCTCCCCTGCTCGCTGCCGCTCTCCCCTCACGGTTCCCGAGTTGCGGAGAGCGCGGTGTGAGGGGAAAATCCTGCACCTGGCTTTTCCTGCGGCTCGAGCCGAGTCTGGCGGCTTTCTGCTGCGCTGCAGCCGCGGCGGTTGGCCGAGCTGCCGGAGCCGCTTTTCCCACCTGTGCAGGCTCTGGATGCTCTATAACTCTTCTACTTCTCCGCTGCCGCTTTAATTTCCTATACACCTCACTTTTTAGTAAAAGTGTGTATTTTGCTGAGCTTTTTTGGTCTTTTTCCCCCCTAGGCTGCTTTGGCGTGGTACCTACGCCGCCATCTTAACCGGAAGTCCCCGTTTTATTCTCACTCTCTCAAATAAATAAATTGAAAAGGAAAAAAAAACCCTTCACTGAAAGCCCAGTGGTCTATGTTCAAGGAAGCTCAAAATCTTCCTGATAGCCATGCATGGTGGCGCACTCCCTTAAACCCAGCGCTTGGGAGGCAAAGGTAGGAGGGTCACTGTGATTTGGAGGCTAGCCTGATACAACATAGTGAATTGCAGGTCAGCCTGGGCTAGAGTGAGACCCTACCCAACAGTGATAACAACTAGAAAAACGCCTCACAAACATGAAAAGAATGTAAGACCTACAGGAGGTAGGGTCTCACTCTAGCCCAGGCTGACCTGCAATTCACTATGTTGTATCAGGCTGGCCTCAAACTCATGGCAATCTTCCTACCTCTGCTTCCCAAGTGCTGGGATCAAAGGTGTGTGCCACCATGCATGGCTCATTGTTAGTTTTTTTGAGACAGTCTCTCTGTGTTGCCTGGACAGGCTTGACGTTTACAACCTTAGCCTCCCCAGTGCTTGGATTAAACTGTGAGCCATTGTCTTAAGTAGAAGTTTCTAAGGCCCTGTCTCGCATGTAATCTTGTTTTGACCAATTCTCCAAACATTCCTGCTCTCTATCTCATAGAACTGCAGTTTGTTTGTTACATATTCCACTGCCAAGTCTATTCCTCTTGTGTATCAGAGTAGGAGAACAGGCCCTTTATCTCCATGCTCTCTGCAAACTAACCTCCTGCCAGAGGAAGAATTCTATAGGAGTTCTTCAAACACTGATAGGTTGCTATGTCTTCCTAATAAACACATATTGCTCAAGTTCTGAAAAGACCTAAAGGTCAGAATTTTCAATCCAAAAGAATGTGGGAGGCAGTATGGCTCTGTGGTTAAAAGTGCTTTCTTTCGGGAGGCAGAGGTAGGAGGATCGCCATGAGTTCAAGGCCACCCTGAGACTACAGAGTTAATTCCAGGTCAGCCTGGACCAGAGTGAGACCCTACCTTGAAAAACCAAAAAAAAAAAAAAAAAAAGTGCTTTCTTTATTTTTTAAATTTTTTTCTTTTAAAAATTGTTTTAATTAAGAACTTCCATGATTATAAAAAGTATTCCATGGTAATGCCCTCCATCCCCCCACTTTCCCCTTTGAAACTCCATTCTCCATCATATCCCCACCCCCTCTCAATCAGTCTCTGTTTTATTTTTTTAAATTTATATTTATTTATTTGAGAGCGACAAAGAGAGAGAGAGAAAGAGAGTGAGAATGGGTGCGCCAGGGCCTCTTGCCACTAGGAATGAACTCCAGATGCATGTGTACCCTTGTGCATCTGGCTAATGTGGGTCCTGGGGAATCAAGCCTCAAACTGGGGTCCTTAGGCTTCACAGGCAAGCACTTAACTGCTAAGCCATCTTTCCAGCCCAGTTTCTGTTTTATTTTGATGTCATGATTAAAAGTGCTTTTTTGCAAAGCCTGGATGCATGGGATGGATTCTCCAGTACCCACATAAAGCCAAATGCCCAAAGACACATTTGGGGTGTCTTTGCGTTGGCAGAAGGCCCTGGCATACCCATACTCACTCTCTCTGTCTGCTCCCTCTTTCTCTCTGTTTCTCTCAAGTAAATTAATAAAAATATTAAAAATTATTCAAAAAACTTTTTAAAAGTATGTTGCAGATGTGGTATACACACCTTCAATCTCAACACTTGTGAGGCAGAAGTAGGAGAATCCAAGAGTTTGAGGCCATCCTAAGAAATTCCAGGTCAGCTTGGGCTAGAGTGAGACCCTACCTCAAAAAAAACAAAAACACAAACAAACAAACAAACAAAAAAGAGCATGTGGGGGCTGCAGAGATGGCTTAATGGTTAAGGTATTTTTGCCTGCAAAGCTGAAGGACCTCGGTTCAAATCTCCAGGACCCATGTAAGCCAGATGCACAAGGTGGCACATGCGTCTGAAGTTTGCTTACAGTAGCTGGAGGCCCTGGGGCACCTATTTTCTGTCAGTCTGTTTTTCTCTCTCTCAAATAAATCAATAAAAAAATAAAATATTTTTTTAAAAGAAGAAAATAATTAAAAGAGTATGTGTGTAAAGGAAAGGTGGGGGATAATCAAAATCTAACAGGATATGAATGAGCCATATGAAACCTATATTTTTGGCCAATGGCACACCCAGAAGCTATAGATTCTTCCTAGAAAATTTTCAGTGTCAGGGATGTGATCCCTTCCAGTGAGTTGTTGGCCAGGGTGGTCCCTGATGCCTCCCAAAACATTAGGGGCCATTGCTAAGGCTCTTGGCTTCCCACCAGGAATAGATGGTACGACCCAATTGTTAAAGACTCCCTATGCTTGGGCCTCAAGGTCACTGAGAAACCCTGCTGGAGCTGAGCTGAAAGCCTCCTCCATGTAGACCAGCTGACAGAAAGCTGGAAAAAAACACGCTGCATGCAGTTCAATGGGAGCACAAGAAATCACCAGTGAAGATACTCAACAGTGGACACTACAAGCCTTAACTTTGGCCAGCCAGGCCAAATGGGTGCAATAGTGGCACATCTGTCATGGTGGAAACCAACTGCCCTCTAATGGGACTAGGAGCCCACTCCATGGGAAGGACTACATCCCTGATACCAAATACCTACGACAGAGAAGTTTGTGGAAAAAGGTTTATTTTGGGGCTGGAGAGATGGCTTAGCGGTTAAGCGCTTGCCTGTGTAGCCTAAGGACCCAGGTTCGAGGCTCGATTCCCCAGGACCCACGTTAGCCAGATGCACAAGGGGGCACACACGTCTGGAGTTCGTTTGCAGTGGCTGGAAGCCCTGGCATGCCCATTCTCTGTCTGTCTCTCTCTACCTCCTTCTCTCTGTCACTCTCAAATAAATAAAAACAAACAAAAAAAAGGTTTATTTTGGCTCACAGACTCCAGGGGAAGCTACATGATGGCAGGGGGAAATGACGACATGAACAGAGGGTGGACATCACCCCATGGCCCACATCAGGTGGACAATAGCAACAGGAGAGTGTGCCAAACACTGGCAAGGGGAAACTGGCTGTAATACCCATAAGCCCGCCCCCCCAACTATACACTGCCACCAAGAGGTATTAGTTCCCAAATCTCCATCATCTGGGAACCCAGCATCCAGAACACCTAAGTTTATGGGGGACCCCTGACTCAAACCACCACATCCGCCCTGGCCCTCATAAACTGACAACTATCAGTCTAATTTTAAAAGTCCTATACTTTTCTCAATCCCAATGATGTTCAAACACCCCATAGTTCAAAATCTTTTAACTGAGTCATAATACCAAAAATAAACCAAAAACACCCATAATGGCACATACTACACATGCATACTACAAAAGATGGCATTGGGTAGAGCAAAGAAATATTCAGCCAATACAAGATTTACAACAAGCAGAGCAAACATCAAGCTCTGTAGCTCTAAGTCCAACAACTCTAGTCAGTGACAAATATCCCTGTTCAACCATTCTAACTAGCAGCAAGTCTCAACTTCCTGTTCCACCCCTCCAGCTAGGCCACTCACAGTTCTGGAAAACTTCATCCCAGTCCCACAGCTTTCCTTAGCAGCCATATTGTAGTCCTGGCATCTCCTCTGGGTCTCCACTGCAACCCATGGTTCATCCTCACGGCTCCACTGGGTCTTTGTGCAGGCATCCAGCACACCTGCTTCACACTCCCCATGGCTATTTCCAAAACACAAGACTGCATTGCAAACTCACTGACCCTCTCTTTCCTGCGTTTCTCATACTCCACAATACCAGGCAGGGTGCCAATTTGTTAATCTATGGGGGGATAAAGCATACTTCGAAAGAACAGGACACTCCTTGAACACTCAGGCCCCTTCAAAAAGAGTCTACCTTCTTCCTCTTGTCCCAGTGCCAGTCAGTTGGCCCAGTCTCAAAGGTTGTAATCTCTCATGTAATTGCAGCTAAACAGGCAGCAGTTTCAGCCCAAGGATTTGTTTCTGTGCCATATCCTTCTGTACACACCAGTCCATTTCTATGCATTGCAACCCTGCACAAGTTCTCAGGACATGGGTATAACAGTAAGTCTCTTACACAAAGTGCTTCTACCCCAGTCTAGACAAAACTCCTTTTCACCCTCATAAGCCAAACCTCATATTCCATAATTCTTCATGCATTCAGGTCTTGCAATGATGATCAGAATAATCCATCAAGCTGTACTTACAGCACTGCAAGGCATCACTTAGGCTAAGGTTTCAAATCCATCCATATTCCTCCTGAAAATCAGCTCCAAAAGACCAAAGCCCTACATTCGGGTATCTAGCAGCAGATGGCACCACTCCTCAGTGCCAACATGACTGTTGCAGTCAGGTTCACACTGCTGTCACCTTAGCCTCTGGTAGATCTCTTCAGCCCGCATCCCTCCATACCTTCTTGTTGATGGGACAAAGCACTAACCAGAAACAACTATGGAAGGAAAGAATTTATTTCCAGCTGAGAGTTTTGTCAAGGCAAGAAAAGCATTGCAGACCAGAAAGCCAGGCTGTCACATCTTGTCACATCAGCTAGAAGGAAGCAACAGGAGGGAGCTAGCTCTGAACACCCAAGGGGGCTTGTGGTCATTTGAATGTGAATGTATGTCCCCCATAGCCTGAGGGGATTTTTGTTGTTGTTATTTGTTCTTTCGAGATAGGGTTTTGCTGTAGCCCATGCTGAACTGGAATTCACTATGCAATCTCAGGGTGGCCTTGAACTCATGGCAACACTCCTACCTCTGCCTCCCAAGTGCTAGGACTAAAGACATGTGCCACCATGCCTGACTCTGAGGTATTTTTGATTAAGCTTGCAACTTGAGTACCCTGCTAGAGGAGGGGTGATTGGGGTGATTCTTGTAGTCCTATCCAAAGGTGTGTTCAGAGCCACTTTAAGCTCTGGCTGTTTGTTTTTTTGCAGGCTGATTAGTGATGTCTTTCTGCTAAAAATCCATGGAAGTAAGCCAGCTTCTTCCACCACAGGTTGTGTCTCCCCTGGATTCTGAAATGAACCCTTTCCTCCCATAGCTGCTTCTGTCAGGTGTTTGTCCCAGCAACTTGAAGGTAACTGCAACAGGGCTGAATTCATAAACCTCAAGGCCTGTCCTCAGTAACATACCTCCCCCAGCAATGCCACACTTCCCAAAGGCCCCACAACTTTTCTAAATTTCCACCAGAAGGGACCAAATATTCAAAACACATGAGCTTATGGGGCACATTTCATTCCAACCACCATATCCCTCATGGGGGTGGGGGATTGGGAGAAGATGTGGCTCAGTTGGTAAAGTGCTTACCTAGCATGCATGAAGCCCTGAGTTCAATCTACAGCCATAGCGACATACAGCTGTGATCCCAGCACCCAGGAGGTGGACGCAAGAGGATCAGAATCATAGGCTAGTCTGACAGAGATGAAATATTGGCTCAGAAAATGTATAAATAAACAAATAAAATGTCCTCCCCATGTTTTTGAGTGTTGTCTCTCTGCTTGTGGTACTGGTTTGGAAGGCCATGGATCCTTTAAGAAGTTGAGCCACCAGGTGTGATGGGACATGCCTTTAATTCCAGCACTCAGGAGGCTGAGGTAGGAGGATTGCTGTGAGTTTGTCGCTACTCTGAGACTATGTAATGAATTCCAGGTTAGCCTGGGCTTGAGTGAAACCCTACCTTGAAAACCAAAACAAAAAGGTGGAGCCTAGCTGGCATAAGTAGGTTGCTATGGGTGGACATTCGAATATGTAACTGAGCCCTGGTTCCTATTGTGCTCTCTACCTCCTGGTCTACTATAACATAAGCAGCTACATGTTCCCACCTTTAGGAACTGAATTGCACCACAACCTCCCTGCCATGATGGACTAAAGTTTTTGAAGCAATAGCTAAAATAAACCTTTAGGTGCTTGCAAATAAGTAAATAAATGTTTCTTAAAAAACACACAAAACTGAATGTCTCCAGAAATCATTTTCCTTTGCTACTGTGTTGTTTTTCTTGGTGGCATCAGAGTTGTTAGACTTTATTAAATCCTAGATAAAATTTCAACATAATATGAAGTACAGATAGAATTTCAAATATAGGGCTAGAGAGATAGCTCAGTGGTTAAGGCACTTGCTTGCAAAGCCTGACGGGATGGGTTCAATTCCTTAAAATGCACAAACCGCCAGATACATAAAGTATTACATATGTTTGGAGTTCATTTATAGCAACAACAAGCCCTGGCATGTCCATGCTCATTCTCATTCTCTCTCTCTCTCTCCTTGCAAATAAATAAATGAATAAAAACATTCAAATATAGCATTAACCACCTCTTCTGTTATCACTGAACATTTTTCAAAAATTCACACCAGAATGCTATTAGTGATAGAATTTTGAAAACATTTTCTTCATGGATTAAAGGTGTGTACCACCATATCCAGCTTAAAAATTTTTATACTATTTTATAAACTTTTGATAGGATTAATTAGCAATAAACTTGATAAGGATGTTTGCTCTTTCCTATTACAAATTACATAAAAAATTTTATCTGACGTATGTTAGTCTGTTTGTTATCACTGGGACAAATAAACAAGAGAAAAATTTAAAAGGAGGAATAAGCAAAAAAAAAAAAAAACAACCCAAAAACAAAAACCAGGTATCTTTTAGAGACCCACTCCCAAGTAACCTACTTGCTCCAGATAGGTCCCAACTCCTAAAGTTTTCACAATGTCTTAAAATAACAGTACTCACCTCTCTCTCTCTCTCTCTCTCTTCCTCCCTCCCTCTCTCTCTCTCTCTCTCTCTCTCTCAAATAACTAACTAAATAAATTACTGTCCCACACAGGCACATATGGTGAAGGTATCTGGCTTTGTGTGGGTACTGGGGAATCAAACCTTGGTCCATAGGCATTGCGGGCATGCACTTTAGTCACTGAGCCATCTCTCCAACTCAGTGCTTTGTTTTTTTCAATTGTTTGTCTTCTTTTATATGTCTGTGCAGTTCATTTGTCTTTGTTAAACTGGGCTGCTTTAGAAACTTTCCAGTCCTTTTTAAAAGCATTTTTATTTATTCTCAAGGAGAGGGAGAGAGAGAGAGAGAGAGAGAGAGAGAGAGGGAGAATGCCAGGGCCTTTGCAAACAAACTCCAGATGCATGTGCCATTTTGTGCATCTGGCTTTACATCTGGCTTTATGTGGGTACTGGGGAACTGAACTCTGGTCATTAGGTTTTGCAGGCAAGTGTCTTAACTGCTAAGCCTCCACAAGGGCTGCTGCCTATCACAAGTAGACCTTGTTGACTGAAGACATCACATGCTGTGGTTGCAGGAGAATCAAGCTGAAAGTGGGCTAGAAACTTCCTCCCTGCTGGCTATTTCTCATAGTGCTGGGAGGTGCTAAACTGGCTGCTGGGAGGAAATCGGCTCTGAACACTGAATGCAACACACTGCCCAGGGGCAAGGTGTATCACTGATTTTATTGTGGGAGTCAGCTATGGAGGCAGTCAACCATTTTCTGATTGGATCTGAGGCCTGTTCCACAACAGAAAATTCATGCCTGGTACTGAAAATGCTGGTGAAATCCCATGTCTGGAGTGGTTATAGGCCCAACTGGGGCAGCTACTGCTCTTGTTTGACTAAATGAATTTCATATGTACTCCCAGCCTGGGCTCAAAGTCACAATGATCCTTCTACCTCTGTGCCTGGGATTAAAGGCATGTGCCACTATGCCCTGCTAAATTTCTAATTTTTTAATAAACAGATTATTAGTTAGTAAAGAAATAAGTTTCCATATGGCTTATTCAAAACATGCTCTTCTCCATCCCCTCCTCTGGCTCCACTTTATTTTCATTTATTTGAGAGAGAAAATGGACGTCTTGCTGCTATACATGAACTCTTGACACATGCACCACAGTGTCTGGCTTTACCCCAGTACAGGGAAGTGGAATCTGGTTTAACAGGCTTTGCAGTTAAGGGTCTTTAATGACTAAGCAATCTCCCCTAACCCATAAAAGAAAATTTAAAAATTTTTTTGTTCATTTTTATTTATTTATTTGAGAGTGACAGACAGAGATAAAGAGGGAGGGAGAGAGAGAGAAAGAGAGAGGGAGAACGATTGAGAGAATGGGTGCACCAGGGCTTCCAGCCACTGCAAACGAACTCCAGACGCGTGCGCCCCTTGTGCATCTGGTTAACATGGGTCCTGGAAAATCAAGCCTTGAACTGGGGTCCTTAGACTTCACAGGCAAGCACTTAACTGCTAAGCCATCTCTCCAGCCCAAAAGAAATTTTTTTCTTTTGGTTTTCCGAGGTAGGGTTTCACTCTAGCCCAGGCTGACCTGGAATTCACTATGGAGTCTCAGGGTGTCCTTGAACTCACAGTGATCCTCCTACCTCTGCCTCCTGAGTGCTGGGATTAAAGGTGTGCGCCACCACGCCCGGCCCAAAAGAATTTTTTTCTTTTTTTTAAGCAATTTTTTTATTGATAACTTCCATACTTATAAACAATATCCCATTGTAATTCCCTCCTTCCCCCCACTTGCCTCTTTAAAATTCCACTCACCATCATATCCCCTCCCCCTCTCAATCAGTCTCTCTTTTCTTCCTATTATGATGGCCTTGTGTAGGTAATGTCAGGCACTGTTAGGTCATGGATATCCAGGCCACTTTGTATCTGGAGGAGCACATTGTAAGGAGTCCTACCTTCCTCTGACTCTTACATTCTTTCTGTCACCTCTTCTGCAGTGGACTCTGAGCCATGGAAGGTGTGATGGAGATATTTCAGTGCTGACACTCCTCTGTCACTTCATTTTTTTTAATTTTTAAATTTTTATTAACATTTTCCATGATTATAAAAAAAATCCCATGGTAATTCCCTCCCTCCCCCCAACACTTTCCCCTTTGAAATTCCATTCTCCATCATATTACCTCCCCATCTCAATCATTGTACTTACATATATACAATATCAACCTATTAAGTACCCTCCTTTGTTACTTTCTCTTCCCTTTATGTCTCCTTTTTAACTTACTGGCCTCTGCTACCAAGTATTTTCCTTCTCACGCAGAAGCCCAATCATCTGTAGCTAGGATCCACATATGAGAGAGAACATGTGGTGCTTGGCTTTCTGGGCCTGGGTTACCTCACTTAGTATAATCCTTTCCAGGTCCATCCAGTTTTCTGCAAATTTCATAACTTCATTTTTCTTTACCACTGAGTAGAACTCCATTGTATAACTGTGCCACATCTTCATTATCCACTCATCAGTTGAGGGACATCTAGGCTGGTTCCATTTCCCAGCTATTATAACTTGAGCAGCAATAAACATGGTTGAGCACGTACTTCTAAGGAAATGAGATGAGTCCTTCAGATCTATGCCTAGGAGTACTATATCTGGGTCATATGGTAGATCAATCTCTAGCTGTTTTAGGAACCTCCACACTGATTCCACAATGGCTGGACCAGATTGCATTCCCACCAGCAGTGTAGAAGGGTTCCTCTTTTTCCACATCCCTGCCAACATTTATGATCACCAAAAGAAATTTTTAATGTAGATTTTAAGCCTCAAGTTTTAGAGAAAGAAAAGTGCTCAGATGGGAAGTCATATCCCAGTAGATGGATGGAAACTTTTCCAAAGACAGAGTAGCCAAAAGTAAGACATGCCCCAGTGTGGGTATGGACTTTTCAAAGGAGAGTCTCAAGTAAGCATCTCAGCATTAGCCATAGGAACTATTTTGGCAGCTCTCACATTACATCTCAAAAGATTTCCAGGAGCCAGCCATGGTAGCACAGGACTTTAATCCCAGCACTGTGGAGGCAGAGGTAGGAGGATCCCTGTGAGTCCAGGCCAGCCTGAGACTATGAGACTAGAATTCCAGCTCAGCTTGGGTAGTGGGAGACCCTATCTCAAAAAAAAAAAAAAAAAAAAAAAAAAGTTGCTGTAAGACCTTGTTTCCCCTTCTCAGTCTCTCTATAAAAAAAGTCACAAAAACAATCTTCAGCAATTTATCAAAATATTACTGAAATGTTCTACAGTTGATGGTTCTGGTATCTTCTGTTCTTCATTTACCAGGTGAGTGACACCTTGAAGATCATTTATTCCTTCTTGGATTCAGTTTTATCATCTGGAAAATGAATTGAGGCCAGATTAGAAGTAATGTATACAGTGAACTCACCTATTCAATAAATTCAGCAATCATTACTAAATAAAAAAGGATGTGGAAAAATAAGTCAAAATATTACAGAGAATTTGAAGAGTAACACTTGAGTCTTATTCATTAAAACTTTACTTTTTATTTATATTTATTTTTTTGAGAGAGAGAGAGATCGAGGGAGAGAGAGAATGGGCATGCCAGGGCCTCTAGCCACTCCAAAGGAACTCTAGACGCATGCACCCCCTTGTGCATCTGGTTTATGTGGGTCCTGGAGAATTGAAAAGAGGTCCTTTGGCTTTGCAGGCAAATACCTTAACCGCTAAGTAATATCTCCAGCCCAGAGTATTATTTTTTTAATTCCCTGAACCCCTCAAGACAGGGTCTCACGTAACCTGGGATGGCCTCAAACTTGCTATATGGTCCAGGATGACCTTGAACTTCTGGTCTTCCTCCGACCCCATTTTCCAAGTGTGTATGAACACAGCTAACATTTTGTTGTTGTTGTTGTTTCCTTAAACCTTTTATTTGGAAATAATTCCAAATTTGTAGAAAAGCTAATGACTACTACAAAGAATTTCTATCTACCAGGTACCTGGGTTCATCAACTGTTAGTAGTTTGCCATGTGTTTCATTTTTTTGTCTCTCCCTCCCTCTCTCTCTCT
This sequence comes from Jaculus jaculus, assembly GCF_020740685.1. Lineage (NCBI taxonomy): Eukaryota > Metazoa > Chordata > Mammalia > Rodentia > Dipodidae > Jaculus > Jaculus jaculus. Next base: position 97,469,883 of record NC_059104.1, read on the forward strand.
CTCTCTCTCTCTCTCTCTCTCTCTCTCTCTCTCTTTCTCTCTCTCTCTCTCTCTCTATATATATATATATATATATATATGTATATGTATATGTATATATATGTATATATATATATATATATATATATATATATATATATGATCAGTAAAGATGCAAATGTTTCTATTGCCATATACAAATGGTGTCATCTGACAAGTCCCATCCATCCATTCCCTCTTATCCTCAAATATTTTACCTTTCACAGCAAGGATTGGCACGTTACTTGCATTGATAAGATCTTATTGCACAATGTCCAGTGTATATTATTCTAACTGTAAAGTAATTTCCATTTTGTCAGCTATCCCAGTACTATTCTCAACAGTATTTTCTGTCCAGAATTACATACTGTCCCATCCCAGCAGTCTCCTTTACTCTAGAATAACCTCTGTTTTTCTTTGCTTTCACAACATGGACATTTTATGGGATGTTCCCTCTAGAGTAGATTCAGGTCACATGTTTACATCAGGAGGATGAGGGTGTATCTCGGTGTATCACAGGAGGGAGGACAGGGATGTTCCTCACATTGCTCAGCATACATACAAGCATGTTCAGGCTTCTCGGCTGTAAGGTTACCCTTCCTCCTGCACACATGAGTGCTTTGTGGAGAAGTTTTTTGAGTATATGTGAGCTCTGTGTTCCTGTTCCAACTTTCACCCTCCAATTTAGTACCTATGGATGATTTTTGCTTGGATCAATGAGCACAACTGGTTGTAGTAGTTTGAATAGATGCCCCCCAATATATTCAGTGTTTTATTAGTCTGTAGTTTACATCTGTAGCCACCTGGCTAGAGGAGGTGTCACTGGGTGGATCTTAGGGTCCAGCCTTAAGGTGTGATGGTGGATTTTAAATTCAAATCTAAAGATATACAAAGTGTGCCTAGCTGGGGTTTCTGAAGTTTGCTGTGCAGTGTGGCTTTTGGCTTGTGGCTTCTCTTTCTGCTTGGACCCATGAAAGGAGGGCCAGCTTCTTCTGCCATTATGAAACTTCCCCTTAATCTGCAAGCTTCAATAGTATCCTTCCTCCATAATTGTGCCTGGTCTGGAAGCTCATCTCAGCGAACCTGAAGCTGTCTGCAACACTTGTCAAAAGGTGCTTTTTCCAACCCTCATCTATGTGTAATTGCTGATATCCTGCTGCAAGCACAAGCATTCCCTTCTATCTATATTTACTTCATTTTTTTCTCCTTAATTTAATTTATTTATGAGAGGGGGTAGATAGAGGATTGGCATGCCAGGGCTTCTATCCATTGAAAATGAACTCCAGATACAACCTTTGTGCATCTGGCTTATGTGGGTACTGGGGAATTGAATCCAGCTCCTTAAGACTTTGCAGGCAAGCACCTTGACCACCTAGTATCTCTTCAACCCTTCATATTTTTTATAAGCTCATGGAACCTAATTTTATTCAGTGCTCACAGGTCATTACTGACATTCATTGAGATACTTGAATGTTCCACCTGAGATGGTAGGAGCCTTCAATTTGATTCCTCTGTCCCTTTGACATGTCCTCATCAATTTTGGTGTCCATCCTTTCTTTCTGTCACAGCAAGCTCAGCCCTTATCTTCTTTTTCCTCACTTTGGCCCCAGGGAGCTTGTTTAGTGGAGATAGTATTAGGAACTCAGCTTTGGGGACATAGCTAACTGTTTGTGGCTCAATGCAGTGTTTTGGATCAGATTCAAGGTTTTGTGCATGATAGGCAAGCACTGTAGCAACAACTGAGCTGGGCTCAACAACTTAGACAGGGAGTTAAACCAACTACTTGGAGGGCAAATTCAATCTAACACCAAGGGAAAAACAGCTCTTAATCCTAGACTGCCACCTGCTGGTTAGCAATGAACTAAAAATATCTGGAAATGTTCATGTCTCACATGGGGAGAAAAACTGGTAGAAGTTTAAATTATCTCAAATAAATAACATTATAAATTTTGACTAACCCTGCTCCCAGCTCCTCCTCTCCATCATCCCTTCCTCTAACTACACTTTGTTTTCATGTATTTTAGACAGAAAATGGACCTCCTTCTCCTACAAATGAACTCCAGACATGTACCACTATGTAGCTGGCTTTATATCAGCATTGGGAAATTGAACCCAGGCCAACAGGCTTTGTAAGAAAATGCCTTTAACTATTAAATAGACATGGTGCTCAATAGCCTTGTCCAGTTCCAGAGGGCACCCAGGAGTTACTATGTGCGCATGCCTGGAATGGAAACATCACATTACAGAGTATTACCTCATTATGCATCTAATCATAAAAGTGCCTTTATTCATGCCAGGGTGGGTGCTGCACACTTTTAATCCCAGCACTTGGGAGGCAGAAGTAGGAGGACCACTGTGAGTTTGAGACTCCCATGAGACTACATAGTGAACCCTAGGTCAGCTTGGGCTAGAGTGAAACCCTATGTTGAAAAACAAAACAAAACAAAAAGTGCCTTTCTTCGCCAAGCTAGCCAGGTACACATTGGCTTGGATACAAAACAGAAGAATGACAGACTGAGCTGATGGACAAAATCTATGCTCAATGCCTCCCATGTTTTGCAAATCAGTGATTATAATTAGTGCTATGCCACAATGCTAGCTGTTTAGAAAGAATTCTGAATTAACCAATACCCTTCCCCTCCAAAATGCATGTGTGCACAAGCATATGTACAAACACACACACACACACACACACACACACACACACACACACACACACACACAATATTCCAGAATTTGCTAGTTCTTTGACAGGTGGTATCATTTGGTGGCTAAAGAATTAACTTTACTTCCATGATGACATGGTGATGAGTCAAAAAGGTCATGTGCTGCTCTTGGTCCTTGTCAGTGCCATGTTCTGGGGTGCTGAGTATTGTCACCTTTAGCAAAAGTGCCTATTCCTTGATTGGGATAGAGGTATTTGTCTGAGAAGGTTCCAGATCCAGTGGAGCTTCTTAGTAAGCTACTGCTCATCCTGTCCTGGTGTGTAGTGGAGGCCTATGAAACCCAGCTGGGTCATCATTTTGTCCACTAGGTGTGCTGGGCATCAAAGTGAGGACATGCTGCTCTGGGAACCCAGTGGCAAGATTGGCCATAAGAAGCCCCTGCCTGACTGCATGAGCATCGTGGAACCCAAAGATGAGATCCTTCCCACAGCCCCCTCCTCAGCCATGTCTCAGCCAGTCCCTACAGCACAGCAAGGTCTCGAACACTGCAGCTGCTGACTAGATATTTCTCTGTAAAGACATTTAATAAAATCTTGCACAAAGAAAAATAACTTTAGCATCAGAAAGTCTTAGACTCGAACTGTACACTCATTTTTATTGCAGCACAATTCATATTAGCCAAATTATAGAATCAGCCTGGGTGCCCAAAGATGGGAGTATGAATCATGAAAATGCGGTATGTATGTACAATGAAGTATTATTTAGCCATAAAGAAGAATAAAACCATGCTGTTTACAGGGAAATGGATAGAACTGGAGATGATCATGTTTAGCAAAATAAACCAGTCCCACAAAGACACATACTGAACATTCTGTCTTACAAGTAGAAGCTAGATTAAAGAGGGGCATGAAATTATATGGGTAGCTATTTGGAAAGAGGAAGACCATCAGGAGTGGGGAAAGGGGACAATAGAAGATAATACAAGGAATAAATATATGATGACTTGAATAGGATATTCCCCAATAAACTCATGTGTTCTGAATGGTAGGTTTCCAGCTGGTGGGAATTTGGGAAGGGGTACACTCCTACCTCAGTTTCATAAAAAGGTCATTGATTAATACATTAAGAAGTGTATTTTTATGTGATTAATTAAATCTGCAAAATATCAGTTTGAATTTTTTATTCCCTACTTATGAATAAACTTCAAAACTATGTCTTCCTATAGTGGTGCTTCATTTGATAATAAACTTGGGACTTGGTCTCAACTACTTTCCAGTCTCTGAATATTCTCAGTTATACATTTTCTTTCTAATACAGGGGAAAGTCATCTGTTTGCAATAATTTTTTTTAACCTAAAAAAACAGCTGGGTGTGGTGGCACAGCCTTTAATCTCACCAATCAGGAGGAGAGATAGGATGACCGTGAGTTTGAGGCCACCCTGAGATTGCATAGTGAATTCCAGGTCAGCCTGAGCTAGAGTGAGACCCTACCTCAAAAAATAAACAACAACAGCAACAACAAAAAACCCCACAAAAAACATGACCCAAAGTTTCTTGTAGTTTATGGATCTTATAAAATTTTGCATCATGACTTTTTTTATTTTTTATTTTTTAATTATTTATTTATTTGAGAGCGACAGACACAGAAAGAAAGACAGATAGAGGGAGAGAGAGAGAATGGGCGCGCCAGGGCTTCCAGCCTCTGCAAAGGAACTCCAGACACGTGCGCCCCCTTGTGCATCTGGCTAACGTGGGAGCTGGGGAACCGAGCCTCGAACCGGGGTCCTTAGGCTTCACAGGCAAGTGCTTAACCACTAAGCCATCTCTCCAGCCCATGCTATGTGCTTTTTAAATGTGGTGGAAGATCAGAGGGATGCCATTTTAGATCTCTTAGCATGTCACTATAGCTTAACATGTCAGTACGTGCTAGAGCTTCAAGCAAGGAAGAAGGGTGGGATTGTCCATCATTTCTTCACTTTTTTAAGGTTTTTAAGTATCTTTTTAAACTTTTATTTGTTTGAGAGAGAGAGGCAGATGGAGAAAATGGGCATACCAAGGCCTTCAGCTACTGCAAAAAGACTCCAAATGCATGTACCACCTGTGTTTCTTGCCTACATGGGTCCTGGGGAATCTAACCTGGGACCTTTGGCTTCATAGGCAAGCGCCTTAACCACTAAGGCACCTCTCCAGCCCTTCTTCACTTTTATTGTATGTGTGTATATGGGAAGAGTACATGTGGTACATTATATGTATGTGTTTGTGCAATGCTGTCCGTGTGTGTGGAGACCAGAGCATGCTGGGTGTTCTCTGTTCCTTCCTGAGACAGGAACTCTCCCTCAATGGAAGCTGCCCTTTTAGGTCCACAAGCTGCATCAAGTCTCCAAGTCTCCCTAATTACAGAGGATACAGGTGAAAAAAAAAAAATGAAACCAATAATTTGGCCAAATTATTGAAACTTTTTTTCCATTATAATAAGTTTGTAGGGACATTTAACCCACTCATGGGCTCAGCAATTTGGATACCTAGGTCCTGGGAAATGTATGCTTTTGACTTTTGGAAAGGTTCTAAGGTAGCAGAAAATTTTATTGCTGCTTTATTGTCTCCTAATGACAATGATGGGATCCAAGAGATTTATTCCCAAAAGTTCAGGTCTTGTGCTTGGTGACTCTGTGACTATGCTGACAGATTTTTCATAACTTCCACTGTATTTTCTTTTCTTTTTTATTTATTTAATTTATTTTTTTATATATTTATTTGAGAGCAACAGACACAGAGAGAAAGACAGATAGAGGGAGAGAGAGAGAATGGGTGCGCCAGGGCCTCCAGCCACTGCAAACAAACTCCAGATGTGTGCGCCCCATTGTGCATCTGGCTAACGTGGGACCTGGGGAACCGAGCCTCGAACCGGGGTCCTTAGGCTTCACAGGCAAGCGCTTAACCGCTAAGCCATCTCTCCAGCCCTCCACTGTATTTTAAACTCATGTGACAGTCTGCTTTCAATCATCTTTACAATTATTTCCTGGTTAATTTGGGCTGTCATGGGACAAGGGGAGAGAGAACCTTACCAGAGAAATCATAGCGAAGAAATTCAGGGTGTGTCTTATGGTTCCTGTGCAGAACTTCTACCTGTGTGTGGAGCCCTTTCCTGTTTAGTGGTCCCCTGGGAACACCAAGTCAATTTCCATCAGATGATAGATATGCCTTTTTATTTTTATTTATTTATTTTTTAATATTTTTTTAATCCATTATTTATTTATTTATTTGACAGTGACAGACACAGAGAGAAAGACAGATAGAGGGAGAGAGAGAGAATGGGCGCGCCAGGGCTTCCAGCCACTGCAAACGAACTCCAGACGCGTGCGCCCCCTTGTGCATCTGGCTAACGTGGGATCTGGGGAACCGAGCCTTGAACCGGGGTCCTTAGGCTTCAAAGGCAAGTGCTTAACCGCTAAGCCATCTCTCCAGCCCTATTTTTATTTTTAAAACTATTTTATTTTTATTTATTTATTTGAGAGAGGGAAAGAGGCAGTGAGGGGGAGAGAGAAAGAATGGGCACACCAAGGCTTCCAGCCACTGCAAACAAACTCCAGACACATGTGCCACCTTGTGCATCTGGCTTATGTGGGTCCTGGGGAATCGAACTGAGGTTCTTTAGCTTTGCAGGCAAGCACCTTAACCACTAAGCCATCTCTCCAGCCCAGGTTTCCCTTCTTAATAGTTCCTGGTTCCCCTTCCTCCTATTTCTCACACAGGACTATATTCCTTACTCTCTCATTGTTGTGATTCAAATCCTGACAAGAAACATCATGAAGGAAAGGTTTGTTTCAGTTTACAGTCTGACGTTACAGTCTGTTCTGCCAGGGAAGACATGGGACAGGACCTTGAAGCACTTGCTCACATTCAGTGCAAAGTGAGGCAGAGAAGGGGAGGAGCTGCTTACCTAGTCTAGACAACCCCTCACAGCCATGCCCAGAAGCTCATGTTCCAGACGATTCTACGTTCTGTCGAGTTACCAATTTAGACCATCACAAGGACATACTGTCCTTCATGAGAAATGCTTTCGTTTCAGCTCCCTATTTTACTGGTACATTTATAGCTATATTTTTTTTTGTTTATTTTTATTTATTTGAGAGTGACAGACAGAGAGAAGAAGAGGCATAGAGAGAGAATGGGTGCTCCAGGGCGTCCACATACTGCAAACAAACTTCAGATACATGTGCCACCTTGTGCATCTGGCTTATGTAGGTCCTGGGGAATTGACCCTTGAACCAGGGTCCTTATGCTTCACAGGCAAGTGCTTAACCACTAAGACATCTCTCCCAGCCATTTACAGATATTTTAATTATTGTACAGAAGTCTCGCTGCATGTATGGTACAGTTCACCACTCACCACATTTTTTTTTTTTTTTTTTTTTGGTTTTTCGAGGTAGGGTCTCACTCTGGTCCAGGCTGACCTGGAATTAACTCTGTCATCTCAGGGTGGCCTTGAACTCATGGCAATCCTCCTACCTCTGCCTCCCAAGTGCTGGGATTAAAGGCGTGCGCCACCACGCCCAGCCTCACATTTTCATTTTTTGCCTGTTAGGGTACATGTATTTAATTTAGATAAAATAAACACAAGTATATCTGAAATACTATGTGTGCTTTTAAAAGGGTAAACACAAGCACTATGGTCTGTGTGTGAGTCCTCAAAATGAGTTGAAACCTAATCCTATATGTGATGGTATTAGTGGGTGAGCCTTTTGGAAGGCTGGGGTCTTTGAAGTGGGATTGGGGCCTTAATTACAATCCCTAGAGAATTGCCACCCTTCTTCCATCATGTGAGAACATAGATCAAAATAGATAGCTAAGCATGGAGAGGATCCTCACTCAACAATGAATCTACTGATTCTTTGAACTTTGATTGCATGGCCTCCAGAACTGTGAGAACAATTTTTAGTTGTCTATAAGCCAGTCAGTTAATGATATTCTGCAGTAGTAGCTGAAACAGGGTAAGGCACCCAGGCTTTCCCTTTGGTTTTAATTCGTGCTTTTCCTTTTTCTCTCTTCTACTTCTCTTATAACCTCCCAGTAGATGACATAAAATATACCCTCAATCTTTGCTCCACATGTATATATTAGCTCCCTCAATTGTTTTGTTTTAAGTTTTGATTAGATGCTTCCCTCATTGCTGGCACACACAGAATGACAAAATCAATTGCAGGAAGGGTTTGTTTGGGTTCACGGTTGGACACTGCAGTCCGCCATGATGGAGAAGACATGGCAGCAGAAGCACGAGGCACCTGGTCACATTGCATGTGCAGTCAGGAAACAGAGTAACAAATGCTGGCGCTTTTCTCACTTTCTCCTTTTCTTCAGACTAAGATCCTACCCTCTGGCCTGGTGCTGCCCACATTCAGGGTGAGCCCTCTCTCCTCAGTTGTACCTCTCTAGAATCTCCCTAAATACACATGCAGGGTTGTCTCCTAGATTATTCCAAATCTAGTCAGGCTGACAGTGACGATTAATCATCACATGCATATTTGACATGACAGGTCATTGTTCTCAGTGTTTTTAACAGAATTTTACAGAAATACTCCCAAGTATAGTTCTATTTCCTTTTTATTCATTAGTGGCTATTTGCAAGACTCCATGGTATTCTGAAAACACCTTGCCTTCATAATTATACCTTTCTTATATTTCAGGTTTGTTTTTTGTTGGTTTGTTTTGAGACAAGTCTCCATTTGTAGCCCAGGCTGATCTTCAACTCACTATCTTCCTGCCGAGGCCTCTGAGCAGTAGAATTTCAGGCATGTTATCATAACACCCAGCAAGTAATTATCTACTTATTAAGCATCCAAGAGTTTGGTAAGATGGATATGGTGGCACACACACCTACAATCCCAACACTTCAAGCCGCCCCCCCCCCAAAAAAAAAATTAGAAAAGAATTGTGTAAGAAAAATAAGTAAATCATCAGTGGATTGAAATCATCCATGGTGGGCTAATTTTACATCATGGAAATGGACAAACACCATGTATTAATGTCCTCAGTTTTTACAGACAGCTGGCACACCACTGGTAACTGGTACAAGTTTTATTAAATTACTTATACAACAGTCACCTATTTATTGAGTGCTCATTTAGTTCTCTTGGCTATTTCCTTTCTGACCCCCTGAATATCAAAGCAGTACCGTCTCGTCAGGCTGAGGGCAGTGGGTCAGGGAGCAGAGTAATGCTGACCACACCTCAACTACAGCTTCCTTATTGTTCCTTGCCCAGAACACACAAGTGAGGACTTGCTGCCTTCCATGTGTGAGTGTCCTATGTGGACACTTTCCATGACTGTCGTCCATCTTTTTGTTTGTTTTTTGAAGTAGGGTCTCACCCTATCTCAGGCTGACCTGGAATTCACTATGTAGTCACAGGGTGGCCTCTAACTCATGGTGATACCCCCTCCCTCTGCCTCCCGAGTGCTAAGATTAAAAGTGTGAAACACCACGCCCGAACTTTTTCCCATCTTTTTTTTATTATAACATTTACAAACAATCCGGAAAACAAGGGCACAAATTATCCTGTGTCCCTTGACTAGGTAATTATTAATATTTTTCATATATTTTAATTTTTTTAACTTATTTGAGAGCGACAGAGAAAGAGAGAGAAAGAGGCAGATAGAGAGAGAGAATGGGAGTGCCAGGGCCTCCAGCCACTGCAAACCGCACTCCAGATGCGTTCACCCCCTTATGCATCGGGCTAATGTGGGTCCTGGAGAATCGAGCCTTGAATTGGGGTCCTCAGGCTTCACAGGCAAGCGCTTAACCACTAAGCCATCTCTCCAGCCCTTCATATATTTTAATATATGTGCATCTATTGGTTAAACATCTCTAACTGGGATAGAAAGATGTGCTGGTGGCCAAGGGTTCTTCCTGCACAAAATGAGGGATTGTATAAAAAGTTTTTATTTCTTTGATAGCAGTGAGAGAGAGGGTGTGTGTTGGTGCAATAGGACCTTGTACCATTGCAAACACACTGCAGATCATGCACCATCTTGGTACATGTAGCTTTACATGTATACTAGAAATGGAATCTGGGCCGTTATGCTTTGCAGGCAAGTGCCGTTGACCACTGAGCCCTATCTCCAGCACTCCACAGTGTTTTTCTTTTATCCTATTTTCCCACTTCATGTCTCGTCTTCTTCAGCCCTTCCTACCTGTTGCCCTTTCACCACCTATCCAGCCCTTGTAATTCTGATACAAACCTCCATGGAATAACAAATATCCTGGATCTGGGCAACATGGAAAATGCTTATAAATCCAGTCCCTGGGAGGTGAAGACAAAAGTATCAGGAGTTGATGGCCCTTCTCGGCTACTATGGTCACTTGAATCAGATTCCTTCATGAACTCATATGTTCTGAATATTTAGTCTCCAGCTGGTGGTAACTTGGGAGGTGGAGCACTGCTGAAGAAGGTGTGACCCTGGAGGTGGACCTTGAGTTTTGCTGGCCCTCAGCTTGCCAGTGTTGTCTCAGCTCACTCTCTTTTGCTATCTTCCAACTGCTGTCACAGGAGGTGATGTCTAGCCTCTGCCCATGCCATCTTTTCCCTGCCACCACGAAGTTTCCCCTTGAATCTTTAAAGCAAAGTACCACCTTTTCTCCTACCATCTGCTTTTGGTTGGGTGCTTTATCCCAGGACAGAGAATGTAACTACAGCAACTCCATACTGAATCCCAGGTTGGCCTGAGCTACAAGGGTATAAGATGCATGAACTTGTGTGGCCTCGGCAGGCCCCTGTCCTGCTCCACACACTCTCCAGGTGATCCTGCTTTCTCAGCACTGAGTGTGTCCACCACATGGAAGTAGGGAGACAAGATGCATCGATATCTTTCTATCTTACTAATGGTACTATAGCGAATATTCGAAGCTCTTTGTGGAGACAGAGTCTCATATAGCCCACACTAGTTACAAATTTTTATGTAGCTGAAGATAACCTTGATACTACTGCATCCTCAGTGTTGGATTACAAGTGTTACTTGCTATTCCTAACATATATGGATTATAAACAACAAGAAACAGGGCTGGGGAGATGGCTTAACAGTTAAGGTGCTTGGTTGTGAAGCCAAAGGACTCAGGTTAAATTTTCCAGGACCCATGTAAGCCAGATGTACAAGGTGACACATCTGTCTGGAGTTCGTTTGCAGCAGCTGAAGGACCTAGCATGTCCATTCTCTCTTTATCTGCCTCTCTTTCTCTCTCTCTCTCTCTCCCTCAAACAAAATAAAATAAAAAGTTAAAATAACCAGCAAACAAGAAACAAGCAGAGGTATAGGGAGAATGGGCAGGAGGGTCAAGACAAAAAGATGGAAGGACAAATAGTGAAAAATGAACCTTCCAAGCAACACTTGCTCAGAAGAGGCTAATATTCTGGCTAGTCAGGAAGGCTGACAGAAACCTTCCAAAACTGAAGCTCAAAATGTTCTTTTTAAAAAAACTTTGAGGCAAGCCCAGCTAAATGGCCTTTTTATAAAAGAGAGTGGGGGGGGGGGAGAGAGAGACAGAGAAAGAGAGAGAGAGTTGGTGTGCCAGGGCCTCCAGCCACTGTAATGAAACTCCAGATGTGTGCACCACCCTGTGTGCATGTGCAACCTTGCATGCTTGTGTGAATGTGCATTGGGAGTACATGGGATCTGGAGAGTCAAACATGAGTCCTTGAGATCATATTTTTTAAAAATGAAGGTCAGTTATTTGCACTTCTGTGCAAGCATGCAGGCCTTAGGATGCCTGAGACAGCCAGAGTTGGACTCTCCAGATCCGTTGTAAACAGGTGGACATAGTCATGCACACCCGTAACCCATTCCCACAGAGGAGAACCAAGCATTGTCAAAGTCCTGCAAGTGTTGGAATCAGCAAGAAACTCTGGCTCAAAACATAGACTGGATAGACGTGTGCTGCAGAGCTGTTGCATTGCAGCCACTGCAGCAAGTGTCTCCTGACACAGGTGAGTGTGTGAGGTGCCACATGACAGTACACCCACACCATACCACATAACCCCCCCACACACACACACGGGGGGGGGGAGAAGGAGGCAGAAGAGGAGGAGGAGGAGAAGGAGGAGGAGGAGGAGGAGGAGGAGGAGGAGGAGGAGGAGGAGGAGGAGGAGAAGAAGAAGAAGAAGAAGAAGAAGAAGAAGAAGAAGAAGAAGAAGAAGAAGAAGAAGAAGAAGAAATATATGCATTATTTTTGGTGTGTTTAGCTCAAAGTTGAGAAGCACATATATCAAAGTGATAGTCAGGAATACCTCTGGGTTTCTGTTTGTGCCATAGGTTTAGCTCAAAATTAAAAAAAAGAGCACTTTGAAGGTGTATTAACACAGGCATCTGCCCCTGAAGGTTCCTGCCTTGCTTACCTTCTAATGGTCTAGGAATTTGGGGGTTCCTGACCAATGCAGCAAAAATATGCCAAATGCACTGGTAATTTGGGGTGTTGTGAATTCTTTTCTTATGGATTTAATGAATGAAATCCACAGACCAGAACATGAGGTTCAGAAAGATTTTATTAGGGTTTAGAGATTTTGGAGGGAGAGCTTTAAGGAAAGGGGGCTTAAGCCAAGAACCTAAGAGAAAGACACAAGTCAGAGCTCTTGCTGTGCCTCTTAGTACTTCCAAATGCTGTTCCAGAACTTTATAAAAAAAAAATCCCATGGTAATTCCCTCCCTGGCCCCCAACATTTTCCTCTTTGAAATTCCATTCTCCATCATATTACCTCCCCATCTCAATCATTGTACTTACATATATACAATATCAACCTATTAAGTACCCTCCTCTGTTACTTTCTCTTCCCTTTATGTCTCCTTTTTAACTTACTGGCCTCTGCTACCAAGTATTTTCCTTCTCTTGCAGAAGCCCAATCATCTGTAGCTAGGATCCACATATGAGAGAGAACATGTGGTGCTTGGCTTTCTGGGCCTGGGTTACCTCACTTAGTATAATCCTTTCCAGGTCCATCCAGTTTTCTGCAAATTTCATAACTTCATTTTTCTTTACCACTGAGTAGAACTCCATTGTATAACTGTGCCACATCTTCATTATCCACTCATCAGTTGAGGGACATCTAGGCTGGTTCCATTTCCCAGCTATTATGAATTGAGCAGCAATAAACATGATTGAGCACGTACTTCTAAGGAAATGAGATGAGTCTTTCGGATGTATGCCTAGGAGTGCTATAGCTGGGTCATATGGTAGATCAATCTTTAGCTGTTTTAGGAACCTCCACACTGATTTCCACAATGGCGGGATCAGATTGCATTCCCACCAGCAGTGTAGAAGGGTTCCTCTTTTTCCACATCCCCGCCAACATTTATAAAATGATCATTTGTTTTCATGATGGTGGCCAATCTGACAGGAGTGAGATGGAATCTCAATGTGGTTTTAATCTGCATTTCCCTGATGACTCGTGACTTAGAACATTTTTTTAGATCCTTATATGCCATTCATATTTCTTCCTTTGAGAATGCTCTATTTAGCTCCATAACCCATTATTTTTATTGGCTTGTTTGATTCCTTATTATTTAATTTTTTGAGTTATTTGTATATCCTAGATATTAATCCTCTATTAGATATATAGCTGGCAAAGATTTTTTCCCATTCTGTAGGTTGCCTCTTTGCTTTTTTCACTGTGTCCTTTGCAGTGCAAAATCTTTGTGATTTCACGAGGTCCCAGTGATTAATCTGTGGTTTTATTGCCTGAGCAACTGGAGTTGTATTCAGAAAGTCTTTGCCAAGACCAATATGTTGAAGGTTTTCCCCTACTTTTTCCTCTAGCAGTTTCAGAGTTTCAGGTCTGATGTTAAGGTCTTTAATCCATTTGGACTTAATTCTTGTGAGTGGCGAGAGAGAAGAATCTATTTTCATCCTTCTGCACGTATATATCCAGTTTTCCCAACACCATTTGCTGAAGAGCCTGTCTTTTCTCAAATGAGTATTTTTGGTATTTTTATCGAATATCAGGTGGCTATAGCTACCTGGACTTACATCTGGGTCCTCTATTCTGTTCCACTGATCTACATGTCTGTTTTTGTGCCAGTACCACAGTGTTTTTGTTACTATGGCTCTGTAGTATAGGTTAAAATCAGGTATGGTGATACCACCAGCCTTATTTTTGTTTCTCAGTATTATTTTAGATATTTGAGGTTTATTGTGATTCCAAATGAATTTTTGGATTGTATTTTCTATTTCCATGAAGAATGCCTTTGGAATTTTGATAGGGATTGCATTAAATGTGTAGATTGCTTTAGGTAAAATTTCCATTTTCACAATATTGATTCTTCCAATCTAGGAACAAGGGATGTTTCTCCACTTTTGAGTGTCTTCTGCAACTTCTCGCTTGAGTGTTTTAAAGTTCTCATTGTAGAGATTCTTTACTTCCTTCATTAGGTTTATTCCAAGGTACATTATTTTTTTAGATGCAATTGTGTATGGGAGTGATTCTCTGATTTCATCCTCTGTGTGTTTGTTGTTAACATATATGAAGGCTACTGAGTTCTGTATATTTATTTTGTATCCTGCTACATGGCTATAGGTTTTGATCAGCTCTAACAGTTTGCTAGTAGAGTCTTTAGGGTCCTTTATGTATAGAATCATGTCATCTGCAAATAATGATAACCTGATCTCTTCCTTTCCAATCTGTATCCCTTTCATGTGTGTCTCTTGCCTTGTTGCTATGGCTAAGACTTCCAAAACTATATTAAATAAAAGTGGGGGCATTGGACACCCTTGTCTTGTTACTGATTTTAGTGGAAAAGCTTCCAGTTTTTCCCCATTTAGTAATATGTTGGCTGTAAGCTTGTCATAAATACCTTTTATGATATTGAGATATGTTCCTTCTATTCCCAGTCTCTGTAGGACTTTTATCATGAAGGGATGTTGGATTTTGTCAAATGCTTTCTCTGCATCTAATGAGGTGATCGTGTGATTTTTGTCCTTCAACCCGTTTATATAATGCATTACATTTATAGATTTGTGTATGTTGAACCATCCCTGCATCTCTGGGATAAAGCCTACTTGGTCAGGGTGAATGATCTTTTTGATATACTCTTGTATTCTGTTTGCCAATATTTTGTTGAGAATTTTTGCATCTATGTTCATGAGGGAGATTGGTCTATAATTTTCTTTTCTTTTCTTTTCTTTTTTTTTCTATCTTTTCCTGGTTTTGGTATCAGGGTGATGCTGGCCTCATAGAAGGAGTTTGGTAGAATTCCTTCTTTTTCTATTTCCTGGAAAAGCTTAAGAAGCAATGGTGTTAGCTCTTCCTTAAAGGTCTGGTAAAATTCAGCAGTGAATGCATCTGGGCCTGGGCTTTTTTTAGTTGGGAGATTATTGATAACTGTTCGGATCTCCATGTTTGTTATAGGTCTATTTAAGTGATTAATCACATTTTGATTTAATTTAGGTAGGTCATATAAATCAAGGAAATCATCCATTTATTTCAGATTTTCATACTTTGTGGAGTATATGCTTTTATAGTATGTCCCTATGATTTTTTGAATTTCTCTGGAATCTGTTGTGATGTTGCCTTGTTCATCTCTGATTTTATTAATTTGTGTCTCTTCTCTCTTTCTTTTGGTCAGATTTGCTAAGGGTTTATCAATCTTGTTTATCCTTTCAAAGAACCAACTCTTTGTTTCATTAATTCTTTGGATTGTTTTTTGTTGTTGTTGTTTCTATTTCATTAATTTCTGCCCTAGTCTTTATTATTTCTTCCCATCTACTGATTTTTGGTTTCCCTTGTTCTTTTTCCAAGGCTTTAAGGTGAAGCATTAGGTCATTTACTTGTGACCTTTCTAATTTCTTATTATAGGCACTTAAGGCTATAGATTTACCTCTTAGAACTGCCTTCATTGTGTCCCAGAGATTTTGATATGTTGTGTTCTCATTATCGTTTGACTCTATAAATTTTTTGATTTCCTTCTAGATTTCTTCATTGACCCATTCATCATTTAGTAGTGTATTGTTTAGTTTCCATGATTTTGTATATGCTTTATAGCCTTTCTTGCTACTGATTTGTAGTTTAATTCCATTGTAGTCAGATAGAATGCAAGGAATTATTTCAATTTTCCTGAATGTGTTAAGATTTTCTTTGTGTCCTAATATATGGTCTATTTTAGAGAATGTTCCATGTGCTGCTGAAAAGAATGTATATTCTGGGCTGGAGAGATGGCTTAGCAGTTAAGTGCTTGCCTGTGAAGCCTAAGGACCCTGGTTCAAGGCTTGGTTCCCCAGGTCCCACGTTAGCCAGATGCACAAGGGGGCGCACACGTCTGGAGTTCGTTTGCAGTGGCTGGAAGCCCTGGGCCCATTCTCTCTCTCCCTCTATCTGCCTTTCTCTCTATGTCTGTCGTTCTCAAATAAATAAATAAATAAATGATCAAAAAATATTTTTTAAAAAAAGAATGTATATTCTGCAGCCTTTGGATGAAATGTCCTGTATATATCTGTTAGGTCCATTCCTTCTATAACCTCATTTAGTCCAGATGCCTCTCTGTTTATTTTTTCCCAGGATGACCTGTCAATTGATGAGAGTGGGGTGTTAAAGTCAACCACCACCACTGTGTTTGGTGTTATCTGTGACCTTAGTTCTAATAGTGTTTGCTTGATGAATTTGGGAGCCCTCATGTTAGGTGCATATATGTTTAGGATTGTAATGTCCTCCTGTTGGAGTGTGCCCTTAATCAATATACAGTGACCTTCCTTATCTTTCTGGACTAATGTTGGACTAAAGTCTACCTTGTCAGATATTAGGATAGCAACCCCTGCTTGTTTTCTAGGCCCATTTGCTTGAAACACCATTTTCCAAACTTTCACCCTAAGATAATGTCTATCCTTTGTAGAAAGGTGAGTTTCTTGGAGACAACAAATTGTAGGATCCTGCTTTTCAACCCAGTCTGCAAACCTATGTCTTTTCGTTGGGGCATTGAGGCCGTTGATATTAAGAGATATTATTGAAAGGTGTGTATTTATGTTTGCCTTTTTGTGTGTGTGTGTGTTTCTGGTTCTACCTGTTCTCTCTTCTGTTAACTAGTATTTGAGTATTGCTTGTTTTTTCTAGGTTCCTTATATGTGTGCTTTTCCTTTTCTTCAGCATGGAGGATTCTATCAAGTATTTTCTGTAGAGCTGGTTTTGTCTTCAAATACTCCTTTAACCTGCTTTTGTCATGGAATGTCTTTATTTCTCCATCTATTTGAATGGATAACTTTGCAGGATAAACTAACCTTGGTTGACAGTTGTTATCTTTCAGAACTTGGAATATATCACTCCAAGCCCTTCTGGCTTTAAAAGTTTGTGTTGAATAATCTGCTGTAATCCTGATGGGCTTGCTTTTGTAGGTAACTTGATTTTTCTATCTAACTGCTTTCAATATTTTTTCTTTGGTATGTGTGTTTGGAAGTTTGATTATAATATGGCGAGGAGAGATTCTTTCTGGGTTTTGTCTGGCTGGGGTTCTAAAGGCTTCCTGTATCTGCATTGGCACCTCTTTCCCAATTTGGGGGAAATTTTCTTCTATGATTTTGTTGAAGACGCCTACTATGCCTCTGGAGTGGAGTTCTTCTCCTTCTACTATGCCCTGAATTCTTATATTGAATCTTTTCATAGTGTCCCGAATATCTTGAAATTCCCACTCATACTTTTCTATAAGTTTTTCTTTCTCTTGTTGGACTGTATTAGGTCTGCCACCTGGTCTTCTAGCTTAGGTATTCTGTCCTCTCCCTCATCCATCCTACTGGTGAGATTTTCTACAGAGTTTTTTATTTCATTAACTGTGTTCTTTATTGCTAGTAATTCTGACTGGTTTTTCTTTATTATTTCTATTTCCTTATTTATGTCTTGTATTGCCTTCTTTATTTCGTTAAATTGGTGTCCTGCCTCTTCTTTGATTCCTTTGATTTCCTCTTTGAGTTCCTCTTTGACTCCTTTGATTTGTTCTTTGACTTTTTTGAACATATTTATGATCATTCGTTTGAAATCTTTCTCAGGCATTTCCTCTAACTCGTTCTCACTGGAGGTCATTTCTGATGCATTAGTACTTTTAGGTGGATTTATATCATCTTGTTTTTTCGTGTTTCTTGTGTTCTAATGTATATATTTTTGCATCTTGGATTAAGTTAATGCTTGGATTTTCTAGCTAGCTGGGTATTCTTAGCTGTATCAATTGATTTGATGTTATATATTTTCAGGGTAGGAGCTTATGGTGTTAGGTGTAGCTCTTAAGACTCTCAGAGTAGCTACAAAGGTGTTCCTAGGGGTTGAGTTTCCCTGCTATGGGAGTATTCAAGTAGGCTGAGTAAAATAAAATACAGGTAGATTCTAAAATTTAACTAAACACTGTACACATTCAATCAAAAACAGCCCCAAGTATGTATGCAAGAGTAGTTAATATAACGACCAGATCCTCTATCAACAAAGAGGTTAAGATTTCTGGTCTGTTGAGGGATGCAAGTCAGCTTGTGACCAAGTGAGATCCTTCCCTGGTGCAATCCCAGTTACCTTCGATGATTTTGGTCACAGTCAAGTTGCTGCCTGGGTCATTGGGCTGCTGTTCTGATTTCTGGAGCTGGGCACTGGCTTTTCCTGTGGGGCAAACCGAGCCTGGCAAGTGTGGCCCTGCAGATCAGCACCCTTGCTGCTGGAACTGCTGCTGTTAAAGCTGCCGCTGCTGGGTCTGTAGCTGCTGCTGCTGGGTCCACCACTGCTGCTGCCTCTGCTGCTGCTGCTGTAGCTGCCACTGCTGGAGCCACCACTGCTGCTGAAACTGCTGCTGCTGGGTCCACTGCCACTGCTGCCACTGAAGCTGCTGCTGCAGGATCTGCCGCTGCTGCTGCTACTGGATCTGCTGCTGCTGGGGCCTCTGTTACCAGTGCCAGAGCCGCTAATATTGCTGCCAGACTTTGCTCCTCTTGGGTCCCGCTGTCAGCTCAAGTTGGCATGGCCGGGTCCTGGGACTGCTGCTCTGTTCGCTGGAGCTGGGCTCAGGCAGTGGGGTATGCAAGGGAGCTGCAGCTGCTCATGTTCTCTTGCTGTTCCACGTGTTTTCTACCTCGTGGTCTGCTCCTCCATTGCTCACTGCCGCTATTTTATTATTCATAAGTGAGAGAGGGAAGAAGAATGGGCATGCCAGGGCCTCTAGGCACTGTAAACGAATTCCAGACCAGTGAGCCACCTTATACTTCTGGCTTTATGTGGGTCCTGGGAATCAAACCTGGGTCTTTAGTCTTTTTAGGCAAGCATCTTAACCCATGAGCCACCTCCCTGAACCCCATTCTTTTTTTTATTAATTATGTATACAGTGTGTATACAGCGATGTTCATACCATCGTTAGCCTCCTCCCTGTCATTCCCACTCTGTAGGGACCCTTCTTGCTGGGTTATGTGGATCGGGATTAGTCATCAGTTATGGGTAAGAGGCAATGTCTCTGTGCATAATATCCCAATATGTGGGTCTAACAATCTTTTCACCCCCTCTTCCCCAAATTTCCCTGAGCCATGTTGCATTCATTTTAGGTCTACTTCATTGATGAGGTCTTGGGAGCCTCTGTGTCTCTGGATATCTGGTTTGGTAGGAGTTGAGTGTTCTCTCTGTCTATCTCCTTCACCCTTGTGCTGGTACCACGTTCTCCAAGAAAGCAACACTCTTGTTCATTTTGCCAATTACTCTTGGGTTCAGCTGGGGCCCTGGTGAGGTGTGAAGTGCTGATTCTCTCCTCAGGATCTGCATCCACGTGAAAAAGACAAGTAAATTCTTCAATGGAGAGTGAAGTCAGCACCAGATAAATGGGATAACCATTATTATTTTAGAGAGAATTTAAGAGGTGTAGGTCCTCTTATAGCCAGGATTGGTGGGAGCTTGGTAATGGAAAACAGGCTTGTTTGGGGGATATATTTCATGACAAGTCCCCACCTAAAACTCCCACTCCCTGGTATCTTCAAATTGCTAGGGTTGGCCGGGCATGGTGGCGCACACCTTTAATCCCAGCACTTGTGAGGCAGAGGTAGGAGGATCGCTGTGAGTTCGGGGCCACCCTGACACACCATAGTGAATTCCAGGTCAGCCTGGGCTAGAGTGAGACCCTACCTCGAAAAAGAAAAAAAAAAAAAAGCTAGGGTTATTCTTTTTTTTTTTTTTATTGTAGAGCTAGTAAAAGAGGGAGACAGAGCGATAGAGAAAAAATTGGTGTGCCAGGGCCTCAGCCATTTCAACCAAAATCCAGACACTTGTGACACCTAGTTGGCATGTACAACCTTGCCCTTGCCTCACTTTAGTGCATCTGGCCAGTGTGGAATCTGGAGAGTCAAATATTGGTCCTTAGGATTCGTAGGCAAGCACCTTAACCACTAAGCCATTTCCCCAGCATGGGTAATACATTTTAACATGTGTTCTCATTTTAGAAGGATACACCTCAAGTGCCATTGTATTTGGGATTTGCTGCATAATGATAGGAGAAGGGGCTGAATGCATAAGGAACTGGTGTGAGGCTGGAGGGAGGAGTTACTATGGTTGCAATGATTAACTTCTCCCAGGAGTGAAAAAGCAGACACTGTTAGACCTTGCTGAGGCCTAGGGGTCTACTGCCACTTCCTTATGGCCCATGGGAATCCTAGGCCATCCCAATCTGTATGTGGACATCAGGGACTCTACTAGAGAGACATCCTTCAATGAGAACATTCTTTGGCTAATAGCTGGCCAACTGGGTCTTCTGCCTGGAGCCCTCAGGGCACCACCTTCGTGTAACAACCACAATCTATGCCCTCAAGTTACCCCTCAGTGCATCTTCAGACCAGAAGGGTCGTATTCAAACTGCTTGCTTTGGCCCTGCAAGGCCCAGCCCCTCCTCCCTTCCCACTGCCCTCTCTACTCTTGCACTCTCATCATATTCCCAGTCTGCCCCTCCCAGGAACCTGGTGGCTTCACCCAAACTCCATAACATCAATGTCCTCTGCCATTGCCCACCTTCCACTTGTTAATATTGATTGTCAACATCACTGGATTTAAAATCACCTTGGAGATACATTTCCAGGAATGTTTCTCTGGGGATGTTTTCAGAATTGTTTACTGTGGAGGAATGCCTCATCCTGACTACAGGTGGCACCATCTCATTGGCTGGTGTCCCCAAGTGAATAAAAGGAAAGGAAGCTAAGCACCCACATTCATTTCTCTCTGCTCCTTGACTGCAGACACAATATGATCAGCTGCCTCACTTCTGCCACAATGCCTGCCCCACCATGATGGACGATATTTGCATTTCTTTGGTCAATTATTTTTTCATAGCAATGAGAAATGTAATACACAGTTCTACATACTAACACACAACTCATTCTACTTTTCCACCTGATGCTTGCTTTTCAAGTCTTACCTTAGATTCTACTCATTCTAGGAAATGTCCACTAAGTTCACTGAGGCAACCATATTTCTGGGTTGCCTAGATCTCCCTCCAAGGAAGGACCTACATGGGGGATTCATGAGCAAGTGCCACTCAGCTGTCAGCTCCATGTGCACAGACCTAGCAGGTGGGGGTAGGGATGCCTGGCAGTGTCAGGCTGACTCAGGAATTTGTCAGGCAGTCTTCTCTCCAGAGAACACATCTGTTTGGTCAAGACTGAGAAGATTATACAGCCATTTAATATCTTCCTCAACCAAATCCTGCTTCCCCCTCCTTTCATAGTGCGATCTCATAATCATCAAATGTCTGACTCAGCATCCTCCCAAGAGCATAGTTGGAAATACTTTCCCATTCTCCCCTGCTTCTGGGACACCCTGGGAGGATTACTATCTGACCTCATGGCTCCCAAGCATCCCTTCTATTTTACCATCACACACACACACAGGGTCTATGTAAGACTCTGTGTCCCACAAAGGACCCCAGGCCCTGTGTGGCTGGATGTTCTTGTTCTTGGAATTTTCAGCTACGGGACAATAGTTAGCACATGATTAAGATTGAGTTCACCAACAGGAAACTAGATTGGAAAGCACTACTAATGATACAGTGAATGAATTCCACCCACCCCATTTTGTTATCTTTTGACTCAGATTCCCCAAGTTTTCACTTGAGAATCCAAAGTTCATGAAGTCACAGCCTCTTGCTATGCAAACAAACTCCAAATGCATGTGACACTTTGTGTATCAGTCTTTATGTATTGGGGAATTGGACTCAGGCCAGCAGGCTTTGCAAGCAAGTGCCTTTACCTACTAAGCCAGGAAATTCTGAAACTACTGGCAAGGTTTCTATACTCATTATAAAAATGCTTTCTGGAATTCCATGGATATAAAATTTTTACAAATTCCTTAAAATGAGGGTAGTTTCTTTCCTTCCTTCCTTTCTTCCTTCCTTCCTTCCTTCCTTCCTTCCTTCCTTCCTTCCTTCCTTCCTTCCTTCCTTCTTTCCTTCTTTCTTTCTTTCTTTCTTTCTTTCTTTCTTTCTTTCTTTCTTTCTTTCTTTCTTTCTTTCTTTTTCATCTGAAGGTAGTTTCTTAAAGGCAGATACAGCAACTCACTTTAGAGACAGATCCTGAGCCTTGACATGGGCTCCTGGGGCAGGGTGAGATTGCAGGTGCTCATCCCTTATGGGGAAACAGGGCTAGAGGATTTATTACAGCACTCAGCATAGTCTGGTCAGCATTTGTGCTTTAAATGCAAGTCTGTCTGCATTTTAGTGTTAGGGAAGTTGGGAGCCACAGAGCTTTTCTCAGGTCTGGAAGATGTAGTTTAGGGGTACAACACTGGGCACTGTAATTCCATAACCAAGGCAGCACAAACTCTTGAATTGTAACTAGCAAAAAATTCACAAGCATAGACACAAAGGGTAGAATATGAAAAATATTTACTCTGAGAGTAGAAAACAGTAGGTCAATTCACCTGGTGACTTGGATTGGATTTTCTTATCATTTTGGAGATGTGCTCATTGCCCAGGGGGCTGGTGGTTTTCAGAGGGGATGGATGAGTTCCAAGTCAAGCACCTGAGTCTGAGATTGTGCCATGGGGTTGTGTCCTAGGTAACTTGCCTTAACAATTTGATATGGGATCTGAGTGATTGCACAATCCCACACACTTGTAAGAACATATCCATGAACAAACATCTTAGGATGGGCACAACTGTGAGGTCTTCCTCCTTGGGTGGGGGCTCCTGTATGGTCTCCTTCTTAGGGTGGGTATTACTGTGAATATTCCTCTTAGAGTGGGCATTACTGTGAGGTCTTCTTCCTGGGGTGGAATTTATGCACGGTCTTCTTAGGGTGGGTATGACTGAGGTTTTCCTCATAAGGTGGGCATTACTGTAGGGTCTTACTCCTGTGGTGGGGGCTCTTGCATGGTCTTCTTCTTAGGTTGGGCTTTACTGTGAGGTTGTCCTTCTGAGGTGGGGCCTCCTCCATGGTCTTCTTCTTAGGTTGGACATTAATTTGAGGTCTTCTGAGGGTGGGCATTACTGTGAGTTCTTCCTCCTGTAGTGGGGGTTCTTTCACAATCTTATTAAGGTGGGCATTCTTTTGAGTTCTTCCTTGGGTGAGGCTTCTTGCATGATTTTCTTAGTGTGGGCATTACTTTGAGGTCTTTCTCCTTGGATGGGCATTACTATGAGGTATTTCTCCTGGGGTGGAGGTTCTTGCATGGTCTTCTTAGGGTGGGCATTACAATGAGGTCTTCCTCCTGGGGTGGACATTACTATGAGTTCTTCCTACTGGGGTGGATGTTCTTGCATGGTCTTCTTAGGGTGGGCATTACTTTGAGATCTTCCTCCTGTGGTGGACATTACTATGAGGTCTTCCTCCTTGGGTGGAGGTTCTTGCATGATCTTCTTAGGGTGGGCATTACTTTGAGGTCTTCTCCTGGGGTGGACATTACTATGAGGTCTTCCTCCTGGGGTGGAGGTTCTTGCATGATCTCTTAGGGTAGGCATTGCTTTGAGGTCTTCCTCCTGGGGTGGAAGTTCTTGCATGGTCTTCTTACGGTGGGCATTACTTTGAGGTATTCCTCCTGGGGTGGAGGTTCTTGCATGGTCTTCTTACGGTGGGCATTACTTTGAGGTCTTCCTCCTGGGGTGGAAATTCTTGCATGGTCTTCTTAGGGTTGGCATTACTTTGAGGTCTTCTCCTTGGGTGGAGATTACTATGAGGTCTTCCTCCTGGGGTAGAAGTTCTTGCATGGTCTTCTTAGGGTGGGCAATACTTTGAGTGTCCTCCTGGGGTGGACATTACTATGAGGTCTTCCTCCTGGGGTGGAGGTTCTTGCATGGTCTTCTGAGGGTGGGCATTACTTTGAGGTCTTTCTCCTGGGGTGAAGGTTCTTGCATGGTCTTCTTAGGGTGGGCATTACTTTGAGGTCTTCCTCCTGGGGTGGACATTACTATGAGGTGTTCCTCCTGTGGTGGAGGTTCTTGCATAGTTTTCTTAGGGTGGGCATTAATTTGAGGACTTCCCATGGGAGTGGAGGTTCTTTCATGGTCTTCTTAGGGTGGGCATTATGTTGAGATCTTCCTCTGGGGGAGGACATTATTATGACTTCTTCCTCCTAGGTGGAGAGTCTTGCATGGTCTTCATAGGGTGGGCGTTACTGTGAGGTCTTTGTCCTGGGGTGGAGTCTCCTGCATGGTCTTCTTCTTAGCGTGGGCATTACTGTAAGGTCTTATTCTTGGGGTGGAGGCTTTTGCATGGTCTTCTTATGCTGGGATTTACTGTGAGGTTTTCCTCCTGAGGTTGGGGCTCCTCCATGGTCTTATTCTTAGGTTGGGCATTACTTTGAGGTCTTCCTCCTGGGTGGGGGTTCTTGTATGGTGTTCTTACGGTTGGCATTACTGTGAGTTTTTCCTCCTGGAGTGGGGGCTCCTACACAGTCTTCTTATGGTGAGCATTTTTGTGAGGTCTTCCTCTTGGGATTGGGGTTCCTGCATGGTCTTTCACCTGTGGTGGTATCTGTGATGAGGCCTTCTTCTTTGTAGGTGCCCCACAAGTTCTTACTCCTGATGTGGGTGCCCACAAGGCCTTTCACTTGTGGTGGGAGCATTCTGTGCTCTTCCTCAGGGAAAATGCCCCATGTGGTCTTCCTTCTATGGTGAGGCCCATGAGATCTTCCTGAGAGGGTGTGAACCCTGCGTGGTCTGCCTGCTGGGGTGGATACCCAGCATGGTTGTTCTCCTGTTGCAGTGAACTTGGTTTGTCTTTCGTATCTGGTGGGGTCCACAGGTTGTCTTCCTTTCCATCTTTTGCATTTTTCTCCCTTTTTCTTCCTTCTTCTTCTGATGGTGTTTGAGCTTACTATGCTGTAGTCACATTTTCATTGTTGGATCTGACAAAATGTAGCTTCCTTTAAACATTATGGTTTTTTCTTCCATGAAATCTTCAAATAATCAATGTAACTGTTAAACTGGTGCCTGTTGTCTTGGAAGCTTGCTTTTTAGATTGTTGTCTATCAGAAAAATCTTCACTAAAATGTCTTCATTTATTTGGTTTTCCATAATCTTTCTTATTTCCTGAGTATAGATATTCATCCTTTAGTCCTAAAATAACCATAGTATGTTTGGGGGGTTGGTTTAGGTGGCTTTAATCTTCACCAGGAACTTCATCTATGTGAGCTGGACATCAAGGATAAGATTTAATCCCAGTGAAGATGGAGTCACCAGCTTTGAAACCTTGTCATTTTTGGGGGGCGAAGCCAAGGTCCCCAACCACATGAGGTGGTGAGTCCTTGTGGTGACCTAGGAGAAAGAGCACACTCAAGAGATTTGATCCATACAAAAGAGGTTAATAAACTCCTTTCTTGTGACACTTACATGACAAGTATAGGAATTGACTACAATAAATATAATCCATAAGCAAAATGTATAACACTTCAATAAATAAGATGCTTGGGTATAATCAACCTTTCCACACATGTTCTAGGCTCCCAGGACATGCAATTACTTCTGGGGAAGGTATGAATGATCAGCTTTCAGCACCACTGCTGTGCTCTAATGTATGTGTTGGTGGTTCATTCATGACATCTTCCAGTGAAGTTGTCATTGGGGACAGAGGGCTGAAAGGGTCAAGTTAGCAAAGAGTTTTATTCAATTTTATATCACAATACTGAATACTCCCTGGAGGAATTATGTTGGGCATGCCAGGTGAGTGACTCTACCCTTTCACTCTAGCTGCCCCTAAGGTCTTAGAGAATTTTCTGCCACATTTTGGTTCTCTCTCTGGGACTTGTATCATCCTAGAGACAACTCTTCTGGCTGATGCTGGGGCATGGAGGCCTTCACTGTGTTCAGTTCTCCTGCTTGCTTCAATGGGTCTTCAGCAGCCTTTCACCTCTGTTCTCTGAGTAAAAGAACTAAATCCAATAAGCTTTTAAGACTCAATTGTCTTTTTAGACATGTTTTTCCTAAAAACTGGGATGTTCTGGGTTTTTGTTGTTGTTGATGTTGTGTTGTTTCCAATTCAATTTCTGTGTGTCTAGTTAGTTTTGTGAGAGAGGAAGGTGGGTCTATACCTTATATAGTGGGAGGAAAGGGACATCAAGAGAGAAAATGATGATTAAAGAAAGGCCCATTCAGGAGAACTGTGTCTGAGGAACTCTATGCAAGAATGTTAGGCCAGTTTCTTTGGGTATATCCACCTATCATCCATGATCAGGAACATGATCAGGAGATAAAAGGAATCCTGAAGTCTTTGTGGCTGGCCAGGCACAATGTCCAAAGGTACCAGGTCACTCAGGAAATAGGAGAAACATGGTGGAGAAACCTCTGGGTAAGAGGTAGTCATGAGAAGAGTGTTTGCAGGATATGGTCAGAGAGGTGGGAAGTAAGTCAATGCATGACACATTGCTTCTCCATGAGCTGACCCAAGAAGACCTTATCTCCAGGTTCATCTCAGTGCTATGTGAGACCTGTGACCCACCACATTCCCACAACTCAAACTCACAAAACTCAACACAACGTGTCCTGAGCACAATTTCTGAGAGCAAATAAGATAGGCTTGGAGGTTTGCCAATGGCAGAAGCAGGAAGATTAGGTCTTTTGGAAAAAATATCTTTAAATAGTAGCTTATACAAGGGCATCCTCAGCTTGAAGACACCACTGTCTCAATGATGTCTCTGAAAAGGTAAAAGCGTTAGGCCTCTGCACATATTTCCATGTGCTCACTGACACCTTTTAGAGACTCTCTGTCACCTGAGCAGAAGGAATAATCTGACCACTCCTAGGACTCTCTCTCATTGGATCTGATTAGGAACATGATCATTTAATCCATCTTCACATTTGACAATCCCACCACATATGAAATTCCATTGATCCACATTACTAACCTCGATAAGAAAGGCAGTAGAAAGAGTGGATCACTAATTTTTCCTACCCCACCCAAGGCAACACTGACTTATTGAGCATCATCCTCAGTTTTACATTGTTTGTCCTTACAGACATCATGGAAGAATCATTTCATCTCAATGAAACCCCAAACCTAACCCTCATTCCTATCAGGAATTCAGGTCAGGGATCTTGGCACTGAAACACTAGGATAGTTCTTAAACACGTGACTAATTTAGAATACATACCAGGCTTTGCATTGGTAGAGTCCTGCAAGTGTAGCAAAGGAAACAAGGTGACATTAAAGACATAGCACTCACTTACTTACATAGGTTTGGATTTCATTAGATAACTTAGGCAAACAATTAGGGGAACACTGGGTTCAATCAATGGCCACAAAGCTAAAAACTGTCATAAAACACACCACTACAAAGGGAAAATGCTTATCATGCACAGTGTACTTCTCAAGACCATTTACACAGACAGTGCAAAATCCTTCCTATAAGAAAGAAAATCATTCCTGGAGGAAATCCTTCTACCATTCACTGAGCAGGATGTAGTGACGTTAATTGTCTTAGAGAGCCATGAGTTGGTTTGTAGGAGAGTTCAATTCACCTCCACACCTCCAAGTAACAAATGTCTGTGCAAGAATTATTCATATTGACAGAAACACAGAGCTGTATTTCTATAGAAGGTGAAGAACTGTGCTTTACCTCGTGCTTTGGTTCCTTTGGTGACTGTGCTGATGACTCGCCTAGGATGAAACAGAGCAACTGTCAGTATGCTCGTAACTGATGGTTATAAATCACTTGGGGAGCTTTAGTTATGTGGACAAGGGTACAGGAAGGTGGAGGATTAGCAATTGTGGACTAAGCTGCTGGTGGGCTCTCCTCCAGACTAGAAAAGTAAGGGAAAAAAGCAGGAATGAATGACTCATAAAAACCTTGGCCATACAATTACACTGTAAATGATACATTATAATCACAGTGAACTGAATTGGGTGACACATGTCTATAATACCAGCACTCAGAAAGTGGAGCCAGAAGTGTTTGAGGTAAATCATAGTGAATTTCATGAATCCCTGAACTATAGAAATCCCTGCCTCACAATTAAAACAAATAATGAGGCTGTGATGACATATACTGCACACTGACATTCAATGGAAGACTCTTCTGTCTTCCTTCATGTTTTTAACTGTCTAAATTGGTAAGGTCCTTATGACATTTCCAAGGCCATTTCAATATACTTGGATCCAGAATGCTGGCATAGGCTGCCATTTTGCACAGGATATGTAGTTGATTAAATGTGAGTTTTGATGATGAAATGGTTTCCTTGCTAGCAGCTGATTTATATATATTCCAAGAATTTTGCTACATAATCCTTAAATATAGAAGTCTCAAGTTAAAGTACAACCACTCAATAATCCTACACTACCATTTCCAAGGTCATGTTGTCTTTATGAACTGTGTGCACACTGTTTTGTTTCACTGGGATCAGGATTGTCTGGATATTTTGTCACAATCTGTGAAGCAGATCTTTGTGACATCTTCCTTAAATCCCAGGGGTCTAGTTCACAGAGCCTTCTGTGTATGCGGCATGATGCTAAGAGACCTGATTCACAAAACTTGGAATAGGAGATAAAATTACAATTTAAATTATCCTAGGAAGAAACACTCAAACCTTTAGCTATAGCAAATACAGTTTTCCAACATTTCTAGGCAATGGAAAATGGCTAAATTATTACAGATTTCAGTTTATGTGACATCTATTCATGCCGACTTACCAACTCTCTAAACTATCATCTCTAGATCATTTATTTGGCTTACAAAGAAGGACACACAAAACAGTAACCACACTACTTCCTAATGAAAGCAGGGTGCAGGTGAAGTAGCAGGTCATAAGTAATGCTTCCCTATGGCATCCTATATACTCAGCTTTGCCCTCCCTTTAGACTTCCTAGGTGATTACTAACTACATTAGACACTTTGCCAGAAGAATGTAGTCATTTCTTTCATCCTGTATTATACTGTCTTCCTTTGTGGAAGAAGTATAGATAGAGGATCAAGCCTTAACTGTGGAAATAAGTCTCTGTATTTATGCTTAGCATCCACATAATGGTGGTATAAGATGGTCAATTTACCCAAGGCCTTAACTACAAACTATGATGTGGTGACACTCTGGTCACTTCTTCTTCTCATTTGGAAGTCAATGAAAATGTCATGTGGTCTTTCTATGGACAAAACTATCAGATCTGCCTATGTTACTACTATAATGCACCATCTTTCAGTTCTTGTTTATGCCTCCTCTGTGGTCTTTAATAGACATTTTTTATATTAAGGTTAAATTGTCAAATACAAAAAATATTGAATAAATTTTATGTCTGTGGCCAGTTTCTAAGGCATGTCCTAAGACTTTTCAGAGGTAACTCATGTGGTCCTACTGATTGCTTTCACCTTCAAACGTATGCAGTGAGCTTCACCAGGTTATATTTGTGCTCATCACATGAAGGACTATGCCAAAGTCTGTGGAAACACCTTTGTGTTACTTGTATAGTTTAGGTGACAACTGAGGAAACTCTATGGATAGATAGGATATATGAAGTAGAGCCTGGAGTACTCAGGAATTCACAGGCTCTATAGACTCAGCTCTCAGGCTAGTGTCTCCCTGACAAGGCATAAGTACAACTGGGAATCAGAGAGGAGCAGATAGTTCCACACATCTGGAGTCATGTTTCCACATGTCCACATACAACAATCATAGTTCAGGTCCTGTATCAGGTTGATATCACACCAATTTCAGTCATAAATATACTGAATACTGGATGAACAATTTACATTGAGTTCATTTCAAGTTTGTTTGCCATAGATTTGTTTAAGGAACTTGTTGAGGGTAATCGTGTTTAAAACTTCAAATATCTTCTGAAGAAAGAAAAACCTCAGACATAACCACACATGTATTCAAAATCAAAAGCCATACGAGCACACAAGCCCCAGCATTCGTCAAGTACACAAGCCCAAGCAATCCTAGCATGTGTGCAACTGCTTCCAGACACTGGTACTTGAACTAGAACTTGTTTTGTTTTTCTCTCCAAAATTCTTAGTCCTTTCAACATCCCCAAAGTGAAAAATACAGCCTCTTTTCAAAGAGAATTCAGTAAGCATTCCAAACATCTACATTTCCTTTTCCAAACAATTCTATAATACTTACC
Organism: Jaculus jaculus; assembly: GCF_020740685.1. Classification (NCBI taxonomy): domain Eukaryota; kingdom Metazoa; phylum Chordata; class Mammalia; order Rodentia; family Dipodidae; genus Jaculus; species Jaculus jaculus. Next base: position 97,500,071 of record NC_059104.1, read on the forward strand.
ATTTGAATTTTCATCAGCATCTATCTGCAATTATACAATTAAAGACATTGTAAGAATTAAGTCATGGGACTTGTGGGCACATGGTATCACTTCCCTTCCTTATATAGAAGACATCCAAGAAGCAGTGAAAAAGTGAAAGCTTTACAAAACAAGGGTAAGATACAGCATCAGGGACCCATGATCTCTTCATGGAAAACATATCTCTAACTCTCTTTATGCCATGAATTCAAAATACCTCATCATAGGAGAAGACACAGATTCTAGATAGGAGGAGGGCAACTGTACAGTGTGCAACCTGATGCTGCCATTTCCAAATGTCCTTTCGCATAAGAGCACACTTAGCATTTATTATTCCCCTATTCCACAAAATTTGATCTGCTATCTTGGAGTACACATAATGCTCAGTGTCATATTTTTATGTCAATTTCAACCAAAACCAAGAAGTTAAGCAACCTTGTTATTTCAGGCAAGGAAATGTCACATTACCTTTTCACTTACTTCTGTTGGGGTTTCCTTGTCTGTGTATTGCACTTCTGTAGAGCTGTCTGCTACATCTAGGAACACAACAGAGTAACTGTTAGTCATTGATGCAGTGGCTCACATTTTACTTGTAATACACTTGGAGGTTTATGGTTGTGCAGTAGAGCTTCCATTGTGTAGTTTATCCATCAACCTTGTCAATGAACTCACACATTAAACAAGAAGCAGTAAAGAAATGAGAAACTTATTCCTTGGCATTCAACTATTGGCAAGGAAAGACAACAGAAAATAGTGTAAATGTCCTACACTCATAATGATCAGTTTTGAGCCCCAATGGGTAATATTCTAAAGCCATGAAACAATGTGAATTATAATTCATATTATGTGACATCTAATCAGAAACTCATTAGAATATTGTCACAAACATTGTGATCTAAGGGTATTCAAGCAATATGGTTAATGCAGTGACATCTGTGAACACGAAAACAAAGACTGCCAAAAAGTCTCCCCTCCACAACACATCATAGATATTTGGGAGTCCTGGAAAGTAACCAACTCTTAAATACTGCAGGAAGAATGTTTCACGATTAAGATGCTTGGTGGTATCTTAACCTCTCCTGCACCATCCTCCACACTCTAGGTCAAGAGTTGGACTAAACAGTAGCAACCCCGTCGTGGAAAAATGCAAACCCTGAAGACACGTGCACAGGAGAACAATTATGTACTCCTTCAGAGCTGATTTCCAGAAGAACTATCGTTACTGGATCTGACTGACAGATGTCTCCCTATTACTGTCTATGTCTCAAATTTTTCAGAGCTACCTCAAAGCAATACAACAAATACATTCTTATACAAGTGGACCAGTACAATACCGCCACATGAACTTATAGTATCAGACTAATATGTGTCGTAATTACAAATTGACAAGAGATGAAGATGAAACCTCCAAAACACTTACCAACTGAAATACACTGTCTAAAGAGACAGTCAGAAAAGTTGAGAGATGAAATAACTCTGCGAATATATTGACCTGAAGGAAATAAGAATTGAGAATTAAGTGAATGCAATAAAAGCATTGCTGATATAGAAGTGTATAGAACTGAAAAATGCATTAAAATTGCACAATAGTTGCAGTTTAAGGATTTAATAAGGGAATATTAAAGTATAGAGTAATTCAAGCATAAAGAATTAAAAAATACTAGTTTTGAGGCAGTGCATTGGTGTATACCTTTAATCCCAGCACTCAGAAGGAAGAGGTAGGAGGAATACCGAGTTCAAGGCCACCCTGAGACTACCAAATGAATTCCAGGTTAGCCTCAGCTAGGGTGGGACCCTACCTAGAAAACCAAATATAAATGTACATATATGTGTGTGTGTGTGTGTGTGTGTGTGTATAATTAGAAAATAAATATAATTAATACAATAAAATAAAGCCACATATCCCCACTTCCAAATGCCACTGAAGGAAGACACATGTATTTTCCCACTGTCACAGGGAACATAAGGCCAGCACACTACAGAGCCTTGATACCCCTGGGCTCAAGAAACCTCAAGCATTCAGACATACTGGTCATCAGAGCTGACATCATGCCTATGGAGGGCATAAAAAGGCATAGTTTAAAGAGTTTTATAGCCATATTATTTTTTGTTTTTTTTAGGTAGGGTCTCACTCTGGCCCAGGCTGACCTGGGATTAACTATGTATTCTCACAGTGGGTTTGAACTCATGGAGAACCTCCTACCTCTGCCTCTCAAGTGCTAAGATTAAAGACATGCACCACAATGCCTGGCTATAGCCATAATTTGACCTAGATGAGATGGACATACTTGAAGGACTTATTCCTACAAGGCTCACACAGGGGAAAATCTGCCTAAGCCCATCTATTTGAGCAAACTGAATGATATTTCCAAAAAGAAAGTGCCAGGTCCCAACGATGTCAGTGAAGGAACATAACAAATATTTCTAAACCCAAATATATGTGACCTATGGAATGCAATATCAGTGATGTAACATATTTGTCCAGTTGAGGTGAAGGGTTTTGTCCACAGAAACCCTTCCTTGGTATTCAGACACCAACTGTGGAATTGAATGTAAAATGTCCACCAGATTCTCATATGTTTGTGATTACACCTCATCTTCCATGCTCAGTTGGTGGAGTCTCCGGGAGGTTGGAGACTTGGGGGACGAACTGTGAAACTAGGAGCTGGACTTTGAGATTTACTAGCCCAGCCGCTAGTGATCAGAGCTAGGTCATTCTTTCTGCTCTCTTCCAGCTGATGTGACAGGATGTGATGCCCAGTGTCTGTTGTGTGATGCTTTCCCTACCATGATGATATTTTCCCTCAAAACTCTAAGCTTGAAACAAGCACCCTCCTCCCATGAGCTGATTTTTGTCAAGTGGGTCCCCCCTCTCCATGCCAACAAGAAGAAGCTAACAGCAATACCAGTGTTAACTATGGTCACCCTAACTGAAATCAAACATGATTTCCTTGCTGTGGTAAATAGTTGAACACTTTCAATTCATATGAACTCATTAATGAGAAAGACAGAATCTTAAGTATATATGGATAGGTAAAACAGACTAGCAAGGAAAAGATGAACTTTGGTTCCCACTGACTGACATTATGAAAAAGACAAAAGTGTATAAGGTCTTTCCAGGGCTTCTGAGCAATTGGGCAAAGATTGGTTATAGGAACATAGTGGATGTTATGGTTTAAAAAGGACTAATGGGCTAGAGGGTTGGCTTAGCAGTTAAGGCACTTGCCTATGTTGTCTAAGAACTCATTAGACTCTCCAGGTCTCACAAAAGCCAGATGTACAGTGAAACAAATGCACACGCTCATACATGGGCACAAGGGCAGACACATCTGGAGTTCCATTGCAGTGGCTGGAGCCCCTGCAGTGCCAATTCTCTTTCTCCTTATCTTTCTCTGTTTCTCTTACTCACTTTCACATAAAAAATGCAGCATGTTTGGCTTGCCTCAAAAAAGACTGATTTGTGATCCTAAAAACTAATCATGTGAATATATAAATCTGAGAAATATACATTGCAAGGAATGAAGCAATGTAATAAGTTGAGCCAGGCTAAAAATTCACTATGACCCATACCACATTTTCCTGTGGACTGTCTCCCATTTTCAGAAGAATCTACCAGAAGAATCTGGGATTTTATATCACTCACTTGGGAATGTCTGCAGGTGAATCCTATCTCACCTTTATTCCCATTCAGTTTTTTGGAGATAGACTCTCACTCTAGATGATGTTGACCTGGAATTTGCTACACAGTCTCAGGCTGGCCTTGAACTCAGGTGATCTTCTAACCTCGGCCCCAACATCTGATTGCTGGGAATAAATATGTGTGTCACCATACCTAGCTTCTCTCATGACCACTGAGGGAGTCATGATAGTGTTTGGGATCTGTGTAAACTGGAATATCCCTGATATGCATAAAATACTACAGTTTTTTTCTATAATATTGGGAAGTGAAACATAAGCTCCCTACATAAATGTGCTATATAACCAACTCTGATGGCCTAGAACTCTTACACAGTGCCCACTAAACTTCTGGTGGGATAAACAGAGATGTACTTTAAGATCAATATTGGAACACGTGTTTGGAAATCTTTTGTGGCTTTTGTACCCCACAGTTGGTGAGCCTGGTCACTTACCTCTGTGTATTGGTTTATCAAACTGTCAAAGGGTACACAGGGAAGTAAAACTGCCATAAGTGTATTTGATGAGGTTGGAAGTAATTAATGTAGATTGATCTAGTGAATTTCTTTCTTTCTTGAGAAATTGCCTTTGGAAATTAGGTTGAGTAATTGGGATAAAAATTCATGTCCTTAGGGGAGAAAAAAAAAAAAACCTATATATAGACACAGAGGCACTCACAAAATCTGAAACCAAATATAGGAATATCTGCTGAATCCAGGGACTGTACTCTCAATAGGCCTTCCCAACAGAAGGCACAGATCATAGTGGTGAACCAGCTAAAAGAACCAACATTTACACCATTCTTATTTAGAACATGTCTTCAGAACGTGATTTCAGAATACATACACAATCTCCTGGTCCTTGATCCAACCTGTAATGGAGAGAGGAAGAAACAATCAGACATCCAGATCAAGCTGTGTTCTCTTTGCTCAGATTCTTTGGATCTCCCAGTGACATGGGAAAATGGGATTCAGTATAGGAAAGAACATCCATTCCAGACTGTATTAGTCTCTTCTGTCTTGAAGCCAAAAGGTATGTGATGTGGGGTACTTAGTGGAAAAGAGTACTTTTGAAATTTATGCTGTTTCCCAGCAACGATTTGTCTGTTCGATCTTCACTGAGAGTTCCTATGATACATAGCTACATTATAGAGACACTTAGAAACATCTTGTTCTTGGGTGAGCTTCCTCAGTACCAAAGGGGAGGGTGAGGTGTCTGTATGTTCCCACTGTATATACTGAGTCTCATGACTGAAAGGTATTATCAATACCACATACTGGACATAAGAATCTTCCACTGCACTGACCTCAGGGAATACCCTTAACTCTATTCAAACCATAGAAGTTTCAGAAAAGGGTACATATACAAAACATATACACTGTTTTTGCACCTACATAATAAGCCTGTCCACATTTGAGTAAAAATAAGTCAAATTTTAATCTAAATAGAAATGCTCCAGACAAAGGAAGATAACAGAATATGCAGTGTGCAAGCTTCACTAGCATTTGTAAAGACTCTTCAATTCAAGGGTGAGTTGGTAAATTTCTATCACCCTATTCCTAGGCAAACACTCTAATAACTATAGTGTATATTACAAACCTCACTGTTCTTATATGATATCCACCAAAAAATAAAGGAATTATGAATGTATACTTTGTAGCTTTGCAAAAGAAAAAGCTGTATTACCTGGACATAATGGGTCTGTGTATGGTCAGTTGTGGATGGAATTTCATCCTCCTTTGGATCAGCTACAAGGACACAAAACAACTCTCAACTGATGGTGCACTTATTACTGAATGACAGCTTCTTGCTTGGTATGGTAAAATGTCAAGGGCTTAGTTATAATACAAGAATTCATGGATGTTCCTGATGAATAACCATTGTTGTCCTCTGACAGAAAAATACCAACCATGAGGAGCCTCAGGAGAATTGAGAACAGTAGTTTTTACTTTCTAGGTAATAGGAGCCCAACATATAATGTGAAACAGCCATTCTCCAATGGGATTAACGCTTTTAAACATGTTAGCATTAAATGTCAGTGTTCTATCACTTCTTCTGACCATCTTGAAACCCAGTGGAATGACACTAGTGTCTTCACATCTGTTAGTCATATTTTAAGCTGCTGATATTCATGATACATGTTCTGTATTCATCTTCCACTGCATAAGGTTTTATCATGGATAAGATAGACATTATACTAGGGAAAAGAATTTAACACTTGTCACAAACTGTAATGATATATATTTATAAATCCTTTGTCTTACAATAATAAATGATTTTTTTTTTTTTTTTTTTTTTGGTTTGTCGAGGTAGGGTCTCACTCTAGCTCAGGCTGACCTGGAATTCACTATGTAGTCTCAGGGTGGCCTCATACTCTCTGCGATCCTCCTACCTCTGCCTCCTGAGTGCTGGGATTAAAGGCGTGTGCCACCACACCGGGCTAATAATAAATGACTAAAGGGTGAGAGATATTGGCAACATTATGCTTTAATAAGATCCAGTAAATGTCCTTTGTGTGGGTGGGACACATTCTAGCACAGGATAACCTGGAATTCATTATGTATTCTCAGGCTGGCCCTGAACTCAGTAATTCTCTGATCAATGCCTTTAAATTTGTCAGTTGTGTAACGTCTTTAATAAGCACAATTACGGCTTCCCCTACCCTACTTGGATCAGGGTGAAATTATCAAGTGTATTGAAATATTTCTCTAATTTTCATGTTTGAGAGGAGATTATAAGACACAACCACAGGCCTCATGGTGTTGGATCATAGTGTCCTTTCAACTGATTCCATCTACAAAGACTTGCAAAATGACATAAAACATCAGGGCATATGTGAGCTTTTCACATAGTGACTATGCCAACGTCTGTGGAAATATGTTCCAAATGCTTCTTCACTGTATGTAAAAACTGAGGCAAGTCTCTATGGATGGGTCTCGTGTGTAAATTTGAGTTCTTTGGGACTGTAGAGAAATTGGAATCAGTCTGCCCTGGGACTCATGCCTCAATGATGGAGTCAAGGGAACTGCACTGGCATATTGTCCTGCAACATGATTTCAACTGTCCATGCACAATTTGACAGCAAACTTGGTGCATTTTGCTCTGCGGTTTTGTTTGGAAACAAGTCATCTGTAGGACTAAATGTTTGGAAGTCTGAATGACTTAATTTGTGTAACTCAATTAAAGGATGTGTTTGCAATGAATATTTTTTAGAAAGGCTGAGGGCACTTTGTGAGTATGAAATATCTTTTGAGCAACATAATACACCACATGTATTCAAATTAGGGCAAGATCCATACACTATTCATGCATGCAGAGCCACATAATTGAAAAATGAGTGCAACTGCATGCAAGAAATGAAGAAAACTTGACTCTAAGTTCTTACCTAAACAATCACCATCTTTTTCAAACTACCCTCTACCCTTTCAACTCCAGCAACACAGAATTCCAGTTTCTCTCTAAAGAATACGTAATAAAGATACAGCACATATCTTATGATTTAGTTTTTCTTCTTCAAGGAATTCTAGGTTACTTACAGTTTTCACTTTCAACAGCAGCCACCTGCAATTAGAGAAGCAAAGGCATTATAATAACTATGTTATGGGAGTTGTTGATAATGATATTGTTTCTCTTCCTAATGTTGGTGACATACTAGAAACATTACCAAAGTCAAAGATTTACGAACAATGCTTAGGTACATCATTGAAAAGCCATGATGTTTTCCTAGGAATGTATCTGTAAGGCTCTGTAGATAATGCATTATAAATCATTGAACACAAGCAATGACAATGCATTCAACCCAGTAGAGACCCAGTGTTCATGTTTCCGGAGGCTGTCATTTGAAAAATGACCTTTTGCACAATTTGGAATGGGCTATTCTTCAACCATTTTAGAAAACAGAATATAATACTTGTAAATATTTATAATGCTTAGTATCATGTAGTTACAGTCAAGTTCAACTAACATAGGAAATGAAGAAAGTAACATTTATATTTTAGGTATGGAAAGTTTGCCTTACCTTGTCATTGGCCTCACTGTCTTCATCATCATTATTGGTGTGTGACTGATCAGAAACAGTACCATCGCCAACTAGGAAGACAATAGAATAACTGTTAACCATAGGTGAGAGCCTCATGTTTTACTCAGAACATACTGTGTATATTACTGTGATTTGAAGACCAGATTTAGTGGCTGCAACAGCAAAGATGCCACAAAGAAATGATTCCCTGGGCCCTTCATGGTCTGCTAATGTAAAACCAGGACATAATCTTGAAAGAGGACTAATGTCCTATCATTTATGGTCATCCCTTTGAAAACCAGATAGATGATATTTTAAAACCATTAAGCCATATGGGTCATAATGCATGCTAAGTGAAATCTAATACAAATTCTTAAAGGAATTATCCTCACATTCTCATAAACAATGGTTCAAGGGTATTCAAAATAAAATGGTTTAGGGAGTGGCATCAGAGACCATGAAAACACACAGGTCCAAATGATCCCCTCCAAAATACAGTTTAGGTACTTGAGCATGCCCTTCTGACCAGGATCAATGATGGAGAGAGGAACATTAATGTATAATGTTATAATTAATTATAATATTATTTAATTATATTTAATTATTTAATAATTAATTACAATAATTAATGCTATAGGTCACTGTAGGAAGAGAGAGCACATCTCTCTCTCTTTTGGCTCACACTTTAAGCCCTTATGCCCAGGTTCATGTCAGTGCTATGTGAGACTTTTTCCATTACATTTCTTTTTTTTTTTTTTTAATTTAATTTATTAGTATTCTTTTCAGTAAATACAGGCAGTTTGGTACCATTATTTAGGCTCATCTGTGATCTACCCCCTCCCATTAGACCCTCCTTGTTATTGAAAATGGGTCGTGCATTGTGGAGTTAGCCCCCAGTTATTAGTATGATAAATGTCTCTGAAAATCATGACCCAACATGTAACTCTGACATTCTTTCCGCCCCCTCTTCCGCAAGATTTCCCTGAGCCATGTTGGGTTCATTTTTGGTCTGCTTCAGTGCTGAATTACATTTCTTATAAGTAGGTCACTGATCAAAACCTAATACTACACTTCATGGACACAGTTCTTTAAGAGAACTACAAAAGGCATGTAATTTTGGCAGTTGCAGAAACAGGTAGCAATAGGTCCTCAAGGAAAGGTCATTGTTAAGTCAGAAGCAAGGCACATCCAATGTGTACACAGCACTGCTTACAATCATGCCTTTGAAAAAGGATAGCACAAGAGCCTCCATACATATTTCCTTGTCTTTACTGGTACATTTCACATGCCCTCATTCTCCTGAGCAGAGGGCCCAAGCTAACTGATACTGGACTGTCCATATTGGATTTGACAAGGACCCTCTGATAGCAATCTTCACTGTTTTTAAGTATTTTATTATTTATTTATTTATTTATTTGAGAGAGAGAGAGTAGGAGAAATGGGGAGAGAGAAAAGAAAAGAGGCATGCCAGGGCCTATAGCCACTGCAAATGAAAATTAGACACATGTGCCTTCTTGTGTATCTGGCTCATGTGACTTATAGGGAATTGACTCTGGCTCCTTAGGCTTTGCAGGCAAATGCCTTAACTGTGAGGCCATTTCCCTAGCCCACCTTCACACTTGATACATGTGGCATTAGTGAAATTCCATTGATCTACATTACAAGAAGAAAGTCAATAAGGACAATGGAGAATCTATTCCATCCTACACATTAAAAGGCAACTTTGGCTCATACAGGATCAACCTCAGTGTTCCATAGGCATTCAATATACATATCATGGCAGAACCTTTTCACCTCAACACCACACCCTCAACCCTCATTCCTAGCAGGAACTCAGATCCAGGCATCTCAAGACTGAAACAGTAAGATACTTCCATAACAAATGACTTGATTCAGAATACATACCAGGTTCTGATCTGGTGGTATCCTGCAATGATAGAAAAAAAATATGGTTTGTTCAAGGTATGCCATACACTTTATATAGGTCTGGTTTATTTTGATAATGTAGGACAACAGACAGGGAAACAGTACATTTAAACAATGGTAACATAGCTACAAAGCTTTCGCATAAGACACAGTTCCAAAAGGCTAGTGGATTTCACATTCAGTATCTTTCACAACTTCTTTTCTACCTTCATTCAAACTAAAATTCTTTTCTGTAAATTTCTTTTAAAAATTTATTTCAAAGAGACTGAGTGAGTAAGTATAGCTGCTCCCGGAGTACCAGGACGTTTTGTGTCTGCAAACAAGCTGCAGATGTATGCACCACTTTGTGAATCTGGTTTTATGTTGGTACTGGGGCATCAAAGCTGGGCTGGCCAACTTTAAAAGCAAGTTCCTTTAACCACTTAGTCATTTCCCCAACCCTCAGATACACAATTCCTAGAACAAGAAGGAATATCATTTGTGGGTTAAACCCGGTACTGTTCACTTATCATAGATGTGACAACATTAACTGTAGAAGAGAGTAATGAATCAGTTGATAGGAGATTACCAGTCAAGTGCACCCACCCAGATCATATTTCTAAGAATAATGCACATTGACTGACAATGGATTTACATTTCTATGTAATTGTTTTAAAGTGCTCTTACAGTATTTTCTGATTCTTCTACCATTTTGCCTGGCATAACATCTAGAAGGAAACATAACAAATGTTAGTTTTGTTGGTGAGTGTTTATCAGTCACTCATGGCTATTCTATATGTATACATGTGGGTATGGCACTGGATAGAAAGTGTGAGCTGTTGAAGTACCAACTTCCTGACTAGAAGAAAGATGGGGAAAGTGCACAAAGTAATCACTCATAGAAGACTTGGACTTGATGCTAAAGTCACTGTAACTTATATGCAATAATCAAGCTGAGCAGAGTGGGGTGGCATATGATTCTAATCCCAGAACTCAGAAGGTGGACTCATGAGAGTTTGAGGCCATCTTGGGTGCACAGATAATATGACATGTTAAGTGGGTGACATCTGTGAACAGGAAAACATAAATACGGAGAACAATTCTCCCATCCACAAAAAAAATCATACGTATTTGGGGATCCTCGAAAATAACCAATACTTATAAACTGAAGGAAGGATTATTCATGATCAAGATGCTTGATAGGATCTTAACCTCTCCTGTTCAGTCTTCCATTCTCTAGTTCAAGAGTTGGATTAGACAGTAGCTGTCCCATTATGGAGAAAATTCAAATCTTGATGTCCCATGCATGGGAGAACTGAAATGTACTCCTTCAGAGATGCTTTCCAGGAAAACTATAATTAGGGGATCTGCATGACACATCTCTCCCCATAACTGTGTATGTCTGGAAGTTTTCAGAGTTATCTCAAAGATATACAAAAGCAAAAAAATTCTCACACAAGTGGACCTGTACAATTCTACCACACGAACTTATAGTATCAGACAAATATGCAACTTAATTATAAATTGAAAAGAGATGAAATTGAAATCTCCAAAATACTTACCAATTGTAGTACACAGTGGAACGACATAGTTAGAAATGTGGGGAGTAGAAAAAGCTCCACACATATGTTGACCTGAAGAAAGTAACAATTTAGAATTCTGTGTGCAATGCAACAAAACAATGCTGATATACAAGTGTATAGGACTAAATTGTGCATTGCAAAGAGGTGCACACCTTTATTTTCAGCATTTGTGAGGTACAGGTAAGAGGATCACAATGACTTTAAGGTCACCCAGAGACTACATAGTAAATTTCAGGTCAGCCTGGGATAGAGTCATACCCTACCTTGAAAAACAAAACTACACAAACAAAGAAACAAACAAATTCCTAGAAAAGCAAACACAAAATGTGAGTTGGAATGTAAAATGTCCCCAGAGCCTCCTATGTTTATGAAGACTCCTCATATTCCATGCTCAGCTGTTGGAGTCTTTAGCCCATGAAGTAATGGTAGATGAAGTGTGAAACTACGGAGTGGATCTTGAGGATTTACTACTGCAGCTTAATTGGTGTTCAGAGATAGATCATCCTTTCTGCTCTCTTCCAGCTGATATGACAGGATTTGATGCCCAGTGTCTGCTGTGTGATACTTTCCCTGCCACAGTGAAACTTCCCCGCAAAACTTGAAACTTGAAACAAACACCCTCCTCCCATGATCTCCTTCTTGTCAGGTGTGTCCCCTCTCCCCAGGCCAGCAAGAAGAAGCTAACAGCAATACCAATGTTAACTGTAGTCACCCAAACTGGAATCAAACATGATTTCCTTGCAGAGGTTAATAGTTGGACACCTTTCCGTTCATGTGCACTCATTAATGAGAAAGGCAGAATCTTAAATATATATGGGTTAGTAAAACAGAGTATCATGGAAAAGGTGAACTCTGATTTCCACTGAATGACATTATAAAAACAAAAAAGAATATAAGATGTATCCAAGGCTTCTGAGCAACTTGGTAAAGATTAGTTATTGAAGTATACTGGGTGTGTATGGTTTCAAAAGGACTGACAGCTAGATGGATGGATGGTATAGCAGGTAAGGCACTTGCCTGTGAAGCTTAAGGACTCATATTCAACTCTCCCAGTCCCACATAAACTAGTGACACAAGGGCACAAGGTCATGTATGCACAGAGGGGGCAGATGCATTGGGAGTTCAATGGCAGTGGCTCAGCCTGTGGGACACCAATTCCCTCCTCTCTTCCTCCCTGTCTGTCTGTCTGTCTGTCTGTCTGTCTGTCTGTCTCTCTCTCTCTCTCTCTGTCAATGACTTTCTTATTTAAAAATAGGCAATCTATTGAGCTTGCCATAAAAAGGACCATTATAGTGATACTGAAAAACGATCATGTGAATACACAAATCTCCCAAATATCCATCCCAAGGAGTGACGCTATGTAAAGTGCTGAGCCAGGCTGGCAAGTATCAATTTGTGTTTACCAGTTGTAGCAAATGTAATACTGTAACAATGTAGCTGGTGATAACCTTGAATTTCTGATCCTATTGCCTTTTTCTCCTGAGGTGTAGGATTGGAGGATTACTCAACTAGGTCTGCTTTTGGTAAGTACTAAGATTTGAATCCAGGGATTCGCACATGCTGTCTTCATTTAAACTTAATTCTTACTCCTCTTATCAAAGTCCTACATTGCAAAGCCTGCATGCACACATACACCCTAATGATGAAGCACTCTGAAAAAATGACATCCAGTCACACTTTTCAATGCTGTTGATACAAATACACACAGTGGGTTGGCTCTGTATGCTTCCATTGCACTGCCAACATGCACATTATCATCTGGGAAAAGTACTTTTGGAGCAGAGTCCAGCTTACTGCATAAGTGTGCTACCAACAGAATGATTGACCCTGGCTAACAATTGTTGACTGGCATTCTGAGTGGACACTATGTCTAAGCTCTGTTGCTCTTTGGGCTCCTAATCATGTTGGAAAATTGGCTAAAGTACTTCCAAAATTCTAGCCACAATGACACATGCCTAATAAGGATCAATTACGTTGCACACCCATACATTTTCATGGGGGGTGTCTCTCATTTTCAGAAACCATGATTTGACAGGAATGTTCTGGGAGTTGGTATCATTTTCCTATAAATGTCTGCAGGTGAATGCTATCTCAGCTTCTTTATCCTTTGTCGTTTTCTTTCTTTCTTTCTTTCCTTTTTTTTTTTTCCCTTGAGATAGGTTCTTGCTTTGGCTCATGTTGTCCTGGAATTCACTTTGAAGTCACAGGCTGGCCTCCACTCATAGTGATCCTCTTAACTCTGACTCCACCCCTGTGTGCTGGTATAAAATAAGTATTCCACCATGCACAGCCTCTCTCATGACCATTGTGGCATTCATGATAGTGTTTGGGATCTTTGTTAACTGCAATATCCCTGGCATGCGTAGAATAATTAGAGTATCTTTTTTTCAGCACATTAATTTGGGAATTGAACAATAGCATTCCTGCATGCAAAAGAAACTCTCTACCAATTGAGCTATATAAACAACACTGGTAGTCCAGACCTCTTACACAGGGCCTACTGACCTGGGGGAATAGAGGTGGACCTTTAAAAGAAATATTAGACTACACATTTGGGATTATCTTGTGGCTTTTGCACCCCTAGGTTGTTGAGCCTGGACAATTACCACTGTGTCTTGGTTTATTCATCTGTGGAGGGCATATAAATCTAACAAATACGTTTTTGATGAGGTTGGAACTAGATATGTATGTAGAGTCAGTGTTGGGAATAAACTTTTTTCTACAGAAACTGCCATTGAAAATTATGCTGGGTAAATGGAATAAAAATTAATGTCCTCGAGCCGGGCATGGTGGCACACGCCTTTAATCCCAGCACTCAGAGATAGGAGGATCGCTGTGAGTTTGAGGTCACCCTGAGATGACATAGTGAATTACAGGTCGACCTGAGTAAGAGCAAGACCCTCCCTCAGAAAAACAAAATTAAAAAAATTAATGTCCTTGAGAAAAAAAGACCTATATATAGACATGCACTCATCCACAAAATCAAAAGAAAATAAAGGGAAAACTGCTGAATCCAGGGGCTATATCCTCAATCCTCCTTCCTAGCATAAGGCACAGATCATAGTGGTGAACCAGATAAAAGAACCAATATTTATATCATTCTTAATTAAAGCATGTCTTCTGAAAATGATTTCTGAATACATACACAGTCCTGTCTTCCATGAGCCAACCTGTAATGGAGAAAGGAAAAATAATCTGAGTTCCATATCAAGCTGGGTTCTATTTGACCAGATTCTTTGGTTCTCCAGTGACTTGGGAAAATGCGATAGAGGATAGAAAAAAATAGTTGGTCCAAGACGGTCTTCGTCTCTTCTATCTTGCTGTCAAAAGACATGATGCTGGGAACGTTGTGAGAGAGAGTACTTTTGACACTTAAGCTGTTTCAAAGACCAGTTATGTCTGTCTGGCCTTCATTGAGAGTCCCTCATAAACATGGCTGCATGATAGAGAAACTTAGAACATCCTGTTATTGGGTGAGCTTCCTCCTTTCTACAGGGGAGTACGAGGGGTCTCTATGGCCCCATTGCTTACACCAGGCCTCATCACTGACAGGTATTATCAATATGACAACAGTGGACAGAAGACTCTTCCACCACACAGAAGTTGGGAAACACCCTAAGTTCTATGTTATTATGCTTTTATGAAAACATAGAAGCCCTCAGAAGTATCAGAAGAGGGTACTTAGAAAAAACACATAGACTTTTTTTCACATATACTTTTTTGACCATACACAACAGGCCTGTCCACATTTGAGTAAAAATAACTCATATTTTCATCTCAATATAAACACTTGCTCCAGGAAAAGGAAGTTGCCTGAATAATGCACCTGCACTGGCATTTACTCTGGAAATCAGGGGTGAGTGGGTAAAATTCCATTTCATCCCCTTCCTAGGCAAAAACTCCACTACCAGTAGGGTATGTAATTAACCTCAGTGTTCATATAATATCCACCAAAAATTAAGGAATCAAGAAAGTATCCTTTATAGCTCTGCAAAAGAAAGGGATGTATTACCTGAACAAAATGTGTCTCTCTCTGTTCCGTCATGGATAGAGTAATTTTCTCCTCCTTGGGATCAACTAGAAGGGAACAAAGTAACTCTCAACTGATGGTGCAGTTATTACTGGATCAGGGTTCTTTGCTTGGTATAGTGAATGGTCAAGGACTTAGTTATACTATGAGAATTTATGGGTGTACCTGAATAACAACAATTGTTGGCTTCTGACAAGAAAAAAAAGAGCATGAGAACCAATAAGAGAATTGGGGAGCGGTATATTTTACTTTCTTAGTAATAAGAGCCTAACACAATGTGAAACAACACTTCTCCAATGGGATCAACACTTTGAAGCATGTTATGGTAAATGTCA
Organism: Jaculus jaculus; assembly: GCF_020740685.1. Classification (NCBI taxonomy): domain Eukaryota; kingdom Metazoa; phylum Chordata; class Mammalia; order Rodentia; family Dipodidae; genus Jaculus; species Jaculus jaculus. The sequence goes on from NC_059104.1 coordinate 97,515,635, forward strand.
GTGTTCTATCACTTCTTCAGACCATGCTAAAGCCTGGTGGAATGACACTAGTGTCTTCATATCTGTTAAATCTATTTGAGCCTTCTGATATTCATGAATACAAATTCTGTATTCATCATTTGGTGCATATGATTTTATCCTGGATAAGATACAGATTATACTAGGGAAAAGAATTTATCACTGGTCACAAGCTGGAATGATATACATCCATTAATCTTTCATCATACAATAAGTGATATAAGAGTAAAAGATGTTCACATTATTATGCTTTTATGAAAAGCAGTAATATATATGTGTGTGTGTGTCAAGTTTCAGGATGGGTCACAGTCTAGCATAAGCTAACCTGGAATTCACTATGTATCCTCTGGCCACAAAATCACAGCGATAATCCACTTCTGTCTCCCAAGTGTGGGCATAATGTACTGTGCCACAGTGACTGACACATGTCACTTTATTGTCCTTCTGGGCTTTCTGTATTATACCCTGTATTTGTCTTGATTGTGATTTTCTAGGTTTAGATAGTGTCAGTACCGTGAGCTGGGGTACAATGGGGATCTACCCACTACAGAACAATGAGGCTTATTTGTCACTCCTATAAGGATTTCATAAGCATAATTAGATCTTTTCCTTTTGGCTCAGGGTGAAGTTATCAAGTGTATTGAATTATTTCTCTAATGTTCATGTTTGGAAAGAGATTCTAAGACACAAACCCAGACCTTACAGAGTTGGGTCATATTGATTACATACTTGAAGTTATATACAATATATAATGTATATCTATATTTCCCTATCTACATATATACATACATACTACATAAATGCACAGACCAAAGAGAGTCAATATGTGCAAGCTTTAAAGTGCAGTATGATTAGATGTCAGAACCTGGTCATTTCTTCTACACATTTAGAAATGAACTAAAGTGCTGCTATTTTCTTTACAAGGACCCAAACCATCAGACCAACCTGTTACTACTGCATTCATTCATTCTATCTACTTTCCACAGCATGGAAAGCAAGCTTGCATCAGAGACCTGGACCTAATTCAAGGCAAAAATGCTACTATTCTAACTGATGATCCCACAATCAGACATAACAAAAATTACAAAAGAAGTGAAAACACTAACAATCTTTTTCTACTCATCCATCTTTTTCCATGACCTGGATTTCCTATGAATTCTTAGCTACAGAGAGCACACTAGCTAGTCACCATTGACAGAGTTCATCATGGGGTGTGACTCAGATCAGGTCTTCATGATCTCATGCCATGAGAACAACAGAATGTGCAGCATTATGGAAAACCAAATGACAACACACTTTCAGTTTTTATCTGAATTCCAATATTAGAGCACAGGTGGAAATATCATGAATACTAATATTTCACGAGTTTTCATGTTTGAGGCTAGTTCTCAAGACATGGCCCTATGACTTAAATAAGTGATTCACATTGTATTATCGATTGCTTGTTCCATACAGTACGTGTACACTGAGCTGAAACAGAGGATATATATGTGCTTTTCAAATAAATGACTATGCCAATGCTTATAGAAACACCATCTCATTATTTATATAGCCTGTGTGACAACTGAGGAAATGCCAGGGATGGGTCCACCTATGAACTAGAGTTTGGAGTACTTCAGGGGGACTCTGGCACTGTAGTCTTTCAGCTCTTCATCCAGTGAGTCCATGAAAAATCCCAAGATATACTTGAGAATCTGAGAACCACTGGTCCACACATCAGAATTCCAGTTTTCACTTGCCGACATATAAATTTGGAAGCCCACAGTATTTCTTTTTATCCTATTCCAGGCATAATTTAGATGATGGCATGAGTTACTCCAAACTCATGTAAATTATGCATTTGTTGTGGCTTTGTATTAAGAACTAGTTCTGGGTAATTCTGTTGTAAGCCATAAATATTTTCTGAGAATTTATAACCTCAGAGAGAATCACACATACATTTTTTTAAAAATCACAAGGAAGGACTGTAAAGGTTGCACTTTTTGGGTAAGGAAGAGGATCCACAGGGATCTGAGACTCACTGAGTTTATATCCCACACTCCTGGTTCATGTCAGGGCCATGTGTGAGCTGTAAACAACTGCATTCCTTGTATCAGAGGTCAAGGCTCAAACCTCAATACAACATATCATGTGCACAATTACAGAGATGAAATACAAAGGCTTTGGGTTTTGCCATGGCAGGAGCAGGAAGAAAAGGTTTTTTGGAAACAACTATCTTTAAATAGTAGCCCAAACAAGGGCATCCTTAGCTTGCAGATAGCACTCTCTCAATGATGTCTCTGAGAAGGTAAAGGCATAAAGCCCCTGCACATGTTTCCTCATTTTCACTGATACCTTTCAGATACTCTCACTACTTGAGGAGAAGGCAATCCCAGACCATTCCTGGGACTCTCTCTCATTGGATCTGACTACGAACATGATCATTTACACCCATATTCACTCTTTACACTCCCAAAAGACTTATGAAATTTCATTGATCTGTCTTACTATTACAAAAGGTCAATAGAGAGAGTGGATCACTAACTCTTGCCCACACCAGATGAGGCAGTACTGGATCATTGAACATCAACCTAGAATTAATAAGGCAACCTCAGATATATTTATTTCTAGGCAAAGAAAAATTTACTAAATTGTCACAGATTAGAGTGTTTGACATATGGTCATGCTGATTTTTAACTAAATAAGCATCGGTAGATCATTTATATGGTTTCCACAAAAGGACACACAGAACAGCAACCAAACCACTTACTAATAAAAGCCGGGGGCAGATGAAGAAGCAGGTCAGGAGAATGGCTTCCCTGGGCTATCCGGAGTGAGCTCACCTTTGCCCTCCTTGCAGTTTTGCTAGTTGATTACTAACTATAATTGACTCTTTGGCAGAAGAAGGTGGTCATTTCTTTCTAATTGGATTCTACTATGTTCCTTGGTGGAAGAAGTGTGGGTAGAGAATCAAGCCATGAGGGTGGAAGTATTGGTATTTATGCTCACAGTCCACATTTTGGTGGGTCAAGATGGTCAATCTACACAAGGCCTCAACTACATACAATGATCCAGTAACACTCTGGTAAATTCTTCTCATGTGGAAGTCAATAAAAAGGTCATGTGCTCTTTACATGGACCAAAACCATCAGATTTGCCTATGTTACAACTGTATTTCACCATTCTATATAATGACCATAGAACTTACAATGAAATGTTTACAGCGTTCTGGAAATGATACGTGGAAACTCTCCATTATATTACCTGCTGATCCTAGGTTCATGAATATACAAGAAAAGTGACAAAAGTATTGAAAATCCTAAAAATGATAATCACAACTTTCCTTCCATTCTTCATTTTCCATGCCCTGTGTCTCTTGAGTTAGTGTCTGCAGAGACCACACTAGACAGACACCATAGCCATGTTCGTATGGGGGGTGGCAGGGTTTGGGTCCTGGTGCCCTGAACCCCGAAGCATAACAGAATCTGAACCAGTATGAAAACCAAGCAGAGAACCCACTTTCAGCCTTTGTTTATTCCAACTCTTAAAGTTTTTAATAGGCAAACACTTGAGCATTTTGTTATCTTAAGGTTAAATTATCAAGTGCACAAAATTATTGAACTAATTTTAGGTCTGTGGTCAGTTTCTAAGAGGTGTCCTAACTATTTTCATAGGGAATGCATGTTGACCTAACAAATTGAGCTCACCGTCAAACCTATTCACTGATTCAACAAGTTACATTTCTGCTCATCACATGTACAACTATGCCAAAGTCTGTGGAAACACCTTCATGTTACGTGTAGTTTATGTGACAACTGAAGGAACTCTGTGGTTAGATATGATCTATGAAGTAGAGCCTGCAGTACTTCAGGAATACACAGGCTCTATAGACTTTCAGCTCTCGGGCTAGTGTCTCCATAACAAGGCATAAGTACAACTAACTGCAAACCAGAGAGAAACAGATAGGTCCACACATCTGGATTCATGTTTCCACTTGCCCACATAAAATATGAAAGCTCAGGTACCGTATCAGGGGTGACATCAAATCAACTTCAGCCCATAATGTACTGAGCACTGGATGAATACCTGACATAGACATCATTTAAAGTATATTAGCCATGGATTTGTTTAAGGAACCGGTTGCAGGCACATGTGTTTAAAACCTCATATAACTTCAGAGAAATCATAACTGTCATAACCACACATATATTCAAAATAAAAAGCTATATTAGCACACGGTCCCAGCATTCTTCAAGTACACAACCCCAAGTAAACGTACTGTGAGTGTAACTACTTTCAGACACTTGGCTAGAATTTTTGAACTAGAAAGCATTTTTTTTTTTCTCTAAGACATCCTCAATACTTTCACCCTCCAGAAAGTGAGAATTACAGTTTCTCTTCATAGAGAATTCAGTATGTATTCCAAATGTGGGAAGCCGGTGTGGTGGCACGTGCCTTTAATCCCAGCACTTGAGAGACAGAGGTAGCAGGATCACCATGAGTTCAAGGCCATCCTGAGAATACAGAGTGAATTCCAGGTCAGCCTAGACGAGAGTGAGACCCTCCCTCAAAAAACCAAAAACAAACAAATATGTAATTTCCTTTTGCCAAACATTTCTACAATGCTTACCAGTTGAATTTTCATCAGCATGTATCTGCAATAATACAAACAAAAATAGTGTAAGAACTAAGTCATGTACCTGTGGGCACATGGTGTTTTTTCTCTTCCTTATAGTGAAGACATATAAGAAGCATTGAAAAGTGAAGGGCTTACAAAGAAAGAATAGCATATCATTGTGAACCCATGATCTCTTCATGGGAAAGATATTTTTCTCTCTCTTTAGGTCATGAATTCAATATACTTCATCCCAGGAGAAGACACTGCTTCCAAGTCGGAGGATGCCTTGTGTTTAACGGGATGCCAACATTTCCAAAGGTTCTTTCACATAAGACAACAGTTGGTATTGAATAGTCTACTATTCCACAAAATAGGATCTGCTATATTTAAGTATCTATAATGCTTGGTATCATATTTTCATACCAACCTCAACAAATCAGGAAATAAAGCAACATTGTTATTTCAGGCAAGAGTAGGTCCCTTTACCTTTACCCTTTACTCACTTCAATTGGGGTTTCCTTGTCCATATATTCCTCAGGTGCAGAGCTGTCTGGTACACCTATGAAAACAACAGAGTAACTTTGGTCTTTCTGCTATGGCTCACGTTTTACTTAGAATACACTTGGAGCTTCATGGCTGTTCAATAGAGCTTAGATAGAGTAGTTACTCCAGCAGCTTCATCAGTCATATCAGACACTACACAAGAAGCTACAAAAACATAAGTAGTTTCTCTCTTGGCATTCTGCTAATGGCAAAGAAAGACAACAGGAAATAGTGTAAGTGTCCTATTCACTCATGATGATCACTTTTGAGCCTCCATGGGTGATGTTCTAAAGCCATGAAACAATCAGAGTTATAATTCTTACTATGTAGCAGCTAATCACAAACATTTTAAGATATTGTCACAAACACTATGATCCAAAGTATTCAAAAAACAGTTAAGTGGGTGACATCTGTGATTGTGAAAACATGAAGACTGCCAAACATTCTCCCTTCCTAAATACATCATAGGTATTTGGGGATCCTGGAAAATAACCAACTCTTCTATACTGCAGGAGGCATTTTTCATGATCAAGATGCTTCATGGAATCTTAATGTCTCCTAACACCACCCTGTACTCTCTAGGTCAAAGTTGGACTAGACAGTTGCAGTCCCACCATGGACAAGATGTAAACCATGAAGACGTGTGCATGAGAGAATTCTAATGTACACCTTCAGAGTCACATTCCAAGAGAACTATCATTTCTTGATCTGACTCATAGATAACTGTTTACATCTGGAAGTATTCAGAGCTATCTCAGAGCAATACAACAACAAAAAAATTCTCATACAAAAGGACTGGTACAATTCCACCACATGAACATGTAGTACGAGACCACTATGTCACTTGATTAGAAATTGACAAAATGAAGTTTCAACCTCCAAAACACTTATCATTTGAAGGACACAAAGGAAAGAAACTGTCAGAACAGTGTGGAGCTGAAAAAGTTCTGCGAATATAACGACCTGAAAAAAGTAAGAATTTAGAATTAAGTGTGGAATGCACCATAAACATTGTTGAAATAGAAGTATATAGCACTGTTATGTGCATTAATGCATTAAATGAGTATAATAATTAAAATTTAAAGATTTAATAAAGGAATGGTAAATCACAGAGTAATTCAAACTTGAGAAATCAGAAAACATGAGTTCTGTAAAAGTAGATAATAAACATAATTAATGCAAATGAAACCAGACCACATATCCACAGAGTTACCAAATGCTACTGAAGCAAGACATATTTATTTTTCCCACTGTCACAATAAACATAAAGCCAGCACACTGCAGAGCCTGGCCAGACTTGGGACCTAGAGACCTCAAGCATACAGACATAATGACTCTCAGAGCTGACCACATGACTATGAAAAGCATCAAAAGACATAGTGTAAAGTGTTTTACAGCCACAATTTGACCTAGATGAGATGCACAGACTTGAAGGGCTTACTCCTTCAAGGCTCCCACAGTACATAATCTGCTTAAGCCAATGAATGAATATAATGAATATATGAGTGTCTAAACTCTTTTAATGCTCTGTAAATTAATAATGGTTATTCCACTTAACCAGTCCTGACTTCACTCTCTGTTGGAGAATCTGCTTCTATTTTTCTGATGGGAACTATACCTGAGGAGATAAACAACCCAGTGCACTCTACCCCGGCCCCAGCTGAAACCACAGAGGAATTAGGGAAATGAGCAAGAGTGCTGCTCTCTTACTTAAGCTGATATCAGTACAAGGGTGATGGAGAAACATACTGAGGACACTCAACATCTACCAAACCAGAGATCCAGATGTTCCTAGTTGCCCATCACTGAAGGAGATTAAGATGCTCCCAGCATGTCTCAGAGAATTTTGTGGAAGAGGGGTGGAAAGATTGTTAGAGGGATGCTGTGCACAGAGACATGGCCTCTGTCCTCCCCCACAATACAAGACCCACAATCCCCATGGGGTGGATCTGTATTCCCAACTTGAAAGGCCTTTTCAGAAAAGGGGTATGGAGGAGGGAAAGGATGGTACCAACATGTGATGTTTACATACAAAATATTTCCATACCTAATAATAAAAATGAACTAACATTGGTCTTCATCATAGTCTCTACAGGGCCCCATAATTCATGTGTTCCTTCTAAGGACATGATGAAGTTTCAACCATTTAGTCTATCTTTTAGGATGTACAACTTTATAGTACCATTGCCATTGGTGCCCAGTTTTGTACCTTAATCTTCTCCTGTTTTTCTCTCTCTCTCTCCCTCATCTATCTCTACATTGTTTATATTACCTAACTATTTCTTCCTTCTTTTCCTTGGGTTACCTCCAGTACCACTACATGGCTAACATCTACAATTAGCTGTTGGTCAGAGAGAACTACAAGGATTCCCAAAGTAAGACAGGTTTCCATCGGAGTACTTGATGACCCACCAAACGTTAGTGGAAAGACCCTACTACTGAAGACACCATGTGCTGTTAGTATGGAACATGGAGTGACCTGGTTGGAATCTGGAAGAGAGCCAGGCTCCAGATAGTCAGCGTGTTTAGAGACAGAAGATGTTATATGAATGAGTAAGGGCAAATGAGAAAAATTTGTCAAAGCAAGTCATGTTCTAAGCTACTTAGCAACAAACAACCTGACATGATGTACATACAAGTACAGTGGATGCAAACCCATGGTGGGTAACCAAATGCTTTTGATTTGGCTAACTGAACTGCTCAGTGGAATGCAACCCATAGCTGGAGCTGGGAAACAAGTCAGAAACATATCCCCAAAACAAGCCTACTCTACTTTATCAAGCTCCCACCAATCATGGGCTACAAGAGGGCCCATACCTATTAAATTATCTGTAAAAAAATGATGGTTATCCCATTTATCTGGTGCTGACTTCACTTTCCACTGGAGAATGTCCTTCTCTTTTTCAGATGGACACATACTGAAGACAGAATTAACACATCACAACTCACCTGGTCCCCACCTGAAACCAAAGTAATTGAAGAAATGAGCAAGAGTGCTGCTTTCTTGGTGAACCTAGTACCAGCAAAAGGGTGAAGGAGATACACACAGAGAACACTCAACTCCTATGAAACAAGATATCCACACACAGAGGCTCCCGAAACATTCTGACTGAAGTAGACCTAAAATAAACCCAAAATGGCTCAGAGAACTTTGTGAAAGAGGGGGCTGACAGATGGTTAGAGCCACATGTTGGGACATCATGCACAGAGACAATACATCTTACCCATAACTGATGGCTAACCCCCCAATGCACGATCCACATTCCCCAACAAGGGAGGTCCCAGCAGAGGGGGAATGAAAGGAGGAGGCTAACTATGGTACCAACATGACTGTATACAGACTATGTACATAAATAATAAAAACTAATACAATGAAGAATTTTTTTAAATGTAGCTGATGAGAACTTTTAATATCTGATTCTATTGTTCTTTCTTTCTGATATGTAGGTTGACAGGAGTACTCAATCATGTCTTCTTTTGTTCAGTACTAGGAATTGAATCCAGGAATTCATGCATGCTCTGTTCATGCACACTATATTCATAGCCTATTGAACTACTCCTGCCAAGGTCCTCCATAGGCAAGGCCTGCACACACAGACACATCGTAATGATGAAGCATTCTGAAAAAATGATAAACAGCCTCACTTTTCAATTTGTATCAACATACAAATCCACAGAATGGATTAGATCCATGTGATTTCATTTCCCTGTCAGCAGGCCCAATATCATTCAGAAAAAGTACTTTTTGAGCAGAGTCCGGCTCACTTTCATAAATGTAATACCAACAGAATGATTGACCCTGATTAAGAATTATTGACTGGCATTCTGAGTGGACACTATCACTAGGCTCTGTTGCTATTTGGACTCCTAATAATGCTGGTCAATTGGTGAAAGTATTTCAACAGTTCTAGCTATAATGAGCCACGCCTATTAGACATGTAATTATGGCACACACTCGCTATTTTCATGTGGAGTCTCTCATTTTCAGAAACCATGATCTGACCAGAAGAATGTGGGACTTTATGTCATTCACTGTGATATCTACAGGTGAATTCTATCTCAGATTTGTTTATTTATATTTTTATTCATTTATTTATTTGAGCTAGAGTCTCTCTGTAGGTCGTGAAGTCCTCGAGTTCACTATCAGTTTCAGGCTGGCTGAAATGGTGATCCTTTTACCTCTGTCTCCACCCATGAGTGCTGGGATTAAATTCATGTGCCACCATGCCCAGCCTCTCTCATGACCAGTGAGGCAATCATGATTGTGCTTAAGATCTTTGTAAACTGGAGTATCCCTGGTATGAATAGCTTTTGTTTCAGTAATGCTGGGAATTGGCCCATGAGCTTCCTACGTGCAAAATAAGCTCCCCGCCAACTGAGACATAACCAACTCTGAGAGTCTAGAACTCTTATCCAGTGCCTACTGATCTCATGGTGGACTGAATAGAGGTGGGTACTTTAAGTACAATATTTACCACTTATTTGAGATTGTCTTGTGGCTTTTTTATCCCACAGTTTGGTGAGCCTTGTTACTTCTGTGTATTGCTTTATTCATCTGCATAGGGGTACTCAGGGAAATAAATGTACCATACATGTTTTTGATGAGGTTGGAACTAGATAATGTAGGTAGAGTCTGTATTTGGAATTTTTTTTTTCTTGACAAACTGCCATTGAAAATTAGGTTGGAGCTGGGTGTGGTGGCACACGCCTTTAATCCCAGCACTCAGGAGGCAGAGGTAGGAGGATCGCCATGAGTGTGGTGCCAACTTGAGACTCCATAGTGTATTTTAGGTCAGCCTGGGCTAGAGTGAGACCCTACTTCAAAACACCAAAGAGAGAGAGAGAGAGAGAGAGAGAGAGAGAGAGAGAGAGAGAGAGAGAGAAAATTAGGTTGAATAATTGGGATAAAAATTCATGTCCTCAAGGGAAAAAAAAAACCTATATACAGACACACAATCATTCACAAAATCTGAAACAAAATGGAGGGAACAACACTGACTCCAGGGACTATATACTCAAACCTCATTCCCAGCAGAAGTCAGAGATCATAGCGGTGAAGCAGAAAGACAGGAAGCCCAATATTTACAGCATTCTTATTTAAAATGTATCTTTAGAAAGTGATTTCAGAATACCTACACAATGCAGTGTTCCTTGATCCAACCTGTAATGGAAAGAAGAAAAAACAATCTGAGTTCTAGATCAAGCTGTGTTCACTTTGCCCAGATTCTTTGGTTCTCCCAGTGACTTGGGAAAATGGAATCTAGGATAGAAATGAACAGCCTGTCCAAGAAAGGATTAGTCTTTCCTATGTTCCTGCCACAAGGCCTGTGATGCTGGGTACTTTCTGAAGAAGAGTACTTTTGAAACTGATGTTGTTTCCAAGCCCTGCTTTGTCTGTTTGGCCTTTGTTGAGAGTCCCTAAGGTACACAGCTACATTAGAAACTAGAAACATCCCATTCTGGGGTGAATATCCTCCTTTCTAAAGGTGAGGGTGAGGTGTCTCTGTGTTTCCATTTAGTTTCATGACTAAAATGTATTATCAATACCACATTGGACATAAGAATCTTCCACCACACTGACCTCAGGGAATACCCTTAACTCTATTCAAACCAAGTTTCAGAAGATGGTACTTAGACAAAACATATGTGCTGTCTTTGAACATATAAAATAAGCCTGTCCACATTTGAGTAAAAATAACTCAAATTTTAATCTAAATAGAAATGCTCCAGAAAAGGGAAGATAGGACAATATGCAGTGTGAAATCTGCACTGGTATTTGTAAAGACCTTTGAAATCAAGGGTGAATTGGTAAATTTCTAGGTTCCCCTCCCCATAGGCACACACTCTAATAAATATAGTGTATATTACAAACCTCACTGGTCCTATATGATTTCCACCAAAAATAAAGAAATTAGGAAAGTATTCTTTCTAGCTTTGCAAAAAGAAAAAGTTGTATTACCTGGACATAATTGGTCTGAGTCTCTTCAGTCATGGACAGAGTAATTTCATCCTCCTTTGCATCACCTAGAAGAACACAAAGTAACTCTCAACTGATGGTGCACTTACTAATGAATCAGGGCTCTTTGCTCAATAAGGTAAAATGTCAAGGACTTAGTTATAATATGAGAACTCATGGGTGTGTTTTACTAATAACCATTGTCTTCTGAGGAAAAAGAAACCCACCATGAAGCCTTAAAGGAACTGAGGAACAGTATTTTTGTACTGTCTAGGTAATAGGAGCCAAATATAAGTGAAACAACTATTCTCTAGTTGGATCAACCCTTTTAAACATGTTAAGATTAAATGTCATGGTTCTATCACTTCTTCAGACCATCTTGGAGCCAGGTAGAATGACACTAGTGTCTTCTCTTCCATTAATCTGATTTTAACCTTCTGATATTCATCAATACAAATTCTGTATTCATCTTTCACTGCATAAGCTTTTATCATGGGTATACACATTACACTAGGGAATAGAATTTCACAGTGGTTACAAGCTATACTGATATAAATTTATTAATCTTTGTCCTACAATAATAAATGATTTAAGAGTGGGAGATATTGGCATCATTATGGTTTTATAAGAAAAAGTAAATGTCATTTTCTTGTGGGGTGTATGGACACATTTTAACACAGGATACCCTGGAATTCATCAGGTATTCTCAGGCTGGCCCTGAACTCACAGTCATTCTCCTATCTCTGCCTCTTTTTTTTCTTTTTTCTTTCTTTCTTTTTCTTTCAAGGTAAGGTCTCACTCTATCTCAGGGTGACCTGGATTTCACTATATAGTTGCAAGATGGCCTCAAACTCAGAACAATCCTCATACATCTGCCTCTCGAGTATCATGATTAAAGGCATGTGCCATCACTCTTGGTCCTCTGCCTTTCATGTTCTGGGAGAGATGGTATGTGCCACCACACATGACACATGTCACTTTATTCTCCTTCTGGTCTTGTTGTGTTATACCATGTATTTGTCTTAATTGTTACTCTCTAGGTTTAGGCCAGTACCAGCTGAGGCTGAATATGGACCTAGTCACTACTGCACACTGAGGCTTTAAACAAAATAACTCTGCAAACACCAGGGAAATACATCTCTGGAAAATCGTATGAATACCTTCAGTTCACATTTGTCACTCCTATGACATCTTTAATAAGAACAATCAGAGATCCCCCACCCCGGATCATGGTGAGATTATCAAGTGTATTGAAATATTTCTCTAATTTTCATGTTTGAGAGGAGATTCTAAGACACAACCCCAGACCTTATAGAGATGGGTCATAGTGTCATTTTGACTGATTCCATCTACAAAGACTTGCAATCTGACATAAAACATCAGGGTATATTTGAGCTTTTCACATCAATGTCTATGCCAGGGTCTGTGGAAACACCTTCCAAATACTTTGTCACTATTTGTAAAAACTATGGTAAGTTTCTATAGATGGATCGCATGTGTAAACTATACACTAGAATTCTTTGGGACTGTAGAAGAATTGTAAACTCTCTGTCCTGGGGTTAATGCCTCAATGACTAAGTCAAGGGAACTCCACTGGCAAATTCTCCTGGACTTATAATTTCAACTATACATACACAAACTTGACAGTTAACTTGGTGCATTTTGTCCTGTGGTCGTGTTTGGAAACAAGTCAACTGCAGCTCTAAATGTTCTGATGTATGAGTGACTTGATTTGTATAATTCAAGTCAAGCATGTGTTCGCAATAAACACTTTTTAGAAAGGCTGTGGTCACTTTGAAATATCTTTTGAGCAAACATAATGAACCACATGTAATCAAATTCAGGCAAGAGCCATGCCCTATGCATGGATGGACCCCACATAAGGGAAAAGTGAGTGCAACAGCTTGCAAGAAGTGCAGAATCACCATCTTACCAAAATACCTTCTACCCTTTTCAACTCAAGAACACAGAATCCCAGTTTCTCTCTAAAGAATTCTTAGTAAAGATACAACACATATCTTATGATTTACAGTTTTTCTTCTTCAAGGAATTCTAGGTGACTTACAGTTTTCACTTTCAACAGCAGCCTCCTGCAATTAGAGAAGCCAAGGCATTATAACTATGTCATGAGACTTGTTGACAAATGGTATTATTCCTCTCCCTAATGTGGATGACATACTAGAAACAGTCAAAGCTTTACAAACAATGCTAAGGTACATCATTGAAAATCCATGATGTTTTCCTGGGGATGTGCCTGTAAGGCTCTGTAGATAATGAATTATAAAACATTGAACACTAGAAATGACAATGCATCCAACACAGAAGAGACCAAATAGACAATATATTTCCTGAGTCTGCCATTTGAAAATGACCTTTTGCTCAAACAGTTTGGAAGGGTCTATTCTTCAACCATTTCAGAAAACAGAATGGTAATGCTTGTAAATTTCTATGATGCTCAGGGTTATATATTCATGGCCAAGTTCAGCTACAACAGGAAATAAAGAAAGCAACATTTTTATTTCAGGCAAGGAAAGGTTACCTTACCTTGTCATTGGCCTCACTGTCTTCATCATTATTGGTGTGTGGCTGATCATAAACAGTACCATCGCCAACTAGGAAGACAACAGAATAACTGTTAACCACAGGTGAGAGTCTCATGTTTTACTTAGAGCATACTGGGTGCATGACTGTGATTTGAAATCAGATTCATGGCTGCAACAACAATGAATTTGCAAAGAAATGAATACCTGGGCCCTTCACATTGTGTTAATGTAAAAAAGGACATAGTCTTGAAGAGAACTAGAGTCCTATCATTTAGAGTGGTCCCTTTGAAAACCAGAGAGATGATATTTTAAATTCATTAATCCATGGGGGTCATAATGCATGCTAAGTGGAATCTAACACAAATTCTTAAGGGAAATATCCTCAATGCCTCACAGACAATGGTTCAAGAGTATTCAAAATAAAATGGATTCGGAGTGGCACAGTGACCATGAAATCACAGAGTGCCAAATTTTCCCCTCCCCGTACATTTTAGATACTTCAGCATGCCCTCCTAACCAGGATCAATGAGGAGAGAGGAACATTAATGTACTACTGTAAGTCCCAGTAGGGAGTTAGAGAAGATCTATCTCCATTGGCTCACTCTTTAAGCCCTTATGCCCACGTTCATGTCAGTGCTACGTGAGATTTGTTCCTGTTACATTTCTTATAAGTAGGTCACTGTTGAAAACCTAATACAATACTTCATAGACACATTTCTTTAAGAGAACTAGCAAAGGCTTGAAATTTTGGCAGTGGTAGAAACAGGTAGGAGTAGGTCCTCAAGGAAAGGTCATCTTTAACAGCCAGAAGCAGGGCACATCCAACATGGGTCCTCCTCATTGGATTTGACAGGATCATCTGATAACAACCATCACTATATTTTAAATGTTTAATTAATTAATTTTTTTTATTTATGTATGGTCTGGAGAGAGAAGGACAAAGTGGCAGAGAGAAGAGAGAAAGGCATGCCAGCCCCTATAGCCACTGCAAATGAAAATTAGACACATGCGCTTCCTTGTGCATTTGGCTTAAGTGCCTCCTTGGGGATTTGAACCTGGCACCTTAGACTTTGGAGGCAAAAGCCTCAACCGTTAAGCCATTTCCCCGGCCCATCTTCACACTTGATACATGTGGCACTTATGAAATTCCATGTATCTACATTAGAAACTTCCAGAAGAAAGTCAATAGTGACAGTGGAGAATCTATTCCATTCTACACATTAAAAGGCAACTTTGGCTCATACAGGATCAACTTCAGCTTTCCATAGACATCCAATGTAGATATCAGGATAGATCCTTTTCACCTCAACACCACACATTCAACACTCATTCCTAGCAGGAACTCAGGTTCAGGGATCTCAAGACTGAAACAGTAAAAAACTTCCATAACAAATGACTTGATCCAGAATACGTACCAGGTTCTGTTCTGCTGGTATCCTGCAATTAGAGAAAAATTACTGTTTGTTCAGGGTATGCCGTACACTTGACCTAGGTCTGCTTTATTATTGTTGTGATAACAGGACAACAAACAGAGACACAGTAGATTTAATTAATGGCCGCATTGCGACAAAGCTGTCACATAAGACACCATTCCCAAAAGCTACTGAATTTCACATACAGTATATTTCACAACTTCCTTTCTACCTTCATTCAAATTGAAAACCTTTTCTGTAAATTTCTTTTAAAATTTATTTCAAAGAGTCTGAATGAGAAAGTACAACTGCACCAGGAGTGCCAGGAACTTTTCTGTCTAAAGAAAAGCTTCAGACGTATACGCCCTTTATGATTCTGGATTTATGTCAGTACTGGGGCATCAAAGGTGGGCTGGCCAATTTTAAAAGCGAGTGCCTCTAACCACTGAGCCATTTCCCCAACCCTCAGATACAATTGGTAGAAGAAGAAGGAATATCATTTGTGAGGTAAACACTGTATCATTCATTTATCATAGATGTGACAATATAAACTGTAGAAGAGTAATGAATCAGCAGGTAGGAGGTTCCCCGCCAACTGCACCCAACCCAGAACATGTTTCTGTCAAAGAGTAATGCACATTGACTAACCATGGATCTTCATTTCTACATAATTAATTTTAAAGCGCTCTTACATTACTTTCTGATTTTCCTGCAATTTTTCCTGGCATAACATCTAGAGGGAAACAAAACATCTGTTAGTTTATTGGTAACCAGTGATTATCACTAACTCGTGGGTGTTCCATATGTATACATGAGTTGAGGCTGGATAGAAAGTGTGAGTTCCTGATGTGCCAACTTCCTGACTAGAAGAAGGATGGGAAACATGCAGGAAGTAATCACTCAGAAGACTTGCACTTGATGATAAAGTCCCTTTAATTAATATGCAATAATGAAGCTGAATTGAGTGGGGTGGCACATGATTCTAATGCCAGAATTCAGAAGGTGGACCCACAAGAGATTGATGCCATCTCAGGTGCACAGTAAACATGACATCCTCTAACAAAATGAACACTGAAGCAGAAATGGTGTATAAGGTGCACTATCTTCAATGAAAGATTCCTGTCAGTCTCCTCACATGTTTTGAAAGGCATATAAGTTGTTAAGATCTTCTCAATATCTCCAAGAACATTTCAATATATTGGGATCAAACCTCACTTTTGCACTGACTATCCCTGCTGTCTTCATGGAAGAATTGTCTCATCTTATTGGCTTCCCAAGCCCAACCCTCATTCCTATCAGGAAGTCAGATCACAGATCTTGGCTCTGAAACAGTAGGATAGTTCACAAACATATGACTAATTTAGAATACATACCAGGCTTCAATGTGGTAGAGTCCTGCAAGTATGGAAAAGTTAACAAAGTGAGGATGTGGACATCCCATTTACATTATTTACATAGGTTTGGATTTCTTTTGATAACATAGGTAAACAGACAGCAGAATAGTGGGTCCAAACAGTGGCTATGTAGCTAAACAGTTGTCACAAAAGACACCACTATAAAGGGCAAAGGGTTTTCATGCATAGTGCACTTCTCAAGACCCTTTACACAGTACAAAATCCTTAGTGTGTGAAGGAAAATAATTCCTGGAGGAAATACTTCTACCATTCACATATAGGGACATGGCAACAGTAATAGTCTAGAGAGCCATGAATTGCTTTGCAGGAGTGTTCAATTCATTTCCACACCACCCAGTAACAAATGTTTGTGCAAGAATCATTCACATTGACTAAAACACAGAGATATATTTCGATAGAAGATGAAGAATAGTGCTTTACCTTGTGCTGTAGATCATTTGGTGTCTGTGCTGACAACACACCTAGGATGAAACAGAGCAACTGTCAGTATGGTGGTAACTGGTGGTTATGGATCACTCTGGGAACTTTAGTTATGTGGACAAGGGTACAAGGAGGTGGATGATTAGCAAGTGTGGACTAAGCTACTGGTGGGCCTGCCTCCTGGCTAGAAAACTGTGGGAATGAATGATACATAGAAACCTGGGCTTTATAGTTACCAGCAGTATAAATGATACACTATAATCAAAGTGAGCAGAATTGGGTGACGCATGCATGTGATCCCAGCACCCAGAGAGTGATGTCCAAAGGGTTTAAGTCCAATCATAGAGAATTTCATGAATCCCTGGGCTGCAGAAATCCCTGCCACACAATTAAAGCTAATAATCAAGTTGCAGTGACATATACTGCACATTGGCATTCAATGGAAGACTTTTGCCTTTCTTCTCTCATGATTGAAAAATGACCACACTTTTACTAATGAAAGGAAAGGGTAGATGAAGAAGCAGGTCATGAGGAATGCTTCTGTGGGGATCCTCTGCAATCAGCTTTGCCCTCCTCCGTATTTCCTAACTGATTTCTAACTACATTTCACTCTTAGGCAGAAGAATGTGATCGTTTGTTTCTTCTTGAATTATACTATCTTATTCTGTGGAAGAACAGTGGATATGGGGGTCAAGCTTTAATGGCAGAAGTAAGTCTCTGTATTTATGCTTAGAGTCCACATTACAGTGGTATAAGATGGTCAGTCTACACAAGGCCTTAACATTACAGTATGATGTGGTGACACTCTGGTCATTTCTTCTTCTCATTTGAAGTCAATGAAAATGTCATATGGTCTTTACATGGACCAATACCATCAGATCTGCCTATATTACTATTGCATTACACCATTCTACTAAATTCCCATGCACTTAAAACAATGTTTTTCATTGTCCTGGAAATGGTACTATGAAACTCTCCATCATATTAACTGGGGATCCTAAGTTCATGAATATAATAAAACGTTAAAGTGTTGATAATGGTAACAAAGATAATCACAACTTTCCTTCCATTCTTTATTTTCTATGTCCTGTGTTTCTTCTCAATTAGCAGTACAGACATCACAGTAGACAGTCACCATAGCCATATTCATTTGGGAACTGTCAGGGTTTGTGTCTTGAAGCTTTTAACCCAGAAACATAAGAAAATCTGAAGCAGTATGGCAACCAGGCAGACAACCAACTTACAGTTCTTGATTTTTCCTGCTCTAAGGTCTTTAACAGGCAAACACTTGAGCCTTTTGTTTTCGTAAAGGTAAGTTGTCAAGTGCACAAAATAATTGAACTAATTTTAAGTGTGTAGACCATTTTTAATACATGTCCTAAGACTTCTCAGAGGTAACTATTATTGTCCTGTTGATTGCTTTCACCACCAAACCTATGCACTGAGCTTAAACAGTTATAGTGGCGCTCATCACATGAAGAACTCTGCCAAAGTCTATGGAAACACCTTCATGTTACTTGTATAGTTTATGTGACAACTCAGGGGACTTTAGGGATAGAAAGGATCTAGGAAGTAGAGTCTGGAGTACCTCAGGAACAAACAAGCTCTATAGACTCTCAGCTCTTGGGTGAGTGTCTCCTGGACAAGGTATAAGTATGAAAGTGAATCAGAGAGGAACAGATATGTCCAAATGTCTGAAGTCTTCTTTCCACTTGTCTACATACAAATATGAGAGCTCAGGGTCGACATCAGGGGGATATCAAACCAACTTTAGTCATAATGTACTCATGACTGGATGATTAGTTTACATAGATTTCATTTAAAGGATGTTTGCCATAGATGTTTTTTTAAGGAACTGGTTGAGGGCAATGGTGTTTAAAACTTCCAATATCTTCTGAGAAAACATAACCTCAGACATAATCACACGTATATTCAAAATAAAAAGCCATATTAGCACAAAAGTCCCTGGCATTCGTCAAGTACACAAGCCCAAGTAAATCTATCCTGAGTCAACTGCTTCAGACAGCTAACTATAATTCTTGAAATAGAAAGTGCTTTTTCTTTTCCAAAATGTCCTCAATCCTTTCAGCCTTGAGAAACCAAGTATTACCATTTCTCCTCAAAGAGAATTCAGTGAGTATTCCAACATCAAGTTTTCTTTTGTAAAGGAATTCTAGAATACTTACCAGTTAAATTTTCATCAGTGTACATCTGCAATTATAGAAGCACAGACATTGTAAGAACTAAGTCATGTGACTTGTTGGCACATGGTATCATTTCTCTTATTTATATTGAGGATATACAGGAATCACTCAAATGAAAGGGTTACCAAACAATGATAAGATACATCACTGGGAGCCCATGGTGTCTGTGTGGAGAAGTTATTTCTATCTGTCTTTAGGTCATGAATTCAAAATACTTCATCCCAGGACAAGACACTGCTTCCAAGTAGGAACAGGCCTAGTGCACAGTTGGAACCTGAAGCTACATCTTACAAATGCCATTTCAAACAATTAAACAGCTGTTATTGTTTTTTCTACTATTCCAGAAAATAGGATCTGCTATATTTGAGTATCGTTAATGCTCGGTTTCATATTTTGATGTCAAAATCAAATAAGAACTGGAAATTAAGCAACATTTTTAGTTCAAGCAAGAGCAAGTAGCTTTACCTTTTCGCTTACTTCAATTGGGGTTTCCTTGTCCATATATTCCACCTCTGCTGAGGTATCTGCTACATCTAGGAATGCAACAGAGTAACTGTTGGTCTTTGGTGCTATGATTCACATTTTACTTAGAATACACTTGATGCTTCAGGGCTGTGCAATAGAGCTTAGGTAGTCATTCTAGCACCCAATCATTGAAATCAGATACTAAAGAAAAAGTAGCAAAGAAATAAGAAACTTATCCCTTGGCATTCTGGTAATGTCAAGAAAAGACAACAGGAAAGTGTGTAAGTGACCTATCACTCATAATGATCACTTCTGAGCCTCAGTGGGTGAAATTCCAAAGCCATGAAACAATGTGAGTTAAAATTCATCCTTGTGGCATCTAATCACAAATTTTTTAGGATATTGTAAAAACAAACTATGATCTAAGAGTATTCAAAAAATATAGTTAAGTGGGTGACATCTGTGAACACGAAAACATAAAGACTGCCCAAAATTCTCCCATCCACAATACATCATATGTATTTCAGGATCCTGGAAAATAACCAATGCTTATATACTGAAGGAATAATTATTCATGATCAATATGCTTGATGGCATCCTAATTTACCCTGTACAGACCTCCACTCTCTAGTTAAAGAGTTGGATTAGACAGTAGCTGTCCCATCATAGAGAAAATTCAAACCCTGAAAACCCATGCATGGATGTACTGGATTGTACTCTTTCCGGGCTGCTTTGCAGGAGAACTATCACTAGTGAATCTGACTGAAATCTCTCCCCATAACTGTTTATGTCTAAAAGTTTTCAGAGTTATCTCAAAGTTATCCAAAACAAAAACAAATTTTCACACAAGTGAACATGTACAATTCCACAACATGAGCATAAAATACCAGACCAATATGCAACTTAATCAGAAATTGACAAGAGATGAGGTTGAAATCTCCAAAATACTTACCAGTTGTAGTACACAGTGGAACGACATAGTTTCAAAGGTGAGGAGTAGAAAAAGCTCTGCGGATATGTTGACCTGAAGAAAACAACAATTTACAATAACGTGTGGAATGCAACAAAGCAATGATGATATGCAGGTGCATAGAACTAAAATGTTCATTAGAAAGGGTATAATAATTATAATTTAAAGGCTTAGGTCATGGTGGTACATGCCTTTAATCCGAGTACTTGGGAGGCAGAGGTAGGAGGTTCACTGTGAGTTCAAGACCACTTGAGACTACTGAATGAATTCCAGATAAGCCTGAGCAAGGAGACCCTATCTGGAACCACCACTGCCTAATATTTTTTAATTTAAACATAAATATTTAAATATTTATAAGAGCAAACATACTTGCATTATGGAATGCAACACCAATGATGTAACATATTTTTCTAGGAGAGATTCAGAGCTAAGTCCACAAAAAATCATTTTAGTACTATGCATAGTGGTGCATGCCTTGCAGCACTTGCAAGGTCGAGGTAAGAGGATCACCATGAATTTAAAGCCACCCAGAGACTACAGATTGAATTCCAGGTCAGCCTGTGATAGAGCAGACCCTACATTGAAAAATAAAATAAAGAATAAAATAAAACATTCCTAGGAAAGCAAACACCGACTGTAAATTGGAATGTAAGATGTCCCCAGTGCCTTCTAAGTTTGTGATTAAGCCTAATATTCCATGCTCAGCTGGTAGGGTCCTTGGGCAGTGAAGCCTTAGTGGAGGAAGTGTAAAACTACGGAGTAGACATTGAGGATTTACTAGTGCAGCACAATTGGTGTTCAGAGCTAGATCATTCCTTCTGCTCTCTTCCAGCTGATATGACAGGATGTGATGCCCAGTGTCTGCTGTGTGATACTTTCCCTGCCACAATGAAACTTCCCCTCAAAACTGTAAACTTGAAACAAACACCCTCCTCCCATGAGCTGCCTTTTGTCAGGTGTGTCCCCCCCTCCCGATGCCAGCAAGAAGAAGCTAACAGCAATACCAGTGTTAACTGTAGTCACCCATACTCGAATCAAACATGATTTCCTTGAAAAGCTAAATAGTTGGACACCACTCAGTTCATGTGCACTCATTAATGAAAAAGGCAGAATCTTACATATATATTGGTTAGTAAAACAGAGTAGCATGGACAAGCTGTACTCTGATTCCTAGTGAATGACATGAAAAAGACCAAAAGAATCTAAGGTGTGTCCAGGGCTTCTGAGCAACTGGGTAAAAACTGGTTATTGGAGTATTGTGGCTGGGTATGGCTTAAAAAGCACTGATGGGCATGACGGATTGCATAGCAGGTAAAGTGCTTGCCTGTGAAGCCCAGTGAATTATATTGGACTCTCCAGTTGCCATGTAAGCTAGATGTACAGTGAACCAAGGGCACGAGGTCATACATGCACACAGACAGCAGATGCATCGGGAGTCCACTGGCAGTGGCCGGAGTCCACGGCACACCAATTCCCTCCCTGTCTTCCTCTCTCTCTCATATCTCACTGACTTTCTTATTTTAAAATAGGCAATCTATTTGGTTTGCCACAAAAATGACTAATATTGTGATACCAAAAATTGATCATGTGAATATACAAATCTCAGGAATAACCATCCTAAGGAGTGAAGCAATGTAAAGTGCTGAGCTAGGCTAGAAAGTATCAATTTGTGTTTACCAATTGTAGCAAATGTAAAAAGCAGTGAAAGACACAAATAAAAGGATAACTGTGTCAGTGATTTGCCAAGGGGTGGACATGGGTATTTAACATAAATGATAATCATATCAGTTTTATGCAGGTCTGACTTGTTCCCCCATTGGAAAAATGTGTAGCATAATGATGTGAACTGGCTCTATTACATAGATAGCTATGAGCCTACCAATCAATGAGAAACAGGTTCTCAATGGAGCACCAAAAGTCTGGAAATCTTTCTGGCTAACCTGTAACACCGAGTGAGGCTCATACCTCAGACTTTGAGAGGCCGAGGTCCAACAAAACTTGGATTTTAAATGCATATTTAAATTCTATGGCTGGCTCTGTACTAATGAGCTCGATAATTAACACTTTTGCTTCTTGAAATACACTACTCCAACTCTTCCACTTTTACTCACAGTATACAATAGAACACAAGCTACAACACCTGCCCAGAATTTGTTGTACATAGTAAGGTCAAGACTCAGAATGTATTCCCAATAGACTTATGCCAGCATAATGCCAGGACAGCAGAGGGAAGTGAGTAATTCCAAGGTCAAACATTTGTTTTCATTACATGCCTCCAAGTATAGACATCTCTTCCTGAGTGGGGCTTCAGGCAGATTATGATATTCAGTGTGTTCTTAAGATCTGCCTTATGTGGAGTATACCTCAGACCAATAATTTTGTGGAAGAAATAATTTAGAAAAAGACCAGCATGACAGAAATTTGGGTATGGTACCTAATGACCAATATCCAACTTCATTTTCAACCTTTATAAAGAATAAACCTAGTTAATATGATGCCTCTGTTCTGTTCTTTGAACTATGACACTAAAAATGTCATAACACCTTCTTCTATAAACATTATTATTTCAAACAGTAATATTGTAGCTGGAGATAACCTTGAATTTCTGATCCTAATGCCTTTTTCTCCTGAGGTGTAGGATTGCAGGACTACTCAACTAGTTCTGCTTTTGGTAAGTGCTAGGATTTGAATGTAGGGATTGGTGCATGCTGTCTTCATTTAAACTTGATTCTTACTCCTCTTACCAAGGTCCTACATAGCCAAGGCCTGCACACATACATACACGCTAATGATGAAGTATTCTGAAAAAATGACATCCAGTCACACTTTTCAATGGTGTTGACACAAATACACACAGTGGGTTGGCTCTGTATGCTTCCATTTCCCTGTCAACATGCACATTATCAGTCTGAAAAAAGTACTTTTTGAGCAGCGTCCAGCTTCCTGCATAAGTGTGCTACCAATGGGATGACTGACCCTAACAATTGTTGAATGGCAATCTGAGTAAACACAATCGCTAAGCTCTGTTGCTCTTTGTGCTCCTAATCATGCTGGACAATTTGCTAATGTATTTCAAAAGTTCTAGCAATAATGACACATGCCTATTAGAAATCAGTTATTATACGCACCCCACACATTTACAAATTTTCATGTGGAGTGTCTCTCATTTTCAGAAGCCATGATTTCACTGAAAGAATCTCTGATTTTATTTCATTTTCTTGTGTATGTCAGCAGGTGAATGCTGCCACAGCTTTATATATATATGTGTGTGTGTGTGTGTGTGTGTGTGTGTGTGTGTGTGTGTGTATGTATGTATATATATGTATGTACAAATATATATATATATATTTATTTATTTTTTTTTTAGATAGTTTCTCACTTTGACTCCTGAGACCTGGAATTCTCTTTGAAGTCTCATGCTTGGTACAAGTCATGCAGATCATTCTAACTCTGCCCCACCCCTGTGTGCTGGGATAAATAAGTATGCCACCATGCCAAGTCTCTCTCATAACCAATGTGGCAGACATGATAGTGTTTGGGATTTTGTTAACTGCAGTATCCCTGGTATGCATACAACAATTACAGTATCTTTTTCTGTACATCAACATGGGAATTAACAATAGGATTTCTGCATGCAAGAGAAGCTCTCTACCAATCGAGCTATATAACCAACTCTGATAGTCTAGCACTCTTACACAGTGCCTACTGAGCTGGTGGAATAAATAGAGGTGGAACTTCAAAAGAAATACTGGAGCACAAATTTGGGAATATTTTGTGGCTTTTGCACCCCTACAGTTGCTGAGCCCAGTCAGTTACCTCTGTGTGGTGGTTTATTCATCTGTGGTGAGGAACCCAGTGAAATAAATCTACAATACATGTATTTCATGAGGTTGTAACTAGTTCATGTATGCAGAGTCTGTGTTGTGAATTTATTTTTTCTCTTATGAAACTGCCATTGAAAATTGAGTTAAGTACTTGGGATAAATACTAATGTCCTCATGAAAAAAAAAAAAGACCTATACACAGACATGCAATCATTCATAAAATCAAAAGAAAATGAAGGGAACACTGCTGAACCCAAGGGCCATATCCTCAATCTTCCTTCCCAGCAGAAGTCACAGATCATAGTGGTGAAACAGATAAAAGAACCAATATTTATACCATTCTTAATTAAAGCATGTCTTCAGAAAATGATTTCAAAATACATACACAATCCTGTCTTCCATGAGCCAACCTGTAATGGAGAGAGGAAAAAACAATCTGAGTTTCATATCAAGCTGGGTTCTATTTGATCAGATTCCTTGTTTCTCCCAGTGACTTGGGAAACTGGGATCCAGGACAGAAAAGAACTGTCAGTCCAACACTATGTTAGTGTCTTCTGTCTTGCAGTTAAAAGACATTTGATGCTGGATGCATTGTGAAATAGAGTACTTTTGAGGCTTAAGCTGTTACAAAGACCAGCTCTCTATCTTTAGCCTTCATTGAGAGTCCCTAATGTACAAGGCTATAAGATAGAGAAACTCAGAAACATCCTGCTATTGGGTGAGCTTCCTCCTTTCTAAAGGGGGGAGCGAATGGTCTCTATGGTCCCATAGCCTACACCAGGCCTCATCACTGACAGGTATTATCAATATCACAACAATGGACATAAGAATCTTCCACCACACAGAACTCAAGGAACACCATATGCACTATTCCAAACATAGAAGCCTTAAGAAGTATCAGAAGAGGGTACTTAGAAAAACACATATACATTTTTGACCATACATAACAAGCCTGTCCACATTTGAGTAAATATTACTAACATTTTAGTCTCAATATAAACAGTTCCTCCAGGCAAAGGAAGATGCCAGAGTAATGCAGTGATCCACCTACCCTGGCAATTACTTTTGAAATCAGGGCTGAATGGGTAAAATTCCATTTAGTACACTTTCAAGGCAAAGACTAATAATGTACATTATAAACCTATGTGTTTATATGATATCCACCAATAATGAAGGAATCATGACAGTATCCTTTCAAGCTTGCAAAAGAAAAGGATGTATTACCTGAACAAAATGTGGCTCTGCATGTTCTGTCATGCCTGGAGTAATTTCATCCTCCTTTTGATCAGCTAGAAGGAAACAAAGTAACTCAACTGATGGTGCACTTATTACAGAATCAGGGTCTATGCTTGATATAGTGAAAGGTCAAAGGCTTAGTTATAGTATAAGAATTCTTGGGCTGGAGAGATGGCTTAGCGGTTAAGCGCTTGCCTGTGAAGCCTAAGGACCCCGGTTCGAGGCTCGGTTCCCCAGGTCCCACGTTAGCCAGATGCACAAGGGGGCACACGCGTCTGGAGTTCGTTTGCAGAGGCTGGAAGCCATGGCGCGCCCATTCTCTCTCTCTCCCTCTATCTGTCTTTCTCTCTGTGTCTGTCGCTCTCAAATAAATAAATAAAAAATTTAGAAAAAAAAAAAAAAAAGAAACAAGAATTCTTAGGTGTACCTGATTAATAACTATTGTTGGCTTCTAATGGGAAAAAAAAAAAGACCATGAGATGTTTAAGAGAATTTGGAATCAGTACTTTTTACTTTCTTAGTAATAGGAACCTAACACACTGTGAAACAACCCTTCCTCTTGGGATCAATCCTTTGAAGCATGTTATGATCAAATGTCAGTGTTCTATCACTTCCTCAGATCATCCTAAAGCCCAGTGGAATGACACTAGTGTCTTCACATCTGGGAAATTATTTGAGTGCTGGAGAAATGGCTTAGCAGTTAAGCGCTTGCCTGTGAAGCCTAAGGACCCCAGTTCGAGGCTCAATTCCCCAGGACCCATGTTAGCCGGATGCACAAGGGGGCGCACACATCTGGAGTTTGTTTTCAGTGGCTGGAAGCCCTGGTGTACCTATTCTCTCTTTCTCTTTCTCTCTCTCTCCCCCCTTCTCTCTCTGTCACTCTCAAATAAATAAACAAAAAAAGTTTTTAAAAAATTATTTGAGCCTTCTGATGTTCATAAATACAAATTCTGTATTCATCATTCAGTGCATACCATTGTATCCTGGGTAAGACACAGATTATACTATGGGAAAAATATCACTGGTCACAAGCTGTAATGATAAGTATCCATTAATCCTTTGTCATACAATAATAAATGATTTAAGAGTGGAAGATGTACACATTATTATGCATTATGTAAACATGCACACTCACACATATGTCAATATTGAGGTAGGAGCACATTCTGGCATAAGCTAACCTGGAATTCCTTAGCTATTCTCTGGCCACAAACTCATCGTGATCATCTGCTTCTGCCTCCCAAGTGCTGCACATAATGGCAGGCACCACCACTGACACATGTCACCTTATTCTCCTTCTGGGCTTTATGATGCCGTGTATTTTTCCTAATTGTGACTTACTAGGTTTATGCCTATAGGTTTATGACAGTACTGTGAGCTGGGGTAGAATGGGAATCTAGCCAGTACAGAACAATGAGGCTTATTTGTCACCCCCATAAGGTTTTAATAAGCATAATTAGACCTTTTCCTTTGGGCTCAGGTGAAGTCATTGAGTGTATTGAAATATTTGTCTAATTTTCATGTTTGGGAGGAGATTCCAAGACTCAACCACAGACCTTACAGAGGTGGGTCATACTGATTATATATTCTAAGTTATATTTAATATATGATACATATTTCTATCTCTGTATCTATCTGCATACATACAAACATACATACATACAAACATGTATGCCTACATACATGCACAGACCAGATAGGGTCAATCTATGCAAGGCTTTAATATGCAGTAGGATTTGATGTCAGAACTTGTTCATTTCCCTTAAATCTTTAGAAGTGAATTAACGTCCCGCCATTGTCTTTACATGGACGCAAACTATTAGAGCCACAAGTGTTACTATGGTGTTCATATATTCTATCCACTTCCCACAGCATGTAAAGCAAGCTTGTGTCAGAGACCTGGAACTAATTCAAGCAAAAATGCTACTATTCTAATTGGTAATCCCACAATCAGAAATAAAAAAAAATTACGAAACAAATGAAAACACTAAGGATCTCCATCCTTCCTTTTCCACGTCCTGGATTTCTGATCAATTATTAGCTACAGAGAGCACATGAGCTAGTCACAATTGACAGAGTATGAGAGGGTAGTGCTGCAGACCAGGTCTTCATGATCTCATGCCAAGAGAACAACAGAATGTACACCATTATTGCAAAGCAGATGATAACACACTTTGAGTTTTTATTTTACCTCCAAAATTTGAACACAGGTGAAATTATAGTGAATACTAATATTTCACTACTTTTCATGTTTGGGACCAGTTTTCAAGACATAGCCCTATGTCTTAAATGAGTGGTTCACATTGTACTACAGATTGCTTTATCCACACAATTCATGCACACTGAGCTGAAACAGAGTATATTTATAATTTTCAAATAAATGACTATGCCAACATTAGTGGAAACACCTTCTTATTACTTATAAAGCTTGTGTGACAACAGGATATGCCAGGGATAAGTCGGACCTATGAACTAGAGTCTGGAGTACTTCCCTGGTTACTCGACAAGTAGACTTTCAGCTCTTAATCTACTGAGTCCATGAAAACTCCCAAGGTCTGTTTGAGAATCTGAGGGGAACCACTGCTCCACACAGCAGAACTCCAGTTTTCACTTTCCCACATACACATTTGGAAGCCCACAATGTTTCTTTTTGTGTAGGCAAGGGAATTTGAGTCCAATATCAGGTACACATTGATTTTCAGGAATCTCTGGGCTCTAAGAAATCCTGTATTTTAATCCTCATGACATTTCAGGTCATTTCAATATATGAGGATCAATAATGCTTGGATTTGCTGCTAATTTTTACTGGATTATGAAAGTTGATCAAAAACAGTTGGGAATCTGCTGTACAAATTGCATTATGTCACATTTATAACTAGTTTCTGTCCATATTATCGCCAATAAATATTTCTCAATTTAAATTACAAGCATTTCATAATAGTACACAACTGCCAATTTCACCCTGTTTTGCATAACTCTTTGAGCACAATATGTTTTTCCCCTGTGATCAAAAGTCATAAAATTTTTGACACTCTATGTGATGCTGGTACTCTTGAGATCTGACAGTAACCTCATGGTCCAAGTCCATAGAACCTGGATCTAAGGAACATGATCATGGTTGACAAAAGGCAGCAACAACTGAAGACAGCTGATATTGGCATTATGGAGAAAGGCAGAAACATTCAAAAAATATATTAAGATGAACAGGAACAGGTGTTTGCTGATGAAACATGATCTTTAAATCTAACAAAGTGCATTCTCATTTATTCCTATAATACAAAATTCCTATAATACAAAATGATTAAGTCTTCACAGAATTCAGCTTACATGTCTGATGTTCACACTCTGTTATTTATTAGCTATTAAGAAAACATGTCTAGTTCATGACAATATTTCCACAAAAAGGTGCACAGAGCAAATGATCATCCATTTTCTGATGAAAGCTCAGTACAGTGAGGAAACAGGTATTTTTGCTTGTGTGAGTTTCACTTCAGGCTTTACAATGCACACATCCAAATGTTCTCTGTCACTAACATCTGGAAGAAGTCAGCAGAGCTCGTGACTCCCCTACTCCTAACTACAACAATGAAGCTGCACTGGAACACACAATACCAACCTCAGTTTTCCCGTGGTTCACAGATTTTGTAGATGACGCCAAAGTACAATTGACTCTTGGCCATGTGATTATGTTCATTTCATCCCACATGAAACATAATATCTTTCTAAGTGGTGAAAGGATGGACATAATCAAAGTCTGTCACTCCATTCCTATTTCTGGTACAGCTTAGGTGATGACAGAGGAGCCTCTCTAAGAATGGTTAGACCTGTGATCTAGAGACGAGAGTACTTGATGAGTCCACAGGCAGTGTTGTCTCTGCTCTCCTCTGGGTATTGTCTGCATAACAACCTGTGAGAAATAGCAATGGCCCCTATTTCTGAATTCATGTTCTTGTTTGTCCACATAGAAATTTGAGAGCTAAGACTATTCATTTTGTCCTGCATTAGAGGTGATACTACACCAACCCCAGGTATAAATATAGTGCACTGCATGCTTTAATTTACAGAATGTTCATGTAATGTACATGTTTGTCATAGACTTTTTTAAGGAAGAAGATGAGGGTAATTGTGACTAAACTTTCAAATATCTTGTGAGAAAACATGACCTCAGGGAAAATCACATATGTATTCAAATCACAAGATGCAGAAGCACACCAGATCCTAGCATGGAGCAGTGAGTGAAATTGCCTCCAAGAACTAGAGAAAACATTCCAACAAGTTTTCACTTAGACAACTAGCTTTATTTTGAAGGTTTTTTCCTGCTCTTTCAACCTATAAAACATTACAAACATCATCACTGTTCTAAGAGAATCCAGTAAGGACTTACATATTTCCATAAATATTAATAATAGTATACTTACAATTTTTATCATCTTTTGTGGGTTCCATCTACAATTATAGAAGCAAACACAGTGTAAAAAGTCATGGGACTCACTGATACCTTGATTTATTTTTCATTCTGACTATTAAAAACCATCAATCACTGGCAAGGTTACAAGCTTACAACACAAGAATGAGATGCACCATTCAAAACAGTGATCATTTCCAGGAAGACCTCTTGATACCTGTCATTACCTCATGAATTACAGCAGATCCCCAGGAGAAGACTAGGCTTCCTTGCTGAAGGATGACCCCTCATACACCATTTCACCTGACCCTGCATAGGCAATTGTCCATTTGCAAAATGTAACAGTTGCTAAGTGGCTACCCTTCCACCATTCTGGAAAACAGAATCTGAAATCTATTAGTATCTGTAATACTCAGTGCCATGGTTTAATGGCCATGGATGACCTAAACTAAAAACAGGAAATTAAGAAAGCAACATAAAAGATGAAGAAAGATTGTTTTACCTTTTCACTGGATTCTGTGTCTTCATCTTTATTATTAAGACTGTTGTCATGAGTGGTAACAACATCCACTAGGAAGACAACAGAGTAAGTGTTACTCAGAGGTGATGAGGCCCGTGCATTACTCAGAGAGCACAGCTTGGCCAATACAAAGGCCAGCTTGTATGGCTGTGCTCTGAATACCAGAAGCAGCGCTGTTACAGCAGCATCCTCAAGTGACAGCAGAGACTAACCAAGAAGAAAAGGTGGGGGGGGAGTGTGCTGGAGAGATGCCTCAGTAGTTAAGACACTTACCTGCAAAACCTAAAGACCCAAGTTCAAGTCCTCAGTACCCATGTAGAGCCAGATGCACAGGTTGATTCATGCATCTGGAGTTAGTTTGTAGTGGCTAGAGGCTATGGCATGCGCATTCTGTCTGTCTCTCTCTGCTGGGAATGATGGTGCGTGCCTTTAATCAAGTTCAAGGCCATCCTGAGTCTGCATAGTGAATTCCAGGTCACCCTAGGCTAGAGTAAGTAACTAACAGATTAAAAAAAAAAAAAAAGCCTGGAGAGAGAGAAGCAACACAACAGAAAATAGCAGCATCCAAATGGTACTAGTGAGTGTCCTCTCACTCACAGTGAGCATGTTGAAACCTAGATAGATGGCATTCTAGTGCCAAGAAACCACTTTATAAGTTATAATGTGTGCTAGTGAGCATTTAATATAAACTTTATAGGAAATCTTCCTTGAAGTCTCATAGACAATGTTTCAAGAGAATTCAAAATATTAGAGCTTGGTGAGTGACATCTGAGAAATGAAGCCATAAATACTGTCAAAATTCTCCCCTCATCATACATTCGTTACTTCAGTGTGCCCTGTGAACCAGGATCCATGAGAGATGCACATGAAGGCCCTACTTTAAATCCTGGATGAAAAGAGGGGGGATCTGCTTCTTCACTGACTCACTCTTAAGGCTTTATGTCCATGTTCACGTGAGTGTCATGTGAGTCCTGTATCCCGCCACATTCCCTATATCATAGGTTAGTACCCAAAACTCAATACAACACTTCTGTATTTATCAGGAGAGCTGCCAAAGGCTTAGAAGTTTGGCAAAGGCAGAAACAGAAAGGAACAGGTTTGCTGGGAAAGATTTCTTTTAAATGACCACCCAACACAAGGTGGACGTTAGGTCCCAGGCACTACTGCCTAGATTTATGCCTTTGAAAAAGAAAAGGCAGGCTGGAAAGATGGGTCAGTGATTACAGATGCTTTTTTGCCAAGGAAAATGGCCAGAGTTTGATTCTCATGTATAGCCACATGCACAGAGTGGCACATGCCTCTGGAGCTTATTTACATTGGCACAGTATCCTGGTGTGCCCATTCTCTCTCCCTCTCTCTCTCTCTCTCTCTCTCTCTCTCTCTCTCTCTCTCTCTCTCTCTCTCTCTGTGTGTGTGTGTGTGTGTGTGTGTGTGTTTCATAACTTAGTAAAAAGACACATGAACAAAGAAATATTAACCAAAAAAGGGAAAGGAAAAGCAAAGGATCTCTTCCCCCAATATATATACTTGTCCTCTGAATACCTTTCTCACCACCACAGCCTTACCAGCAAAAGGTAAGTTTTCTTCAATACCAGCACTTGGGAAACTGAAGTAAAAGCATCACTGTTAGATGCAGAACTGCTTGGGCACCAAAGTGATTTCCTGGTCAGCCAGGGCTAGGCCTCCAACCTCCTCAAAACTAACAAACCCAGCCTGGAGAGATGGCTTACCAGTTAAAATGCTTGCCTGCATAGCCAAAGGACTCAGGTCTGAATCCTCAGGAAAAAGAGACCAAGCAAGTGAGTGTGAGAGAGAGAGAGAGTGAGAAACTGTGCATGTGTGTGTGTGTGTGTGTGTGAGAGAGAGAGAGAGAGAGAGAGAGAGAGAGAGAGAGCAGAATGGGCACACCAGAGCTACCAGCTACTGCAAATGAAGTCAACCACATGTTCCACTTTGTGCCTCTTGCTTACATGGGTTCTGGAGAATCAGATCTAGGTCTTCTGGCTTTGTAGGCAAATGCCTGAACTGCTAAGCTATCTCTACAGCCCAACATATACTGTTTTAACCAATGAAACAGATTTAATACTAAGCAAAAAAAAAAAAAAAGTATTAACAGCAGCATGTGGTACTACACACAATACTAGGGAGGCAGAGATAGGAGGGTCTCTATGAGTTTGAAGCAGACCTGAGACTACATAGTGAATTCCAGGTCATCCTGGGCTACAGTGAGAACCTATCTGGAAAATACAAACAATAATACATAGTGAAATTCACCCTCTTTTCTAGAATGAATGATTCTACAATGAAGATACTGAATCATTTCTTTAAAAGCACCATTTTATCTAAATGTAAAATTTTATGTAAAAAATTTACTATTTCTTTTTGGTAAATAGATTTTAAACCAATTCTAGCAAGAAACTAATGCAGTTAGCTTATTTTATGTTTCACTTAAGATAAGGCAGGGGCCCTTAGCTAAAGGACTGTTTATTTGTTACTTTAATACTACAAGGGAAGTGCAAAGGTAAAGCATAGTCTAAAACGGTGCATATAGGAAGCAGCATCTTAGCAGCAGTGCAGTCCTTCAAGATTTTCATTATCATGCTTTCCTGAACAAGATGGGATGGCTCAACATGAAAAGAGTTTTGGTAATAATATTCTGTATTTTAGTGTGGAAACAAGCCTTGCAGAAATTACCTTTTGGATTTGTGGATTCTTTGTCCTTCTTAGAGGTACTTTTGGATATGATTGATTGAATTGGCTTAATATGGTGACATAATAAATCACAAAATTTTAAACATCAAGTGAAAACTTAGAAAAGCCATTGTTCTATAAGCCCTATAAATTACTCTATGAGAATACATGCTAAGCTACGTGTGATGGTTCAACTTCTGTTGTTTTGTTCATAGTCTTCTAGGAAACGGGTAAACCTGAATGTTCAATTCATTAGTAGCAGTTTTTCCCTTTAATGTAGGCTTTTTGGCCTACTCTTGAAAAACTGCTTTATTCCTAAGAACATGATTCTGAATGGTCATCAGCCTTACCAACCCTTCCAGGTTCAGACCTAACCTCCTACTTTCGTTACTGTTCACTGAATTTTCCTTTTCTGTTTAGCCCAGTGTTACTAAGATAAACAAGGGCAATGAAGTTTGCCAACTTTGAAATGCATTTGAGGACATTGTGGCAGCTTTAGAAGGCTTTCCCGATTTCTATTCCTCAGACAGGAGACCCACAACCAGTTTTGGATACAAGAAAAAGTCATGGGCTTGCACAGCTGTCATGTTAGAAAGCTCTGATAGGAATTCAAATGTGGCCTGTTACTTAAAAGCCAACAATTTTAAGGAATGAGTTTTACTGGCCACTTAAACTCTTTGTACAGTGTCAGATTGCTAAAAAAATAAAAAATAAAAAGAGCTCCAATAAAAAAAGAGATTAAATTTTAAGACTCCAAATCAGAGGAGCACTTCAAGTTATTTTGTTTGGATTAGTTTTTAGTGTAAAGCAGATAGTCATTGGCTAGATCTTTTGTTATCATTTCCATGCCTGAGAGCTGTGCCTATTTTCCATTATGTCTATTGATAGGACAGTGACAAAGAAAAATTATTCAGTGAATTCCTAACTTAGAACTGTTAACATTAATGCTCAATAAACAAATTCCCTGAAAAAAATAATCACCTCTTGGCTGGTGGGCTCCAGGGCTGATGGAGGCGGTGCATGGCTGCCTCACCCCCATCTCCACTGGGGCCCGCCTCCGCCCATCACCCCACCACGCCTCCCTGGGCTGGTATGAAATCTTAGCCACCTTCCCAACAAGCAGCTGGGCCTGCTAAACTGCTGGTGGCTCTCCTTTCTCAGGCTCTCTGAGCAGCCACTCCCCCACCCAAGGGTCCCGCCTCCGCTGAGGCCCCACCCTGGCCCCGCTTGGCCCACCTGCGCTGGGTCCCTCCTCCCATTGGACACCGCCTCCACCCCGCCTCTGCAGGACCTGACTGGATTGAGATCTTAATGGCCTTCCCCAACAAGCAGCTCCACCTGCTAAGCTGCTAGCAGGTCCGCATTCTGAGGCTCTCTGAGCAGCCACTGCCCCACCCAAGGGTCCTGCCTCCGCTTGAGCCCCACCCTGTTCCCCCCCCCCCCGCCACCACCACCACCCCCCCACCCCCGCCTGCGCTGGGTCCCTCCTCACATGCACCAAAGCCTCCGCCAACAGGCCCCCCCCCTCAGCTCCGCCCCCTACCACCCCACCCCCGCCCACGCTCTGCCCACCGCCCCGCCTCCACCAGCCCAGACTGGTATGACATCCTAGCCACCTTCCCCAACAAGCAGCCTGGCCTGCTAAGCTGCTGGCGGCTCCACTTTCTGAGGCTCTCTGAACAGCCATGGCCCCACCCAAGGGTCTGGGCAGGCAGCAGGCTATGACCGGGTTTGCCTATGATTACAAGGTGTCGCCTATGGAGAAAGCCATTGTCAAGACAGACATTCAGATAGCTGCTCCCCCTGGATGCTATGGAAGAGTAGCTCCACACTCTGCCTTGGCTGTCTGTAAAACATGTCATCCATGTAGAAGCTGGTCTTATAGGTGAAGATTATGATGGAAATGTTGGTAGTGTACTTTTTGATTTTGGGAAAGAGAAGTTTGATGTAAAAAAAAAAAAAGGGTGATCTAATTCCACATCTTATTTGTGGACAGACTTTTTTTTTTTATAGAAACAGAAAATCAAATGTTGAATGACACTGAACAGGGTTCGGTAGGTTTTAGTTCCACTGGAAAGAAAAGTTTCATCAAGAACAGAAAAGGAAAAAGAAAAACATAGCTTTCCCTTAAACACGAAGAGAGTTTGTTTGAAGTGTTAAGGTGTTTTAACATTTTGAAATATAATAGCCTAACTTGATTTTGTCTGGTGAAGAAAAGAATACTTTGTTAGGATCATAGAAAAAACTTTGTGCTTTCTATAATTGGCAGCTGCATATAAATCTGTTGTGATGTCATGCTAACTTTCTTAATATTTAAAGTAATGCTTTCAAATGCAAATTGTTAAACCAAAAAATTTCTAGTACCTGTGAAAGCCCACAATCTTACTTGATTAAGTCCTCATAGATATGAGGGCCTCTACTTTCAGCCCATTGCCAACCAAGGGGAAGCCCAGAGTTTAACTTTTTGACAGACCTCATACTGGTAAGGAAAACTAAGCCACTAATACATGACAACAGGATTAGCACTTCAAACAACTGTTTATATCTACAAGTAGATATCTGTAATGGATATCTCTTGCATTCTGTATAACCCACAATACATAAGGTAAAAACATGTTCAGTTCAATGGCCCAAAAGCAATACATATCTTTATAAACTTTCATATAAATACAAGCAGTATATATGTAATTTAGTGAATGAAATTATAGCATAAACAGAATTATCAGTGTATATTCATGAAGAATTAATTATATAAAATATTTTAACATTTACTATCCAGTCTACTTGAAGGGAAAGCATTCAATGGCCAGTCAACATACCTTTAGATGAACAACAGCCCATAGTTAAATACCATTAAAAAATAACGCTACTAACACTCTCTGCAGAAATCTGACTTTATGGCTCAGTGCCTAGACACATACTGGCAGAATTCAGCACTGAGAGGGTAGATATCACAATAGCCCATAGAACTTTCAGTGGGTTCTCAATCGCTACTATGACAACCACCTCTGATATTAGCCAAGTGTGCTTCTGTCAGTTCAAGACATCCTATAGGTTACTTTATGTGTGGGTGCATGTAATATTCCCTCCCTAAGACTATAACTACCAAAGTAGATGTATTCTTCTCATATGTTTAAATTATTATGAAGTTTCTTATCTCTAAATGTGTGACTGCACTGAAAAATATTCACATCACTATGTAGTTAAATGATAGGATAGTCAGTGAGTAATATAGACAAAGTATTATTCTAAGAACATCTTTGTGTGGATATAAATATCTTAGGCATAAATACATAATTATACTATTCAATATAAATTTTCAAATAAACATGTAAAATTAAGTATACTATAGCAATAAAGGCTATTCATGTAATATATTCTCATGATGTGCTCATGAAAACAAGCTATGAAAAGAAACATAACCTATCCCCAAATAAATGAAACAAGCTAATTTCCTGAGGAAATGTTGTACATTGAATTTGAAAAGCCATCAGCATATTAACAAAATTAAACCTGTCTTTTTTTTTTTGGAAGTAAGGTGTCACATTAGCTCAGGGTGACCTGGATCTCACTCTTTACTCCCAGGCTGGCCTTGAACTCACAGTGATCCTACTACTTCTGCCTTCCAAGTGCTGGGATTAACGTGTGTGCCACTATGCCCTGCAAACCTGTACTTTAACAGATCATATGTAAAACATATTTTTAGGTGTATTTTGTTCTAGAGAATGCTACGAAGGTTTAGAGGCCTACTGAATATACAAAATCAATTGCAGAAAAAAATCCCAGAAGGAACTGTCCTCAGCCTGGGAGATTGTGAACAAGCCCAAAGCTTCTTGGCTTAATTTGACAAGTTTGACTGCCTCGATTTTCCAAAAACAATTTTCTGCTGCTTTTGCTGAGAAGATGCTCTCACCATGAGCGGGCACTGTGTTAGTCTGCACACAGGTTCACTTCTGCCCATCTAAGTCGCTTTGCTTTCCCTATAGAGTCCTGGGTGTGTCTTGTTTTCCATTAGCGCTTCGGGGCCATTCTAAATAGATGCTTTCTCTGCTAAGCCACTGAGACTGTTCCACATCTATGTTTGTGAGGCAAACCTACAAGGTGATATGGTTATTTTACAAGGCATTTACACTGGTGGAGAAGAGCAAGCTAATAAGCAAGGTCACATGAGGTGACAGCTATGTGAGTTTTCCTCACAATTTTCCTGAAGTGTGCTTTGGAACTTAAAACTTGCTTTTAGTTTTCTGAGTTCAAATACCTTCTTATTTATTAAGTTACATTTATTGTTAGTTTACTGGTGCCATGCTGAAGAGAAAGACATAAGTGATAACATGAATGAGGTCTTAAAATACAAAATTATTTTTGCTTCTAGTGTCTAAAAACAGACTACATTGTGCATCTTTTGTAACACTGTCTGTCCTCATGATAAACGCTGAAATAGCATGATAAACAGTCCTATCCTTCAGTATAATCAGTTGGGGAAAACTAGCCTTCCCCCCACCCCAGATTGTTTCTTAAAAGGTAAATTGCTAATTTATACTGTGTGATTCTGTTCTTCATAAAATAGGTTTCATTAATCAAAACAAATCACTTATTGTTAGAAACTACTACATGGTATAAAGTAAAATCTACCATTTTTTTTAGTATTGTGAAAAACTCACATTGCTTGTCTCCTAAGGCCCTCAGAGTAGGCATGGTAGTCCAGTGTCTTCTACTGACAAGTGTAATTATCCACCTGGGGCCCCAGAAAGACTCCTGCTCTAACATGACTTTGAAGCAAACCAAAATCAGGCTTGTTAAGGCAAAGGTTCTCTCTTCAGAGCCAGGCTCACATCCGGGGATGGGTCACAAAGCTGAGGAACTTCCCTGGCACCCCGCTCCCCACCTGGCCCAGCTGCCTGCTCAGTGGATATCAACCTGCAGGGTAGGGGGGAGTCATAGTTGACAATCAGCTCCACATCGTTGCTGACCAGGCCACGGGAAGCTGTGTCTGCAAATAAGGATGTCTTGGGAGCCCTTCGAGAAGCACTGGAAAACCCCTGCCCTCATGAAGGCTGGCATGTGCCCTGCAGCCTTAGTTGTAGGATCTCGGGGTCATCCAGAACACATCCTAGCTGGTTCCCAGGGCCTGAGCTGTCGCAGAACAGCAGGACATCCCAAGGGTCTAGTCTCATGTGCTCATCATGCTGCTTGAGGATTTGTACAACTCTGTCACCTTCTCTGCTCCTTTTAGCTTCACAGATGTCTGTGGGACATGAGGCTCCAAGCTGATCAGCCAATTTTCAGAGCCTTCCACAGATCTCCTGGAGAGTCCCCGCACGTGTGCTGACTGCTGTCTGGAAGCTGCAGCCTAATCCTGCACATGCCACAACTCCCGCTGTCTGCACACCTGCAAGCCCAAGGACGTGCCCAGTGACCCGGCCACAGCTTGCACCTGCCAGGCTAACTCTCAGGAAGGCACCAGCGGAACCAAACTCGGTCGCCCAACAGCTGTAGACACGCGGGCGGGAGGAAGCACAGAGTCTGGCCACTGCTGGTTTCCATGCAGATGTCGCAGTGGCCGCCAAGTGCTGGGGGAAGGCTCTGGACTGCACCGTGGGATGAGCCACTGGGCACAGCTTCCTCAAGGGCACCCAGGACTGGGTGTGCCAAGCTACGCCGGGAGACCGACGGGTAGCGGAGGGTGGCGCCTCCTGTCGCACGCGCCCCAGGGAGAACTGGTCCCCTGAGTCCAGCGACCGGGCAGAGCCTCCAGCCTGGTGTGGCCAGAGGCGCGCTGCCAATCGCTCAGGGCTGTGCACGCGGGTCGCTTCCACCCCCGCGGCGCCCACAAGCGGGGCTCCAGGACGCACCACCACTGGCCACCAGCGTCTCCAGGAAGTGGAAGAGCCGGTTCACTATTCTTATTAAAACTGTTGGTGAGAAAATGATCTGCTGTTCAAGTAAGTTTCTTTGACTTTTTTCTTAAAAATATTTCAATATGCATTATTTATTGTTATAACAAATGAGCTAGTAAAGATGAATTTTCATTTTGTGACAGATCTAATAAACTTGCCTAACTAATCTTTAGTATGGGATGATTTTGATGCTATCTTTGGAGCTTTGCACTGAATATTAAAAATTATACTGGCACAGTGTATTCACATAAAATAAGTAGTACTTGGCTTAATTGTTAATATTTGGGATACTTTTTAAATCACTGTTTCAATTAGACTCAAAATTCTTTCTATTTTTTATTTACTTTTTAAAGGAAACATCTGTCAAAGTAGTATTTATTCATTCCAAACTAATGTTTGTGTGAATTATATCTATATTTTCATGATATAAGAATAAAGTTTCTTTGAAGTAAGGAGGGAAAAATCTGGATTCATTGATTTTGCTGAGGTGACGTGTCCAGTGTAAGAATGATCCATGTGTGAGTTTCCACACTAAACTTCTTGGTATTTCAAGAAGCTTTAAGTAGGGGGTATTGATAACTGCTACTCTGTCAGTACGCAGTCTCCATAGGCAGTGAAGTTTTATGATCCCTTTATAATGAAATGTAAGAATTCACAACCGTTCTTGAACAGAAAAGGCTTCGATGCTTTATGATTCTGTTATTATTATAGCATACCTGTTTGCTCTTAAACTCTAGGATGTATGGAAATCTTTCCTCTGCTTTCCCCTACCTTTTCCTCCCAAGTAGATAAATCTATGCTCTCCCATAAAGTGTATTTAATTTTTGGAAAATATATGCTATACATCAAGTGTGTGTTAATTAAGCCACTTTGATATTTTATGTTTCTACAGTTCCTATTTTCCTCAGAAAATTGTGGAACAAGTAATTACCAATTATAATGATGCCCATTGTCCTCTGCTGTAAAAAAAGAAGTCTGAATAGGTACTCGACTTGTTTCAATGTCCATGAACTTGAGCTACTCATGTGCAATTATGTGTATGGGAATGGAGTACTGTTCATGAGTTGTATCTACATCATCATATGGATGTATATTTATTAATAAAGTAACTACCTTACAAGTAAAAAATAGAATAAGAAAAAAAATAGAGCTAGGCGTGGTGGCACACACCTTGAATCCCAGCACTCAGGAGTCACAGGCAGGAGGATCACAATAAGGTTCAGGGCACCCTGAGACTACATAGTGAATCCCAGGACAGCCTTGACTAGGGTGAGACCCTCCCTCCAAAAACCAAAAGAACAATCTTAGTGCTGGGAATATAGGTCAATTGATAGACTGCTTACCTAACCTAAACATAGTCCTAGGCTTGATCTACAGTCCCACAGAAGGCAGGCATGGTAAGGCAGACCTATAACTGCTGCATTTGGGAGGTGGATGCACAAAGATCAGAAATTCAGGGTCATTCTCTGCTGCAAATAAAATTCAAGGCCAGTCTGGACTATGTGAGATTATCTCAATGACAATCCCAAACAACATTACTGAAGTAAACAACCATATCAGTTGTCCAGATTTAAAAAGTAGTACATTATAATAGAATCTCCTTACATGAGCTTTCATTAGAGTAGGAAATATCTTCTCCAGTAATTGGTTTATATATATATGTCTGTGGTTGTCTCTATATAAATTGAGGTTTTGTGAGGTTTTTTTTTTTGTTGTTGTTGTTTTCTTTTTTTTTTTTTTTTTTTTTTTTGAGGTAGGGTCTCACTCTAGCCCAGGCTGACCTGGAAGTCCTCATGCAGTCTCAGGGTGGCCTCCAACTCATGGGGATCCTCCTACCTCTGCCTCCCAAGTGCTGGGATTAAATGCATGTGCCACCACCACCAGTTCATAAATTGAGTTTAGAAAAGTAGGTAATTTTTTTCACTAAATTCACATAGCCTTGGAAATCAAAGAACCATTTGATTTGAGTACCTGGGATGATGATGGTAGGAAGTTAATGTCTTTTCCCTTTGACCACAGTAGACATTTTTAATGAGTCAAAGACTACCTGGTGTTGGTAAAGTCAGCAGCTCTTTGTCAGGTGTCATACAGGCCTGAGGAGTATAGGGAAAATAATAATAATCATTTGCAGCACCTGAAGTCCAAAGGACCTGGTGTGCGCACATCCTCCCTTCCTCCCTCCCTCCCTCCGTCCCTTCCTCTCTAAATTAATAAATAAAAATACTAGCCAGGTGTGGTGGTACTTGACTTCAGTCCCAGCACTTGGGAGGTTGAAGTACAAGTATCATCATGA
This sequence comes from Jaculus jaculus, assembly GCF_020740685.1. Lineage (NCBI taxonomy): Eukaryota > Metazoa > Chordata > Mammalia > Rodentia > Dipodidae > Jaculus > Jaculus jaculus. The sequence goes on from NC_059104.1 coordinate 97,557,044, forward strand.
GTTCAGGGTAACCTGGCCTAGAGTGAGACCCTATCTTGGAAGGGCGGGGGGGGGGCAACGACTACATGACGGGATGTGGATATGGCTTAGCAGTTAAAGGCACTTGATGGCAAAGTAGTCCCACATTGCCTATAACAATGGGAGTGTTATTTTGCAGTCATGACAGTTTTGCAGCTAGAGACCCTGTCTCAAACGAGGTGGAGCACAGACACCTCAGACTTTTCCTCTGACTTCATATGCATGCCGGGACATGTGTACCCCACCCACAAAGTAAATAACTGCTTTTTATTGCACTGAATGGCTATCCAGATTAACATCGAAAAGTCTACCTCTGCCCCCCAAGTGCTGGGATTAAAGATGTGCTTCTCCACACCAGGCTCTAGTTTGCCTCTTTAAATGACAGGACCCTCCAGGAGAAGGAAATAGGCTGGTATACGTAAGACCGACTATCAGTAGTGAAGAGACACAGTAGTAATAGTCTAGTTACCTAAGAGGAACAGATGGGCTTCCTCCACCAGAGGCATTTGCTGCCCACATGGCAGTGAAGAGTCCTGGTTAATTCAGCCACTGGACATCCTGTACAGCAATACTGATGTCCCAGTAGTATGGTTCATAAAGTGTGTGTCCTTCCCCTGAAGGAGAGTGGCATAGGAACTTTGAATTTTACCCTTCTTTGTTATGGGTTGAGCATTAGTTAGCAAGGAAGATGTGGGAATGCAGTCTGGGCTTCTCTGCCCTTGTGGCCTATTTCTTGTGCATTTTGGCATTACATACACTCTCGTAAGCAATGGGAACACTTTTTCCACAGTGAAAACCAGCACCTTGTCAGCCCTGAGGCCTTGGATTTTCTAGGCAAGCTGCTGCGATATGACCACCAGTCACGGCTTACTGCGGGAGAGGCCATGAACATGGCTATTTCTGTGAGTTCATTCGTGTAGCCCAGCAGACTCTGAGGCAGGGGAAACTTCCATTGATTTCACTTAGTCTTGGGTCTGGAGAGATGGCTCAGGGCTTAAAGATGATTGCTTGGACTTCCGGTTAAGATGGCGGCGTAGGTACCACGCCAAAGCAGCCTAGGGGGGAAAAAGACCCAAAAAAAACTCAGCAAAATACACACTTTTACTAAAAAGTGAGGTGTATAGGAAATTGAGGCGGCAGCGGAGAAGTAGAAGAGTTATAGAGCATCCAGAGCCTGCACAGGTGGGAAAAGTGGCTCCAGCAGCTCGGCCAACCGCTGCAGCCGCGGCGCACCAGAAAGCCACCAGACTCTCGGCTCGAGCCGCAGGAAAAGCCAGGTGTGGGATTTTCCCCTCACACCACGGAGAGCGGCAGCGAGCAGCGGAGGAGCAGACCGCGAGGTAGAAGAACACGTGGAGCAGCGAGAGAACCAGAGCAGCCGCGGCTCCCTCCCCTCCCCCAACGCCTGAACCCAGCTCCAGCAAACACAGCAGCGGCCGGCCACGCCAACTTGGGCTGACAGCGGGACCCAAGCAGGAGCAGAGTTCGGCAGCAACATCAGCGGCTCCAGCACCGGTACCAGCAGCCCCAGCAGCAGCCGACCCAGGAGCGGCAGCAGCAGCAGATCCCGCAGCAGCGGCTTCGGGGGGAGCAGCGGCGGTGGACACGGCAGCGGCAGCTTTAGCAGCGGTGGTGGCTCCGGCGGTTGCAGCTATGGCAGCAGCAGAGGCAGCAGCAGCGGCTCGGTTTGCCCCCTAGGAAAAGCAAGTGCCCAGCTCCAGAAATCAGAACAGCATCCCGACGACCCAGGCGGAAACTTGACTGAGACCAAAATCACCCAAGGTAACTGGGATTGCACCAGGGAAGGGTCTCACTTGGTCACAAGCTGACTTGGATCCCTCAACAGACCAGAAATCTAAACCTCTTTGTTGATAGAGGATCTGGTCATTATAATAACTACTCTTGCATACATACTTGGGGCTGTTTTTGATTGAATGTGTACAGTGTTTAGTTAAATTTTAGAATCTACCTGTATTTTATTCCACTCAGCCTGCTTGAATACTCCTATAGCAGGGAAACTCAACCCCTAAGAACATCTTTGTAGATACTCTGAGAGTCTTAAGAGCCACACCTAATACCTTAAGGTCCTACCCTGAAAATATATTACATCAAATCAATTGATACAGCTAAGAATACCCAGCTAGCTAGAAAATCCAAGCATTAACTTAATCCAAGATGCAAAAATATATACATTATAACACAAGAAACACTAAAAAGCAAGACGATGTAAATCCACCTAAAAGTATTAATGCATCAGAAATGTCCTCCAGTGAGAAAGAGTTAGAGGAAATGCCTGAGAAAGAGTTCAAAAGAATAATTATAAATATGTTCAAAGAGGTCAAAGAACACATGAAAGCAATCAAAGAAGAAATCAAAGAGGAAATCAAAGGAATCAAAGAAGAGGCAGGACACCAATTTAATGAAATAAAGAAGGCAATACAAGACATAAATAGGGAAATAGAAATAATAAAGAAAAACCAGTCAGAATTACTAGCAATGAAGAACACAGTTAATGAAATAAAAAACTCTGTAGAAAATCTCACCAGTAGGATGGATGAGGGAGAGGACAGAATATCTAAGCTGGAAGACCAGGTGGCAGACCTAATGCAGTCCAACAAAGAGAAAGACAAACATATAGAAAAGTATGAGTGGGAATTTCAAGATATTCGGGACACTATGAAAAGATCCAATATAAGAATTCAGGGCATAGTAGAAGGAGAAGAACTCCACTCCAGAGGCATAGTAGGCATCTTCAACAAAATCATAGAGGAAAATTTCCCCCAAATTGGGAAAGAGGTGCCAATACAGATACAGGAAGCCTTTAGAACCCCAGCCAGACAAGACCCAGAAAGAACCTCTCCTCGCCATATTATAATCAACCTTCCAAACACACACACCAAAGAAAAAATATTGAAAGCAGTTAGAGAGAAAAATCAAGTTACCTACAAAAGCAAGCCCATCAGGATTACAGCAGATTATTCAACACAAACTTTTAAAGCCAGAAGGGCTTGGAGTGATATATTCCAAGTTCTGAAAGATAACAACTGTCAACCAAGGTTACTTTATCCTGCAAAGTTATCCATTCAAATAGATGGAGAAATAAAGATGTTCCATGACAAAGGCAGGTTAAAGGAGTATTTGAAGACAAAACCAGCTCTACAGAAAATACTTGATAGAATCCTCCATGCTGAACAAAAGGAAAAGCACACATATAAGGAACCTAGAAAAAACAAGCTATATTCAAATACCAGTTACCAGAAGAGAGCACAGGTAGAACCAGTAACACACACACACACACACACAAATGGCAAACATAAATACACACCTTTCAATAATACCTCTTAATATCAACGGTCTCAATGCCCCAATGAAAAGACATAGATTTGCAGACTGGGTTAAAAAGCAGGATCCTACAATTTGTTGTCTCCAAGAAACTCACCTTTCTACAAAGGATAGACATTATCTTAGGGTGAAAGGTTGGAAGACGGTGTTTCAAGCAAATGGGCCTAGAAAACAAGCAGGGGTTGCTATCCTAATATCAGACAGGGTAGACTTTAGTCCGACGTTAGTCAAGAAAGATAAGGAAGGTCACTTTATATTGATTAAGGGCACACTCCAACAGGAGGACATTACAATCCTAAACATATATGCACCTAACATGGGGGCTCCCAAATTCGTCAAACAAACACTATTAGAACTAAGGTCACAGATAACACCAAACACAGTGGTGGTGTGTGACTTTAACACCCCACTCTCATCAATTGACAGGTCATCCAGGGAAAGAATAAACAGAGAGGCATCTGGACTAAATGAGGTCATAGAAGGAATGGACCTAACAGATATATACAGGACATTTCATCCAAAGGCTGCAGAATATACATTCTTTTCAGCAGCACATGGAACATTCTCTAAAATAGACCATATATTAGGACACAAAGCAAATCTTAACAAATTCAGGAAAATTGAAATAATTCCTTGCATTCTATCTGACCACAATGGAATTAAACTACAAATCAGTAGCAAGAAAGGCTATAGAGCATACACAAAATCATGGAAACTAAACAATACACTACTAAATGATGAGTGGGTCAATGAAGAAATCAAAAAGGAAATCAAAAAATTTATAGAGTCAAATGATAATGAGAACACAACATACCAAAATCACTGGGACACAATGAAGGCAGTTCTAAGAGGTAAATTTATAGCCTTAAGTGCCTATATTAAGAAATTAGAAAGGTCACAAGTAAACGACCTAATGCTTCGCCTTAAAGCCTTGGAAAAAGAAGAACAAGGCAAACCAAAAATTAGTAGACGGGAAGAAATAATAAAGATTAGGGCAGAAATTAATGAAATAGAAACAAAAAGAACAATCCAAAGAATTAATGAAACAAAGAGTTGGTTCTTTGAAAGGATAAACAAGATTGATAAACCCTTAGCAAATCTGACTGAAAGAAAGAGAGAAGAGACACAAATTAATAAAATCAGAGATGAACAAGGTAACATCACAACAGATTCCAGAGAAATTCAAAAAATCATAGGGACATACTATAAAAGCATATACTCCACAAAGTATGAAAATCTGAAAGAAATGGATGATTTCCTTGATCTATATGACCTAGCTAAATTAAATCAAAATGAGATTAATCACTTAAATAGACCTATAACAAACATGGAGATCCGAACAGTTATCAATAATCTCCCAACTAAAAAAAGTACAGGCCCGGATGGATTCACTGCTGAATTTTACCAGACTTTTAAGGAAGAGCTAACACCATTGCTTCTTAAGCTTTTCCAGGAAATAGAAAAAGAAGGAATTCTATGAAACTCCTTTTATGAGGCCAGCATCACCCTGATACCAAAACCAGGCAAAGATAGAACAAGAAAAGAAAATTACAGACCAATCTCCCTCATGAACATAGATGCAAAAATTCTCAACAAAATATTGGCAAACACAATACAAGAGTATATCAAAAAGATCATTCACCCTGACCAAGTAGGCTTTATCCCAGAGATGCAGGGATGGTTCAACATACGCAAATCTATAAATGTAATACATTACATAAACGGGTTGAAGGACAAAAATCACATGATCATCTCATTAGATGCAGAGAAAGCATTTGACAAAATCCAACATCCCTTCATGATAAAAGTCCTACAGAGACTGGGAATAGAAGGAACATATCTCAATATAATAAAGGCTATTTATGACAAGCCTACAGCCAACATATTACTAAATGGGGAAAAACTGGAAGCTTTTCCACTAAAATCAGGAACAAGACAAGGGTGTCCACTGTCTCCACTTCTATTTAATATAGTTTTGGAAGTCTTAGCCATAGCAATAAGGCAAGAGACACACATAAAAGGGATACAAATTGGAAAGGAAGAAATCAAGTTATCATTATTTGCAGATGACATGATTCCATACATAAAGGACCCTAAAGACTCTAATAGCAAGCTGTTAGAGCTGATCAAAACCTACAGCAATGTAGCAGGATACAAAATAAATACACAGAAATCAGTAGCCTTCATATATGCTAACAACAAACACACAGAGGATGAAATCAGAGAATCGCTCCCATTCACAATTGCATCAAAAAAAATAAAATACCTTGGAATAAACCTAACCAAGGAAGTAAAGAATCTATACAATGAGAACTTTAAAACACTCAAGCGAGAAATTGCAGAAGGCACTAGAAAGTGGAGAAACATCCCTTGTTCCTGGATTGGAAGAATCAATATCGTGAAAATGGCAATCTTACCTAAAGCAATCTACACATTTAATGCAATCCCTATCAAAATTCCAAAGGCTTTCTTCATGGAAATAGAAAAAACAATCCAAAAATTCATTTGGAATCACAAAAAACCTCGAATATCTAAAATAATACTGAGCAACAAAAAAGAGGCTGGTGGTATCACCATACCTGATTTTAACGTATACTACAGAGCCATAGTAACAAAAACAGCATGGTACTGGCACAAAAACAGACATGTAGATCAGTGGAACAGAATAGAGGACCCAGATGTAAGCCCAAGTAGCTATAGCCACCTGATATTCGATAAAAATGCCAAAAATACTCATTGGAGAAGAGACAGCCTCTTCAGCAAATGGTGTTTTGAAAACTGGATAAATATCTGCAGAAGGATGAAAATAGATTCTTCTCTCTCGCCATGCACAAGAATTAAGTCCAAATGGATTAAAGACCTTTACATCAGACCGGAAACTTTGAAACTGCTAGAGGAAAAAGTAGGGGAAACCCTTCAACATATTGGTCTTGGCAAAGACTTTCTGAATACAACCCCAATTGCTCAGGCAATAAAACCACAGATTAACCACTGGGACCTAATGAAATTACAAAGATTTTGCACCGCAAAGGACACAATGAAAAAAGCAAAGAGGCAACCTACAGAATGGGAAAAAATCTTCGCCAGCTATATATCTGATAGAGGATTAATATCTAGGATGTACAAAGAACTCAAAAAGTTAAATAATAAGGAATCAAACAAGCCAATCAAAAAATGGGCTATGGAGCTAAATAGAGAGTTCTCAAAGGAAGAAATACGAATGGCATATAAGCATCTAAAAAAATGTTCTGCGTCACTAGTCATCAGGGAAATGCAGATTAAAACTACATTGAGATTCCATCTCACTCCTGTCAGATTGGCCACCATCATGAAAACAAATGATCATAAATGTTGGCGGGGATGTGGAAAAAAAGGAACCCTTCTGCACTGCTGGTGGGAATGCAATCTGGTCCAGCCATTGTGGAAAACAGTGTGGAGGTTCCTAAAACAGCTAGAGATTGATCTACCATATGACCCAGCTATAGCGCTCCTAGGCATATATCCAAAGGACTCATCTCATTTCCTTAGAAGTACATGCTCAACCATGTTTATTGCTGCTCAATTTATAATAGCTGGGAAATGGAACCAGCCTAGATGTCCCTCAACAGATGAGTGGATAATGAAGATGTGGTACATTTATACAATGGAGTTCTACTCAGCGTTAAAGAAAAATGAAGTTATGAAATTTGCAGAAAAATGGATGGACCTGGAAAGTATTATACTAAGTCAGGTAACTCAGGCCCAGAAAGCCAAGCACCACATGTTCTCTCTCATATGTGGATCCTAGCTACAAATGACTGGGCTTCTGTGTGAGAATGAAAATACTTAGTAGCAGAGGCCCGTAAGTTGAAAAGGAGACATAAAGGGTGGAGAAAGGAAGGGAGGAGGCTACTTAATAGGTTGATATTGTATATATGTAATTACAATGATTGTAATGGGGAGGTAATATGATGGAGAATGGAATTTAAACGGGAAAGTGTGGGGGTGGGGAGGGAGGGAATTACCATGGGATATATTTTATAATCATGGAAAATGTTAATAAAAATTAAAAAAAAAATTTTAAAAAAAAGATGATTGCTTGCAAACCCTGATTGCCCAGATTCAATACCCAGTACCCACATAAAGTCGGATGCACAAAGTGGCAAGTATATCTTGCATCTGGTGTTGCAGAGGCAGTAGGCCCTGGCAAGCCACCGCCCCCCCCATACAAACACACCTTCCCTCCAGTTCCCTCCCTCTGTCTCCTCTCTCCCTTGCTCTCAAATAAGTATTTAAAAAAGACAAACATGGGGGTTGGAGAGATTGCTTCGTGGTTAAGATACTTGCCTATGAAACCTATGGACCCAGGTTTAATTGTCCAGTACTCATGTAAGCCAGATGCACAGGGTCGTGCAAGTGTCTGGAGTTCATTTGCAGTGGGTAGAGCCCCTGGTGCATCCATTCTCTCCATCTGCCAAATATTTTTAATTTGTTTTATTTATTTATAAGAGATGTGAAGAGGGAATGGGTGTTCTAGGACCTCAAGCCCTGCAAACCAACACCAGATGCCTCTGGATTACATGTGTTCTGGAGCATTGAACCTGGGTTCTTAGGCTTCCCATGCTAGGGAAGGGGTCAGTGAGGAAGGGAAGGGAGAAGTGAGAGAGAAAGAAAGAATGGGTGCACCTGGCTTATGTGGGGTATGGGGGGGGATCGAACCAAGATCCTGTGGCTTTGCAGGCAAGCACCTTAACCACTAAACCACCTCTCCAGCTCAATAAATATACTTTTTAATAAACGCGGTTACCACCATTGTACCGGAAAGTTTTTCTGTTTCACAGTATTTGTCAGTTCCCAGTGATGTCAGTTGCTACCTTGCTGCCATAACTTCTAGGAGTCATAGAGCATAAATAAAAAGTGAAGATTGACAGGACCTTCTCTGTTCCTTCCCGAACTAACTTAATCACTTCACCCTAAACAGAACCTAAACTTATTGTCTGTTTTCTAGACACTGCTGCAAAGGACCAGGCTCAAATGGGTTCATCTAGCACGTCATGGGGCAGTACACCTGTCAGCAGCGGCAATATGATGTCAGGTCAGTTCACTGGGAAAGTATCTTTTTAGAAAATCTGTGAGTTCTGTTCTTGGCTTTGTTTATCCTTTTCTTTTCTTGCTTGTTTTTTCCTTCAGTTTTTGAGGTAGGATCTCATTGTAGCTCAGGCTGATCTGAAATTCACTGTCTAGTCTCAGGGTGGTCTGGAACTCACAGTGATCCTCCTACCTCTGCCTTCCCAGTCTGCGATTAAAGGTGTGTGCCACCACATCTAGCATGTTTGTTTGTTTTTGAGGTAGTGTCTTGCTCTAGCCCAGGTTTACCTGGAATTTATTGTGTTGTCTCATGCTGACCTTCACAACTCAACAGTGATCTTCCTTACCTCTTCCTCCTGATTGCTTGGATTAAATGTGTCTACCACCATCCCTGACCAGGCTGGATTTTAAAATTATTATTTATTTAAATAAAGTATCATGCTGGTCTTGAACTCGGTACTCAAGGCTGACCTTGAACTTCTGTTCTCCCTGCTTCCACCTCCTGAGTCCTGGGATTACAGGTGTGTACCATCACATACCCTCTTCTGGTGTTGGCCTAGGATTTGTTATGTAGACTAGGCTTGGTGTGAACATGTAGTGATTCTCTTGCCTCTCCTGCCTCCACCTCACTAGGGCTGGATTTGGATTATAGGCATACCACCTACCCATCTCCCCACTCCCTTTTTTTCTTCATGGTAAGTGTTGCTCTATCTCAGGAGGCTGACCTGGAATTCACTATGTATTCTCAGGGTGGCCTCGAAGTCATGGCAATCCTCCTACCTTGCCTTCTGAGTGCTGGCATTAAAGGCATGCACCTCTATGCCTGGCTTTTAAAATATTTTATTTACTTATTTGAGAGAGAAAGAGACAGGCCATAGTGATAAGAGTTCAGGAATGAGTCAGAGACAAAAGGTCAGTGTCCACAGGGCTCCTCAGGGCACGGAGGTCTTGTTTGCTTTGTCCTATCTGGAGCAGGCTGGCTTCTAGGCTCACAACAGTGATCTCTCCACCACAGCGCTGGAACAAAGAGAGAACAGAGGAAGGGGGCTCCACCAGCCAATATCACAGCCAGGCTCCGGGGCCAAAAGCGCAACATTTGGTAGGAAATTGCGGAATTAGCTCAAGGGCTCAAAGGGAAGTTTTTCTTTTTGGGAAAGGAAGGGAGGCGAGAATGGGAGGCATCTCCCACAGAGACAGCCATTCTGGAGCCAAATCCCAGCAACCACATCCTTCAATCTCCTGGGCACAGGAAAGAGTCCTTTTATAAACTGGGTGGAGGGAATGGTACACTTCTAGCCTTGGTGAGTTTGACCTTCCTGAGCTTGTGAAGGAAAGAAACAGCGCGGGTTAGGTGGGCAACACACACTTTTTTTTTTTTGTTTGTTTTGTTTTGTTTTGTTTTGTTTTTTGATGGTGGTGGTTGTTTTTTACACAGGTTCGCGCTCCACTGGCTGGGCGTTGACATGCTGGTCCTGGTCGGTTGGCAGAGGCGACAGCCTCTCCCCCCAGCATCCATACCCCACTCTTGGGTCTCCCTCTCTTTCTCTGGGTGCCTTCAATTCCCGGTGGGCATCCGAACTTGGTCTTGCAGTGCAAGATGTGCTCCGCAAGGTAGCAGAGACAGCGCTACAGCAGCTGGGCATGCGGGTCCCCTAGTGCAGCCAGCTAGGGGAAGGTGGGCTCGTGGCGCCCATAGGGGCACAGCAGCCTGGCCGCCGCGTCCTGCCCGCGGTGCAGCTCCAGGACCCTCCTCGCAGTCCACTGGCGGAACACGCACACCGACTGCAACAGAGGCTCGTCATGCTTGTCCCACATACCTGCCACAGATAGCAGTTCACCAAGCTGGCCTGGCTGTCCAGAAACACCGGCGCCCCGCCCAGTCCTCCGTGCAAATTGCTTGCTGGTGGCACGCTGCAGGACGTGCGGGTCCCCTTGCAAGCTGAACAGGTTGCTGATGATCCTGGATCTTGTCGAAGTTGGCCTTCAGGTAGTGTAAGACGATCACGTCAATCCACTGCACCAGATCCACCAGCTCTGCCTGGCCTGGTTGGCCAGCTCACCGCAGGGGCCGCAGACGGCCGTCCTCCGAGAGCCAGGGCTCAGGCCCAGTAAGCGCGCCAGGTAGTAGGACAGCTCTTCGCCCCAGATCTGATCCGGGTAGATGCCATAGTGCACACAGGCTCGGGTACCATGGACAAAGCAAGCCAGGCATTTGGAGCTGCGCCCCCCAGCCTCTGCTTTCCAGGCCACCACCAGGGCGCCCCGCTCAGCTTCCAACCACGCCATCGCCAGCCTTCCAAAAGCCTTGGGGTACTCGTTCCTCCAGGCTGCGTCCCCAGAAGATGCCCCATGCACCGTGGAGCTCTCAGCCGCTGGCAGGGGCTCTAGGTGGGCACGGGCCTGGGCGGATTGTGCGCGCTGGCCGCCAGGGTGAGCTGCGCCCGGAAAGTTTTCAGGGAGCCGCGGAGGGCGTCTGATAACAGGGGCGGAGGCACAGGGAAGCCCGGCGCAGGCGACGATCCCGGCTCCAGAAGTGCCTGTTGGCGGGCGGCCATGGAGTCCGCGGAGCCGGGCCCACAGAGCCAGTAGTGAGCTCTGCGCCAGCAGCAAGAGACCAGTGGTGGCGCTACGCATGCTCCTTCTCCCTGGCTCAGGACCGATGTCCCCCTCTCTTTCAAGCCGGGTGCCCAGGTGCGGGCCCCAGCTGTCCGGTTCGCGGGCTTCAGGAGCCGAGCCCCATCGTGGTGGTGCAGCGCGGGGAACTCGCCTCGCAGACGCATCCCAGATGCTTTGGTATTTTGCTGTGAGACCCTCCAATGTATGATTCTTACATACATATTCTCATCAAATAACCTTTGGAAGAAAACCTCAGAAACTGTACCCTGAGTTACAGATAACTATGGCAAGAGAGTATTTCATGGGCATTTTTTTTTCTCCCCTTCCAATTCAGTTTGTCATCACTAAAGAACGAAAGATAAGCTAGCCTCAATCCCAGCTGCTGTATGTGGAGGGAAATTTCTTCCCCTTCCACCATGGCTCTCACATTACTACATTTTTGCGGGTTATAGCTCAGGCGCTTCTCCACTAGGGATTGGATTGGATTATAGGCATGTTATAGGCACATACCACCATATCCACCTCCCTTCCCCCCCCTTTTTTTGTTTGTTTTTCGAGGTAAGGTTTTGCTCTACCTCAGGAGGATGACCTGGAATTCACTATGTAGTCTCAGAGTTGCCTCGAAGTCATGGCAATCCTCCTACCTCTACCTTCTGAGTGCTGGGATTAAAGGCACGCGCCTCTATGCCTGGCTTTTAAAATATTTTATTTACTTATTTGAGAGAGAAAGAGACAGGCCATAGTGACAAGAGTTCAGGCATGAGTCAGAGACAAATGGTCAGGGTCCACAGGGCTCCCCAGGGCTTGGGGGTCTCCAATGCTTCCTCCTATCAGGAGCCAGTTTCTGGGCTCGCAACAGTGATCTCCCCACCAGCGATGGAACAAAGCAAAGGGGGCTCCACCAGCCAATGTCACAGCCAGGCTCCTGGGCCACCATCCCTGCCTTTGGTAGGAAATTGCTGGATTAGCTCAAGGGCTCAAAGGGAAGTTTTCCTTTTTGGGAAAGGGAAGGGAGGCGAGAATGGGCAGCATCTCCCACAGAGACAGCCGCTCTGGGGCTAAACCCCAGCAGCCACATCCTTCCATCCAGTCTCGTCCTGGGCACAGGAAAGAGTCCTTTTATAAACTGGGTGGTGGAAATGATACACCTCTCACCTCGGTGAGTTTGTCCTTCCTGAACTTGTGAAGGAAAGAAACAGCACGGGTTTAAAAGAAAGAGGCAGGTGGGCGAAGCACAAGTTTGTTTTGTTGTTCTTGTTTTTTACACACCTTTGCGCTCCACTGGTGGGCATTGGCCAGCTGGTCCTGGTTGGTTGGCAGAGGCGACAGCCCTTCCCCCCAGCATCCATAGCCCAGTCTCGGGTCTCCTCTTCCTCGGGGCGCCTTTACTTCCCGAACTGGCGTCAGTACTTGGCCTTGCCCTGGAAGATGTGGTCAGCGAGGAAGCCAAGGCGGCATTGCAGCAGCTGAGCGTGCAGGTCGGCAAGCGCAGCCAGCTCGGGAAACGGGGCTCATGGTGCCGGTAGAGGCGCAACAGCCTGGCCACAGCGACCTGTCTGCGGTGCAGCTCCAGGACCCTCCTCTCCCTCTGCTCACGGAACATGCACACAAACTGCAACAGCAGCTCCGCATTCTCGTCCCACAACCCGCCACAGATAGCCTTGCACCAAGCCGGCCTCACCGTCCAGAAACACGGGCGCCCCGCCCGGTCCTCGGTGCATATTGCTGGTGGCACGCTGCAGGACGCGCGGGTCCCATTGCAAGCAGAAGTTGCTCTCGAGCCTGTCTAAGTTGGCCATCAGGTGGTTGAAGATCAGGTTGGTCTATTGCACCAGATCCACCAGCTACGCATGGCTGAGGTTGGCCAGCTCGCCTAGGGCACCGAGCAGTGGCCGCAGACGACTGTCCTCTAAGCGCCAGAGCTTGGGCACCAGGGCATCCCTGAGGTTGGGCAGCCAGCGCGTCCAGCTCACCACGCAGCCCTAGGTCCCAAGCCGCGCGCAGTTCCTCCTGCACCTGCACCCGCTGCGTGCGCCGGGCCTCCACCCGGGCTATTGCCAGGGGCTGCACGTGGCACTGAAGGCTCAGTAGGCTCGCCAGGTAGTAGGACAGGGCCTCAGGGGGTCGATGCCATAGCGCATGCAGGGTTGGGTACCATGGACACAGCGAGCCAGGCTATTGGAGCTGCGCCGCCAGCAGCCTCCATGCTCCAGGGCCACCACCCGGGGGCCCTGTTCAGTCTCCAACCATGCCGTGGCTCGCGCCCCCCAAAAGCTTCGGGGTACTCCTTCCTCCAGGCTGTGTCCCCAGAAGATGTCCCGTGCACCGCTGAGCTCTCAGCCGCCGGCTGGGCTGGTCGGCGGGCACGGGCCGGGCGATTGTCCGCACTGTCCGTCAGGGTGAGCAGCGCACGGATAGATTTCAGGGAGCCGCTCAGACCTCTGACGCCAGGGGCGGGGACAGAGGGAAGCCCTCCTGTCAGCGGGCCTGGGCGCGGAGAGATCCTGTCGGTAGGCAGCATGGAACCCGCCCCGGCGGATGCCTGGCACACAGCGCCAGCAGCAAGTTCAGCGCCAGGAGCCAGAAGGCGGGGTTCTCCGCAACAGCCTTTCCCAGGCTCTTGTCTGCTCTCAGGAGCCACCTCCTTGGCTTTCCTTCAAGCCAAGCCCCATCACAGCAGCAGAGCACTGGGAACTCGCCTCGCTGCAGCTGCCCAAATGCTTTTATATTTCGCTGTGTGACCCTCCCAAGGTATGATTCTTACCTACATAGTCTCATCAAATAACCTTTGGAAGAAAACCTCAGAAACTGTACCCTGAGTTACAGATAACTATGGCAAGAGGGTATTTCACGGACAATTTTTTTTCTCCTCTTCCAAATTCAGTTCGTCATCACTAAAGAACTCAGCAATCCTCTTACCACTGCCTACCAAGCACTTTTTCTGTTTTGAAACAGGCTAGTCTAGGACTCACTGCATAGCTCAGCTGACCTCAAACTTAGGGCAGTCTTGGCATCCTGAGTACTTGGGTTGCAGGGTGTGAGCCTCCACGCCTGCCCTCTGGTGTTCCTCTCTATGTAGGGTTCCCTTCAGCAAGGGTTGTAGAATCCATAAGCTGGTCCTGTGCTCAATCAAGTAAGAAACAAGCTGTGTGGATGCATATGCTGTCAGAAAAGCACATAGTGAAACCCAAGTTTTATAAACAAGTGGCAAACTAGGTTGTGTGTGTGTAATTATAGGCTGTAATTGCATCTGACAACGGTAAAGGTGTTGCAGAAAAACACCACTAGGAAAGAACCGGGGTGCCCAGAGCCACATCCAGGGTCAGAACTGTCTACACCTGGCTTGTTTATGCTTCCTAAGCAGCTTTTGCATGACTGTCTGACTTTCTCCTCTCTAGTACGTGTGTTGAGGTCAGATGACAGCCTTGGTGTTATGCCCTCAGGAACACCATCTATTTTATTTTATTTTATTTTATTTTATTTTATTTTTTCAATTTTTCAAGGTAAGGTCTTGTTCTAGCTCAGGCTGAAATTGAATTTGCTCTGTAGTCACAGGGTGGCCTCAGTCACCATGACCCTCCTACCTCTGCTTCCTGAGTGCTGGGATTAAAGGTGTGCACCACCACTCCTGGCTCCCCATTTACCTTAAAAAAAAGAAAAAAAAACTATTTCAGAAAGAGAAAGAGAATGGGCACATCAGGGCCTTAGCTTTAGCCACTGTAAGCATCATCTCTAAGCCATCTCTCTACCTTGCTGCCTCCTCTTTTTTTTTTTTTTTTTTTAATAATCATAGGCCTGTAGCCCAACAGGCCAGATGGGGCTGGCCAGCAAGACCCAGGATCTGCCTTCTCCACCTCCTCAGCACGAGGATTACAGGCACACACCATGTTGGTTCCAAGGACTGAACTTGGCTCCTCGTGCTTGTACAGCAAGCACTTAAGCTTGTGCTTTTGTTGCCACTCTGGTCTTGTCCTCACATGGCTTTCTAGGTCCACTTGCTTAGACTGTGCTTCAGGGTTAGGATCAGCTGAACTGGGAAGCTCCTTGTGGGCTGGATTCACATTTGTACCATGTGGTTCCTTTTAGGTCACATGCTGAAGCACACAGGTCACATGAAATCGCATAAGCACTTAATTAGCACCTAGTGCAGTCACAGGTGCTGTCACATTGCCCTGTAGAGCAAGCTATATGGCCAAAGCCCTCATCCCAGCCACCCTCCGATTGCCTGAATTATCACAGCAGATAGCTGTTTTTTTAATGCCTTCCTGCCTCCTACACCAACCATCAGAAACACATCCTTCACCTCAACTTTCAAGTTCATCAGACTCTCCAGTTACAGCAGTTTTGATATTTCTCCTTTTCTCTTTGTTGATAGTGTCCCAATATAAGTGCAGGCAGGATGTCCAGCTTCTCCCACTTGAGTAATTGTGACTGAGGGGTGGGCTCATGAGAGGATTTCTGGAATGCTGAGGTCAAAGGGCAATCAACTGGTTCCAAATCTAGAAAGAGACAAGTGTGAGGTGGAAGGGGCTTCCTGGTGTAACACGAGTGAAAACTGGTGAGGGCACACCTAGTCACTGCAAAGGTCTTCTCCCACCATATGAAGTTACCACCAGGAACGCAAAGTGTCTCCTTACAAAATCCTGTAGAAGGAGCTGGAGAGATGGCTTAGCAGTAAAGGCACTAGCCTGTGAGGCCTGAGGACCCAAGTTCGGTTTCCCAGTACCCATGTAAGCCAGATGCACAAGGTGGCACATGCATCTGGAGATTGTTTGCAGTAGAGGCCCTGGCATGTCCATGTCCATTCTCTCTCTGTGTCTGTCACACACACACATACATAAATACCCTATTTTTTAAAAACCTGGAGAAAAGCAGCATCTACTGGGAAAGGGTCACTTCCTGTTCCTTCTCCCCCAACACACAAAAGCCCAAAACTGGGGTAGGGTGCCACACTCTATTACTGTCTTGGTGAAGCCCTCTTGCACTGAGAAAAATGAAAACAAAGCATAAACAAAACAACCCCTGAGCAGAGACCAAACTAGTGACAGGACACAAAACAACCTCCACCCCTCTTCCATGCTGTGCATATGAACATTATAATGATGCTGAAACAGACAGGAGCATGGGAAGAAAATCAGCTCCAAGGCATCACACAGAAAGAAGATCTAAAAACCAAGAGTGGGATGCACTCTGGGAAAGCACTCTGCAATCTAAGCCTATGGAGTGGGAGGAATTTAAACCTGTGACACCCTGGGGCTGATCAAAGTAACACAGCCCTCACACTATAGGCCTCCCAGAAGAGGAAATGATATAGCCATGTGTACACCTAAAACTACCCTTTCCTTTGCACCTCTGTCCCACACAAGATGTCTGACAGATGTGTGACCCACTTTAAGAAATGACGCAATCTTCAGAACAAGGCATCAGAACGAACACACTAGAACCGCTGGATAAAGTTTTAAGTATAAAGGAGCTGGGGAGGTCACTCAGTGGTTATAGACATTCACTTGCAAAGCCTGTGATCCTGGGTTCATTTCCCTAGCACCCACCATCATAAGGCCAGATGGAAAAAAGTGGCACATGTGTCTGGTGTTCATTTGCAGCTGCAGGCCACTCTGCACACCTATACATAAGTATAAACCAGGCAGGGTTGCACACCGCATTCATCCCAGCCCTCAGGATGCTGAGGTAGGGGAATCGCCTTGCGTTCAAGGTCAGTCTGGGCCTAGAGTACTTCAGGGTCAGCCTGGGATGGTGGGGGGGGTGGGATGTAGGGAAGTATAGGAGCTAACCAACTGCAGAATAAAAAGTATAGTCAGGGTGATCCTAGATCAGTGGTAGGAACCAGTTGCCTTCTTTTGTTTACTTGTTTTTTGAATTAGAGTTTCACTCTAGCCCAGGCTGATCTGGAATTCACTATGTAGTCTCAGGGTGGCCCAAACTCTAGTTTCTTTCTTTCTTTCACCTTTTCTTTTCTTCTCTTTTCTTTTCTTTTCTTTTCCTTTTTCTTTTTTCTTTTTTTCTTTTTTTTTTTTTTTAGGTAGGGTCTCACTCTGGTCCACTCTGACCTGTAATTCACTATTTAGTCTCATGGTGGCCTTGAAATCACAGTGATTTTCCTACCTCTGCCTCCTGAGTGCTGGGATTAAAGATGTGCGCCACCACACCCGACTCCCCATTTTCATTTTCATTTTTGACCCATGGCTGCCTGAACTAAAATAGATGCTCAGATTGTAAGGTTTACAGAAAGGAGGCCAGAATAATGGTTCATCAGTTGAAGAGTGGAGTGTTGCTTTTTGAGACTGTATAAACTCAGGCTGGCCTTGAATTTGGTGTGATCCTTTTATCATAATCTCAGAGTACTGGGATTATCGATGTGTGCCACTGCCCCTGGCTATATTCTACTTTGGATATATTTTTACTTATTATTTGCAAGTAGAGATGATAAAAGGAAGGAATGGGTGTGCCGGGGTCTCTAGCCACTGCAAACACACTCCATATACATGTGCAACCTCGTGGATCTTGCTTTATGTGAGTACTGGGGAATCAACTTGGGCCATAAGGCTTTGCAAGCAAGCACCTTTAACTGCTGCACCATTTTTTCAGCCCTACTTTTGATTTTTCAGGAATTGAAAAACAAAATCTTTCTTAGTTCATGAGCCATGCAAAAGGAGGCCATGACTAGCTGGAGGCTCTACTGAGGTGAGTCTTTGTCCTTGCCAGCTCCTGGTCTGAAGCCACACTTAGCATGAAGCACATGTTTATTACAACAACTGGTAAAGAGTTAGCTTGGGTTACTTTTTTTTTTTTTTTGGTTTTTGAGGTAGGGTCTCACTCTGATCCAGACTGACCTGGAATTAACTCTGTCATCTCAGGGTGGCCTTGAACTCCTGGCAGTCCTCCTACCTGTGCCTACAGAGTGCTGGGATTAAAGGGGTGCACCACCATGCCCAGCTGCTTGGGTTACTTTTGAAGAGGATCTCTGCTACCTACACTAGACCTACATAATAGGTGGCGCAAAATGACATCAAGCCAGGTGTAGCATACTCCTTTAGTCCCAGCACTCAGGAAGCAAATGGAGGAGGATTGCCAGGCATTCAAGCCCAGCCTGAGACTACAAAGTGAATTCCATGTCACACTGGACTAGAGTGAGACCCTACCTCAAAAAAAAAAAAAAAAAAAAAAAAAAAAAGACATTAAAATAGACTAGCTAACCTGGAATTCACTATGTAGTCTCAACGTGGTCAACCTCAAGGTGATCATCCTACCTGTGCCTCCTGAGTGCTGGGATTAAAGGTGTGTGCCACCACACCCAGCAAAAGATGGCTTCTTTTTTTTTTTTTTTTTTTTACGTACTGGAAAACTTTAATACAATATGGGCAAGCACAATATTCAAATACTAAACTTGTCAAGCACATGGAGATCGTCTGCTGAAAGTCAGACTGGACTTCTCTTTGCAGCGATCTCCGGGTAACGAAGCCGGCTTTCCCTCCGCAGGTCCGACAGCGATCTCGATGCTTGTTAGAGGTTCCATGTAAGAAATGACCACATGTAGGAAGTGTTGGGCACTGTGAGGTCATGGATATCCAGGCCATTTTGTCTCTGGAGGAGCATGTCCTACGCAAGACCAAAAAGATGGCTTCTTAACAGTTCAGGTGCTTTGTGGAAAAGCCAAAGGATCCAGGTTCAATTGCCCTACATAAAGCCAGATGCACAAGGTGGCACATGTGTCTGGAGTTTGTTTGTAATGACTAGAGGCCCTAGTGCACCCATATTCATTTTCCCTCCCTCCCTCCCTCCCTCCCCCCCCCCTCACACACACACAAATAAATTAAATTAAAAAAAATTTAAACAGACTACTTGGGCTGGGCATAGTGTTGCATGCCTGTAATCCCAGCACTCTGGAGGCTGAAATAGTAAGATCATTGTTCAGGTCAGCCTGGGACTACAGAATGAGCTCCAGGTCAACTTGCTCTACAGTGAGAACCTGCCTTGAGGGACGAAAAAAGGACTAGTTGGAAAGAAGGATTTGGTTGGGGAGGAATTTGGTAGGAGGAAAAGGTAGGGAAATAAAGGGGGATTATGACCATAGTATATTGTTTTTATTTATGGGACTTGCAAATATTAAAAAAAATAATTTTGTTTTCTTTTTTTTCTTTCTTTTTTTGTGTTTTGAGGAAGGATCTCACTGTAGCTCAGGCTGACTTGGAATCCACTATGTAATCTCAAGGTGGCTTTGAACTCATGGCAATTCTCCTACCTCTGCCTCCCAAGTGCTAGGATCAAAGGCATGCACCACTACATCGAAAACAAAAATCTTTTTTGTATCTGGTTTATGTGTGGTATGGAGAGTCTAAGATGGGTCCTTAGGCTTTGCAGGCAAGCACCCTCACCACAAAGCCATCTGTGAGGCTCTTTCTGACTGGACTAGTGAATGGTGTGACTGATATGGGGTGTGAATGGGTGTTAGAAAGAAAGGATGGCGTGGGCTTCCAAGTAATGAGAAACTCAACTACATGACACAGCGCTATTTTTGGACAAGAGACAGTTTGCACAACACTGTGCAGGGCTGCTGATCTCTTACAATCAATGAACAACGCCTCTCATCATAGTGCAGTGCTCCACCTGGGGGGCCATGTGCCATGATCCCACCAAATTGAAATAGCCAAATATGACAGGGGTTTGTGTGGGAAAGTAAGAAAGGAGATAAAATCCTCAGTAAGGCGATGTCAAGGCTCCTACTTAGGGTAGATACAGCGTCTCTCGCTTCACTGATAGCATGCAACCATGTGACTTCATTACTTTTATTTTTTTCTTCAAATTTTTATTAACAACTTCCATGATTATAAAAAACATCCCATGGTAATACCCTCTCTCCTCCCACTTTCCCATTTGAAACTCCATTCTCCATCACATCCTCTCCCCATCTCAATCAGCCTCTCTTTTATTTTGATGTCATGATCTTTTCCTCCTATTATGATGGTCTTGTGTAGATAGTGTCAGGCCCTGTGAGGTCATGGATATCCAGACCATTTTGTGTCTGGGGGGAGCACGTTGTAAGGAGTCCTACTCTTCCTCTGGCTCTTACATTCTTTCCGCCACGTCTTCCGCAATAGCCCCTGAGCCTTTGAAGATGTGATAGAGATAGTACTGAGCACTGCAGTCACTTCTTTCCAGCACCATGATACCTTCTGAGTCATCCCAAGGTCACTGCCATCTGAAAAGAGAAGATTCTCTACCAAAAGTGAGAGCAGCATAAAGAGAAGGTTATGAACATTGAGAAGTGCTTACTAGACAGCAGCAGATATTACACCCCTAAACCACATGATTCCCTGTTTTAACTTTTTATTTATATATTTATTTATTTTGGTTTTTCGAGGTAGGGTCTCACTCTGGTCCAGGCTGACCTGGAATTAACTCTGTAGTCTCAGGGTGGCCTTGAACTCACGGCAATCCTCCTACCTCTGCCTCCCAAGTGCTGGGATTAAAGGCGTGCGCCACCACGCCCAGCTTGTTTTAACTTTTTAGTATCAGGGATGTATTTCCCCCTAGGAGCAGGCCATCAGTCCAATTAGAGGGCAGTTGGTTTCCACCATGATAGACGAGCCACTATTGCACCTGTTGGCCCATTTGGCCTGGCTGGCCAAATATAAGGCTTGCAGTGTCCACTGTTGAATATCTTCACTGGTGATTTCTTTCTCCCATTGAACTGCATGCAGAATGGCTTCTTCCAGCTTTCTGTCAACTGGTCTACAAGGACTTTTATTATCACTATACTATTCCACAGGTAAGAAAAGTAAACCAAGGGGCTGGAGAGATGGCTCAGAGGCTAAGGGACATTCCTGCAAAGACTAATGACCCAGGTTTGATTTTCCAGGATCCACACAAAGCCAGGTGCAAACAGTGGCACCTGCGTGTGGAATGTATTAGCAGTCAGGACACCCTGACACACCCATTCTGTCTCTCTCCCTCCCTCTCTCTGTCCCTCTCTCCCTCCCTCCCTCCCTCCTGTCCCCCTGCCTCTCTCTCTTTCTGCATGCAAATAAATGGGCTGGGCATGGTAGCTCAGGACTTTATTCCCAGCACTTGGGAGGCCAAGGTAGGAGGACAGCTGATAGTTTGAGCCACCCTGAGACTATATAATGAGTT
Source organism: Jaculus jaculus (assembly GCF_020740685.1). NCBI lineage: Eukaryota > Metazoa > Chordata > Mammalia > Rodentia > Dipodidae > Jaculus > Jaculus jaculus. The sequence continues at coordinate 97,578,236 of NC_059104.1, forward strand.
CCAGGTCAGCATGGACTAGCATGAGACCCTATGTGGAAGCCCTCCCCCCACAAAAAAATAAAATAAAAAATAAAAATAAACACTGGCATGGTACCGCAGGTCTTTAATCCCAGACTCAGGAGGAGGAAAAGGGAGGAGAATTGCCCTGAATTCCAGGTCATCCTGAGACTATATAGTGAATTCCAGGTCAGCCTAAGCTACAGTGAGACCCTACCTGTAAAAAACATACATATATTTACATATTATAAGCAGTGCTCAGATCAGGTCTAGAAAACACTAGCTGATGCCTTTAATCCCAGCACTCAGGTAGGCAAAGGTAAAAGGAGTACCATGAGTTTGAGGCCAGCCAGAGACTACATAGTGAATTCTAGGTCAGCCTGGGCTACAGTGAAACCCTACCTCCCAAAACAAAACAAAAAACCAAGACTGCCACTCTGCAGGGATCAAAGCCAAGCACACTACCGCGCTGGTCCTTTTCTCTGGCTACTGAAGCAGCACGCGCATGCGTCCAGTTATCACCCCCCCACCTCCACGTAGGGTCACTTGCGGGCGTGGTGGGCGTGTCTTCGTGCGCGCCTGCGCCGCGGGCTGACGGGGAAAGCCCTCCCTGCTGTGGCGGAGTTGAGGGTGAGTGTCTGGGAGCCGCGTCTTCGGGACCCGTAAGCAGCCGGCGCTTGGGACGCGACCCTCGGGCGTGAGCCGAGCGACTTCGCCAAGAAGCAGGAAGATACGGGAGCGGGCCGGGGTCGGCGTCGGCCTGCGCGGATAGCCGGAGGCGCCGAGGCCCAGTTGGGGACCGCGGCGGCCCGGGGCCCGGACTGTGGTCGGGGGGCTTCACGCGGGACGGGGAGGGCAGCGGGCCTGCGATGGGGACCGGGGTGCCGGGCCGACGGAGGGGAACCCCGGCAGGCAGGTAGGGTCCCGTCCCGGAGGAAGGGGCGGGCGGAGCAGAGGCTGTGCGCCGCGGCCGCCTCCGCCCGGAGCCGACGACTGGGTTCGGGAGCTATGGCCGCCCCTGCCCGCCGCGCCCGCGGCTTCAGGGCCGCCTTCCTTCGAGTCTGACGGCTCCCGCGCCGCCGCGCTGCCGGCCGTTAGTTTAACGGACCGGCTCTGGCCCTCGGCAGTCACAGCACTGTGCACCCGCCGCCGCTGTCCAATTCCGGGACACTCATTCCGGAAAAGAAACTCCCTAGAGTGTCCTCTCTCCTAGAGAGAGAATGGGCGCGCCAGGGCTTCCAGCCACTGTAAAGGGAACTCAGGATGCCTGCGCCCCCTGGTGCATGTGGCTAACGTGGGTCCTGGGGAATCGAACCTGGGTCCTTTGGCTTCGCAGGCCAACTCCTTAATCGCTAAGCCATCCCTCCAGCCCATTTTTTTTCCTTGTTTTAAAAATACGATTTATTAATTTGCGCGCGAGAGAATGAGAGAGTGGGTGCACCATGGCCTCCAGCCACTGCAAAGGAACTCCAGATGCATGCGCCCCTTTGTACATCTGGCTTATGTGGGTCCTGGAGAATTGAACACCTTAACCACTAAGCCATGTCTCCAGCCCCCCTCCTTTTTTAAATTTTTTTAAAATTTATTAGTGTTGGTCGTATAGTGGTGAGCATAGCTGCCTTCCTCCTCCTTTTTTTTAAAGTTTGCTCGTGCAGGTGTGATTCCTCAGTACTCACGTAAAGCCAGATGTAGAAAGTGCATGTGGAGTTTGTAGTAGCAGAAGGGCCTGACACACCCATATTCTCTCTTTTTCTCTCACATACACACACTGGCCTTCTCTCTCTTCAATAAATAAATAAATAAATAAAATTTAAAAAAGCATTTAATAAGAGTTGGGCATGGTACCTCACTTTTAATTCCAGCACTCAGGAGGCAGAGGCAGGGGAACCACTATGAGTTCAAGGCCAGTCTGGAACTACACAGTGAGTTCCAAGTCAGCCTGGTCTTGAAAACTGCCTCTCCCCAAGTTAAAAAAATAATACTTAAAAAACTGCAAGGTGTTTAACTCATTACCTTGTCACTAGTAATGAATATGGCTGTTGAGAAACAGTTGTTTCATGAGGAATATCATGGTCTCCCTAATGACAGCCATGTTGAAAACAAACACATTCCCTTTGACATTCCGCTTGTGTGTGTGTATGTGCATGTGGAGTCAAGAGGACAGTTTTGATGTCATTCCTCAGAAACCATCCACCTTCTTGAGACACAATCTCTCACTGGCCTGGAGCTTGACAAGTAGGCTAGCCTGGGTGGCCTGCAAGCCCCAAGGATCCACCTGTGTCCAGCTCCCAAGCTCTGGGATAACAAGTGTACACCACTCACTATGCTTGACTTTATTTTGCTTTTCTTTTCTTTTCCTCCCCCCCACTCTCTCTTTCTTTCTTTTTGAGGTAGGGTCTCACTCTACCTCAGGCTGACCTGGAATTCACTATATAGTCTCAGGGTGGCTTCTCACGGTGATCACTCCTGCCTCTACCTCCCGAGGGCTGGGATTAAAGGCTTGTGCCACCATCCCTGGCTGAAAAATTATTTTTTTTCCAATTCTGGTTATTGAACACAGGATCTCTCACCTGCTGGGTAAGTACTCTTCCATTGAGCCACATCCCCAGCCCAGCAAAATGCTTAACCTTGAAATACATGTGTTGCATAAAGCTTGTTGTTAAGAAAGAACATGAGCTGGTCATGGTGACCTATGCCTTTAGTCCCAGCACTTGGAGGGCAGAAGTAGGTGAATTGTTATGAGTTCGAGGCCAGCATGACTATATAGTGAATTCCAGGTCAGTCTGGGCTAGAGCAAGACCCTACCTCAAAAAGAAGAGAGAGAGAACAGGAAAACATAAGTAGTAGTTGCTGTGCATGCCTGAATATACTCAACACTTATTATAATTGTAATTCCTTGCTTGTTACTTTCACAGGCTGTATCTGTAGTGTTTTACACATCATGTGGTTTTTTAAAAATCTCTATTGCCAGGCGTGGTGGTGCATGCCTTTAATCCCAGCACTTGGGAGGCAGAGGTAGGAAGATTGTCCTGAGGTGGAGGCCACCCGGAGAGGAGACTCAATAGTGAATGCCAGGTCAGCTTGGGCTAGAGTGAGACCCTACCTCGAAAAACACAACACAACAAAACAAAATCTCTGCTGTTTGAGAGTGATAGGGGAACTAATTAATAAACGTCACCAGAGGCTGGAGAGCAGGCTCAGCGGTTAAAGGTGCTTGCTTGCAAAGCCTGACAGCCTGTGTTCCATTATTCAGTACCCATGTAAAACCATATGCACAAGTAGCGCATATGTCTGGAGTTCATTTACAGAGGCAGGAGACCATGGCATGCCCATACTCACTCTACCTCTCTTTCTGTCACTTTCTCTTTGTCTCTCTCTCTCTCTCTCTCAAATAAATAAATGTAAAATAAATGTCAACTACGTACCAGCTCTCTATCTCAAATAAATAAATCTAAAATAAATGTCAACTATGTACCAGTGATGGTCCTGACAGGAAGGTGTTAGTCTTGCAGCCTAGAGAAGTGATTTGTCTGAGGTTCTAGAACCAGATAAGTGTTGGAAGCCACAATCTTCCTTAGGTTCACACATCCTTTTTCACTTTTTTTTTTTTTTTTTTTGGTTTTTCCAGGTAGGTCTCTCTAGTCCAGGATGACCTGGAATTCACTATGGAGTCTCAGGGTGGCCTCAAACTCACGGTGATCCTCCTACCTCTGCCTCCCGAGTGCTGGTATTACAGGCGTGCCCCACCATGCCCTGCTTTTCACTTTATTTTTTTTCCCCCTCTTTTTATTTTAGAGAGACTGTGAGAGAGGGGAGAGAATTGTCAATTGGCCCAAGGCCTCAGCCCCTGCCATCAACTCTAGGTGCTTGTGCCACCTAGTGGGCATCTGCAGCTTTGCACTTGCCTCACCTTTGTGTCTGATGTGGGATCTGGAGAAATAAGGTGCTTAGTGGTGAAGGTTTTGTCTGTGAAACTGAAGGACCAGGTTTGATTCCCCAGTACCCACAAAAGCCAGATGCAAAAGGTGACATGTGTCTGGAGTTGGTTAGCAGTGGCTAGAGGCCCTGGTGCACCCATTCTCTCTCTCCCTTCCTCCTCCTCCAAATAAATAAGCTTTAAAAAAAAAACATGGTTAAGCTGGGCATGGTGCCGCATGCCTTTTATCCCAGCACTCGGGTGGCCGGGGTAGGAGGATCGCTGAGAGTTCGAGGCCACCCTGAGAATACATAGTGAATTCCAGGTCAGCCTGAGCTAGAGTAAGACCCTACCTTAGGGGAAAAAAAAAAAAACAAAAAACACGGATATTCTGAATTGTGCCTGTGATCACTGGCTCAGACTTACGACGAGTGCTCATCTTTTTTTGTTGTTTGTTTCTAGCCCAGGCTGACCTGGAAAATACTATGTAGTTTTAGGGTGGCCTCAAACTCATGGTGATCCTCCTACCTCTGCCTCCAGAGTGTTGGGATTAAACGTGTGCATCACCATGCCTGGCTAACAGTTCATTTTTTTTTTTTAATTTATTTATTTATTTATTTGAGACAGAGAAAGAGTGGGAACTCCAGGGACTCCACCCACTGCAAACAAACTCCAGACACATGCTGCACCCCCTTGTGCATCTGGCTTATGTGGGTTCTGGAAAGTTGTACCAGGACCCTTTGACTTTGTGGGCCAACGGCTCAACCGCTAAGCCATCTCACCAGTCCCAGTTCATCTTTTTAACAAGTAGGCAACTTTGGCTGGAGAGTTGACTCAGCACTCCAGGGCCTCCATGCACTGCAAACAAACTCCAGACACATGCACCACATTGTGCATCTGACTTAAGTGGGTTCTGAGGGCTCGATCCTGTGTCCCTTGACTTCACAGGCAAACACCTTAATCACTAAGCCACCTCTCCAGTCCTTGTTTTTCATTGTTATGGATAGCAAAACAACTCTTATGTTATCCTCTAGCGTAGCTGTCAGCAGGGCCAAGCAGGACATACTTCATGTTCTATGGGCATTACATGGACTTTTGTAGCAACCATTCCAGCATGAATGCCACCTGAGAACCCCTATGCATGTGTGTTCTAATAAAACTTATTTCCAAGCCGGGCGTGGTGGTGTATGCCTTTAATCCCAGCACTGGTGCTCCTATTCTCTCTGTCTCTGCCTCTTTCCCTCTCTTAAATAAATAAGTAAATAAAAATGAAAAAAAGTGGCTGTATTTGGTCCACATGATATAGGTGACCAACCCTTGCCTTGGAGCAATGTTGAGTGGTAGAACTTTTTTTGTTGTTTTTTGAGGTAGGGTTTCTCTGGAATTCAGGCTGATCTGGAGTTCACTGTGTAGTCTCAGGGTGACCTTCAGCTCACAAGGGTCCTCCTACCTGTGCCTCCCAGAGTGCTCAGATTAAAGGTGTGTGCCACCACACCAGGATTTAGTAATAGAACGTTCTGAAATGATGGAAAAGGTCTACCTCTGCGATCTGGTGTGGTTACCATAGTCATATTCAACTTTTTTCCTTTAATTTGACAGAAATAGGGGGTGGGTGAGAATGAGCATGGGCAGCACGCTAGGGCCTGTAGCCACTGCAAACAAATTCCAGACACACATGCCCCCTTGAGCATTTGGCTAATGTGGGTCCTGGGGAATTGAACCTGGTTCCTTTGGCTTTGCAGGCAAACACCTTAACCGCTAAGCCTTCCCTCCCGCCCACATTTGACTTTTAAGTACTTGAGATCTGAATTTTTCTGTGTCATCATATTTTAATGTTGTATAGCCACATATGCTTAGTAACCTTCATATTAGTGAAGCTATAGAGGCGGAGGCTGGACATGTAATTCAGTTGGTGGGGTTCTTGCTTGCTTAGCATGTGCAGAGCCTGGCTTTGATTCATAGCACTGCAAACTGGATGTGGTATAACATGCCCATAATCCCAGCACTCAGGAAGAGGAGGCAGGAGGGTCAGAAGTTCATAAGTTTTCTTGGTTACATAGGGGTTTGTGGTCAGCCAAGGATACATTACTCCTTGTCTCAAAAAAAAGAAAAAAAATCCTCAGGCACTTGATAGTGTTACTTTTGTTTAAATCAAAAATTGAACATATCTCATGTTTCTTTCTTTCTTTCTTTCCTCGCATTTCTTGTTAGGACAAAATGATGACAGAGAGAAGCCCATTGAAGGAGCGTTACCAAGAAGTCCTGGACAAGCAGAGGCAGGTGGAAAACCAACTCCAAGCGCAATTGAAGCAACTTCAGCAAAGGAGAGAAGAAGAAATGAAGAATCACCAGGTATTGTACTTCCTTCATTGAAGTTTTTGAGATGGGATGCTTAATGACTTGCATTCAATTCCCAGGGCCATAGAGAGAGAGAGACAGAGATACAGAAGTTACACCCAGTGGAAAATTCACCAAATGTTTTTTCTCATATGTAGAACCTTCTGTTTTTCTCCTTTCACTGGTGGTTGAAGTCTGAAGTCCATTATTAGTAAAAGCAGATCACAACTCCAGAACAAAGCCTCCTCCCTCCCGTGTTGTTCTTCCATGTCATTTGTAATTTTCCTGTCTTTTTATCCTGCCTCAACACACGGCTCCATAGTTTGCTGTGAGGCCAGGGGGGGATACATGAGATCCTGTCTCAAAAGAAATTTAAAATATGCAGATACTTTTATTCTAGCAGTCATATTATTAGGAGTCCATTCTGGAGATAATGTTTGTATCAAAGTGTTAACATGGAGAATATTAATTGTATATTGTAGTATTGTTTTAAAAATTACATGAGCGCCGGGCATGGAGGCACACGCCTTTAATCACAGCACTCAGGAGGCAGAGGTAGGAGCATCTCTGTGAGTTCAAGGCCACCCTAAGAACTACAGAGTGAGTTCCAGGTCAGCCTGGGCCAGAGTGAGACCCTATCTCAAAAAGCCAAAAAACAAAAAGATTAGACTAGACCCACTTGCATACGCTATACATAGCATGCACCTTATCACACCCATACTCTACATGTACCTATACAACACCCAGAAAAAAATAGATGTGGCAGTTTAAACAGATGTTGAACTTTAAGCAGAATGATTAGACAGCTTAGAGATATCCATATGATGGTATAGTGTGCAGTGATTTTTTAGTTATGTCCACAGTTATTGATATATAGTATGCTCATGAAAAGTGATAAAAACCAACATGCAAATTAAATACAAAATGATTTCATTAAAACAGGAAAAATGGTGCCAGGCAGGATGGCACACACCTTTAATCCCAGACTTGGGAGGCAGAGGTAGGAGGATCACCATGAGTTCAAGGGCACCCTGAGACCCTTCCTCAGTAACAGTAACAGTAATAAAGGCAGACGTGGTGATGCACACGTTTTATCCTAGCAATCCGGAGGGAGAGAGGTAGGAGGATCACCATGAGTTTGAGGCTACCCTGTGACTATATAGTCAATTCCTGGTCAGCCTGGGCTAGAATGAAACCCTACCTTGAAAACAACAACAATAATAATAATAAAATAGAGTAAAATGGAAAAATAAGAGGCCAGGTAGATGCTGTAAAGCAGTAAAAGACGCTTGCAAACCTGCTGGTCAAAGTTCAACTCCCCATCAACCACATAAAGCTGGATTTAAAATGGCACACATATCTGTGAGCTCAAGTTGCCTATGGCAAGGGGAGACAGAGCCAAGAGAAATTTGAAGCTTATGGGCCAGGTACACTGCCACATATACATATATACACATATCTCATATCCACCCACACATACATACAGGTACACAGAAATTTTTTAAAGCTTTTGATGTGGTTTTTTTGTTTTTTGTTTTTTGTGACCTTGAACTCACAGAGATCCTCCTTCCTCTGCCTCCTGAGTACTGGGATTAGAGGTGTGCACCACCACACCCAGCAAGTTTTTGTTTCTTTATTTGCAAACACTGGTACTGGCAAGGCAAACCCAGGTTGTTAGGCTTTGCAGGCAATCACCTTAACTGTGAAGCCATCACTCCAGTCCCAGATACACAGAATTTTTAAGAAACTTTCATTTATTTATTTTGCAATGGTGGTACGCAACTTTTTAAAATTTTTGTTTATGAGAGAGAGAGAGAATGTGCATTCCGGGGCCTCTAGCCAGTGCAAATGAACCCCAGATGCATGTGTCACCTTGTACATCTGGCTTATGTGGGTCCTGGGGAATAGAACCTGGGTCTTTAGGCGTTCCGGGCAATTGCTTTAATGGCTAAGCCATTTCTCCGCCCCATAATTTTTTTAAAAGGATGAAACGGCTGGGCATGGTGGTGCATGTCTTTAATCCCAGCACTGAGGAGGCATAGGTAGAAGGATCATTTTAAGTTCAAGGCCACCCTGAGACTGCATAGTGAATTTCAGGTCAGCTTGGCTAGAGTGAGACTCTCCCTTGGACAAAAAGATAAAATGAAGTATGGGTAGAGCTTAGTAATAGGACGGGTGCTTTTCATGTTCCTGGCCCTGGGTTTCATCCCTTGACAAAACAAGTTTTAAAACAAGCCAATACATCAGCAACCAAAACAGGCAACAAAATACATGGAGTCCGAGGCAATTAAAGGTGCTTGCCTGATGGTCGGGGTTTGGTTCCCCAGCACCCACACAAAGCCAGGTGCCAAGAGGCTCAGGCATCTGTGACCCCAGTGCACCTGTAACAGTGGGAGGCTGAGCCAGGAGAACCTAAAGCTTGCTTGTTGTGGCAAGGGACTCTCTCTCAAGAGCAGGTGGAACAGACACCTTGACGTTGTCTGCTGATCTCCACACATGCACTGTGGCATGTGCACACCCAGATACATACCCATACATGCATGCACAGGTAACTTTTTAAAAACACATATATAAATCTAGACATGTTTGTGTGAGAGTTGATAAATCGTGAAGTTGCACATTGGTTACCTTATGGGCTGGTGGTATGGAGCTGGGGTAATTGTGAGTTCTGTCACCTTTGTGGTGTTTGGCTTCTTACTACAAATATATGTGCATATATATTTATTTGTTTATCTTCTTACACAGAAAAAAAGAAAACATTAATCCCCTCCATATAATAAGCAGAGCCATAGCAAAACGAGATCCTATCTGTTGGATCCAGCGGTTGCTAGAATGCCATTCCTGGTACTATTGGCAATATTTAAACATCGGTCGGCACAATCCAATTTTGAACAGTGACCATTAGGACTTTCTCCTGGTGAGTTAAGTTAGTATTCCTCTAACTTTTTTCCAGAGGTCTGGTTACTTTTGGATCATCACATCAGATTCTTTCAGTTCAGTTTGAGCCCATAAAGGCAGTATGTAATTAATAGTTAGGTTTGGACTGGTGGGTCATGAATCACTTGAGAAGCTGAGGCAGGAGTGTTGCCGTAAGTTTGAGGTCAGTCTGGGTGACATTGAGTTCAAGGGCAGCCTGGGATAGATCCTGAAGCCCTGTCTCAAAAACAAATAAACAGCTTCCGGTTGTGATGGCAGCATAGGTACCACACCAAAGCAGCCTGGGGGGTGGGGAGGAAGCCAATAAAAACTCAGCAAAATACACACTTTTTCTAAAAAGTGAGGTGGGAGGATTTCTGTGAGTTTGAGGCCAACCTGAGACTCCATTGTAAACACAGTTCAGCCTGGGCTGGAGTGAGACCCTACCTTGAAAAGTCCCCCCCCCCCCAAAAAAAAAAAATGAATAGAAGAAAAACAAAAGTACCATTAGAGCTGGCTGGGGTGTAGTTTAGTGGTAGAGTTTCTCTAGCATGTATGAGGCCCTGGGCTTAAACTCCAGCATCACAAAAAAAATTCAAAGTAAAAACATTTTCATAATTAAAGAACTAACTTCTTTCCTCCTCTATTTGTGTGTGGCTGTGGGATTTAGGAGATACTCAAGGCTATTCAGGATGTGACCATAAAGTGGGAAGAAACCAAGAAGAAAATAGAGACAGAAAAGAAGGAGTTTTTGCAAAAGGAGCAGGACCTGAAAACTGAAATTGAGAACCTGTGTGAGAAAGGCAGAAGGTAAATAAATGATGCTTTAAAAATAAAACCCTGCAATGGACGTGTGTTTTTGGATGTAAGGGGCCGATGTATTCTGTGGTGCTTTTTTTTTATTTTATTTTATCTTATTTTATTATTTTTGGTTCATTTTGTTTGATTTTGAGATAGGGCCTCACTTTATCCTAGGCTGCCTTTGGAACTTACTCTGTAGCCTAGGTTGGCCTTGAATTCCCGGTGATCCTTCTACCTCAGTGGAGACTAAATGCATAAGCCATAAAACTAAATCCATTCTTTTTATTTGAAAAAGAAGCACACAAGTAATGATTTTCCAGTGGCTTGGTATTCTCAGTACCCTACGTTACACTTAATAAAGAAAAGTTCCAAAAGACAGTATCTGGAAATATTAAGGGGTTAGGGTTATAGCTCAGTGGTGGAAAACCCAAGAATACATTAGGACTGGGGTTAGTCCTTGATAGTCCCCCCACCTCCAAAAAGTCATATAGATAATGAGTTGGGGTGCAAGTATAATTAAGATTAGGGGGGTCGTTGGAGGGATGGCTTAACAGTTAAGGAGTTGGCCTGCAAAGCCAAAGGACCCAGGTTTGATTTCCCCAGGATGTAAGCAAAATGCACAAGATGGCACATGCATCTGGAGTTCATTTGCAGTGGCTGGAAGCCCTGGTGTGGCCGTTCTCTCTCTCTCTCTCTCTCTCTCTCTCTCTCTCACTCTCTCTTTCTATCTCTCTGTCTCCCTCCCTCCTTTTCCTCTTTCCCTCTGACAAATAAATAAAAATAATTTTTTTTAAATGATTTTTTTTTCAAGGTAGGGTCTCACTCTAGCCTAGACTTAGAATTCACTATGTAGTCTCAGGGTGGACTTAAACTCAAGGCAGTCTTCCTACGTTGGCCTCCAGAGTGCTGGGATTAAAGGTGTGTGCCACCACACCCACCCATATTCAGGAGTTTGATGTGGGCCAGATGTGGTATGCACAGCTTTAGTCCCACTGCTGGGGAGGCTGAGGTAGGAGGATTATGAGTTTCAGGCCACCGATGTGGTACAGAGTGAGCTTTAGGTCAGTGTGGGCTAGAGTGAGAGACCCTGTCTTTAAAAAAAAAAAAAAGAAGAAGAAAGAAAAGAAGATTTTGATGTGCATTTAACACTTAATGCACTTGCTTTATAACATGAAGGGTTTTTTGTTTGTTTTTTGTTTTTCAAGGTAGGGTCTCACTCTGGCTGAGTCTGACTAGAATTAACAATTAACTATGTAGTTTCAGGGTGGCCTTTTTTGTTTTGTTTTTTGAGGTATGGTCTCACTCTAGCTCAGGCTGACCTGCAATTCACTGTGTAGTTTAAAGATAGCCTTGAAATCATGGGTATCCTTCTACCGCTGCCTCCCAAGTGCTGGGATAAATGCATGCACCACCACACCTGGCTGTAAAGAGAGAGAGAGAGAAAACAAAACAGGCAGAGAGAGAGAGAGAAAGAATGGTGGCACCAGAACCTTTGTAAATGAACTGCAGGTGCATGCACTACTTTGTGCATCTTGTTTATATAGGTCCGGGGGAGTCAAATCTGTGTCCTTTGGCTTCACAGACAAGTGCCTTAACTGGTAAGCCATCTCTCTAGCCTGAAGGGGTTGTTTTTCGTTTGTTTGTTTTTTGAGGTAGGGTCTCAGTCTAGCCCAGGCTGACCTGGAATTTACTATGTAGTCTCAGGGTGGCTTTGAACTCAGTGCTCCTCTTACCTCTGCCTCCCAAGTGCTGGGATTAAAGGTGTGTGCCACCACACTCGGACAAGGTTGTTTTTTGTTTTTTAATTGACAACTTCCATAATTATATACAATATCCCATAGTAATTCCTTCCCCCCCACCCCTGCTTTCCCCTCTCCATCATATCCCCTTCCCCTCTCAATAAGTCTCACTTTTTATTTTGATGTCATGATAGTTTTCTCACATTATGATGGTCTTGTGTATGTAGTGTCAGGCACTGTGAGGTCATGGATATCCAGGCCATTTTATGTCTGGGGGAACACTTTTTAAGGAGTCCTACACTTTGGCTCTCATTCTTCCCGCCAGTTCTTCTGCAATGGACCCTGAGCCCCTGAAGGTGTGATTGAGATTCAGTGCTGAGCACTCCTCTGTCATATCTTCTCAGCACCATGGTGCCTTTTGAGTCATCCCAACGTCACTGCCCTCTGAAAAGAGAATGTTCTCTAACCAAAAGTGAGAGTAGCATTAATATATAGGTCTGAACATTAAGAGAAGTGCTTACAGGGCAGTTTGGTGAGCATAGTGTATACATGTAGCCAGACAGCAGCAGACATTACACCCCTAGGACTCATGACTTACCCCTGTTGTAGGTTTTCAGTTTCAGGGATATAGTCCTTCCCATGGAGTGTGCCTCCAGTCAAATTAAAGGGCAGTTGATTTTCCCCATAACAGACATTCCACTATTGCACCCATTGGCTCATTTGGCCTGGATGGCCAAATATAAGGCTGGCAGTGTCCACTGTAGAGTATCTCTACTGTTGATTTCTTTCCCATGGAACTGCATGCAGCATAGCTTTCTCCAGCTTTCTTTCAGCTGGTCTACATAGAGATGGTTTTTAGCTCAGCTCCAGCAGATTTTTCAGTGACCTTGCAGCCCAAGTATGTGGAGTCTTCAGCAATAGGGTCTTGCCATCTATTTCTTTTGGGAAGCCAAGGGCCTCTGCAATGGCCTGTAATGTTTTGGGGGGATCAGGGGCCTCCCTGGCCAACATCTCACAGAATGGTATCCCATCCCTGGCACTGCAAATTTACTACTATTAATCTACGGCTTCTGAGTGTTCTGTTGTCCCAAAAAGTAGGCTAGCTTCCATATGACTTAATTTATATCCTCTTAGATTTTGATTAGACCTCTCTAAGGGTTTTGGGTTTTGTTTGTTTTTGTGTTTTTCGAGGTAGGGTCTCACTCTAGCCCAGGCTGACCTGGAATTCACTATGTAGTCTTAGGCTAGCCTTGAACTTACAGTGATCCTCCTATCTCTGTCTCCCGAGTGCTGAGAGTAAAGACATGTACCACCATGCCCAGCTACATACTTATTTATTGAGATCTCAGCTGTTGAAAATAGGTAAGAATACTGAGTGAAAGTAACAAGCTTACTTGCTGAGTCATTCTCCAAATATGAAAGAAATTAACTGTGGAACCTCCACATTACTGAAGGACGACTGAGCCTGAGGAGGCTGAATGAGGAGGACGTGGGTCAGTTATCCATGGTGAGCATTTCCCAGCAGTTATGTATAGTTGCAGCTGTATGTTGTTGTGTCTGATGCTGACAAAGATCAGAACAACTTCGTCTTCCACGCAGCGTGACTTTTGCTGTTGTCTTCGCAGCTGCCACGGGAAGCTGAAGCAGAGGCATGGGAATGTAGCCATTTAGCACAAGCCACTTTAAAGAGGCGCCTTAAGAACAGATCTGTCATTTTGTATAATCCCTGTGACAGGTTGTGTTCTGTACCTCACTCTGTAGCTCAACCCCTCCTTGAATTTTTGGCCATTGCCCTACCTCAACATGATGAGATTGAAGGCATGTGCCACCATGCCTGTTCATAGTGTGCTCTTTTCACTCTTTACATACCTCTGACTATCTGATAGAATAGCTACAAGCGATGATTGATGCATTTTTAAGTTTTAATTGACAGCTTCCATAATCAAAGACAATAAATCATAATTCCCTCCCTACCCCCACTTGGAACCTCACAGATGTACCCTCCATCTTATCTCTCCCTATTTCAAGTAGTCTTTTATTTTGATGTCATCATCTTTTCCATTTATGAAGGTCTTGTGCAGGTAGTGCCAGGCACAGCAAGGTCGGGGATGTCCAGGCCATTTTGTGTCTGCAAGATTGCATTGTAATCAGTCCTACCCTTCTTTGGCTCTTGCATTCTTTCTGCCACCTCACCTGCAATGGATCTTGAGCCTTGGAAGGTGTGACTGAGATGTATCAGTGCTCAATGAAGAGCATTCCACTGTCACTTCTTCTCAGGACTATGGTGACTTTTGAGTCATGCCAGTGGTTACTGCTACAAGGAAAGCTTCTCTAGCCAAAAGTGAGAGTAGTGTTAATATATGTGTATCAACATTAAGGGGGCTGAAGAGATGGCTTAGCAGTTAGGGCGCTTTCCTGCACAGCGAAGGACCCAGGTTCGACTCTCCAGGACCCACATAAGTGAGATGCACGATGGGGCGCACATATCGGGAGTTCATTTGCAGTGGCTGGAGGCCCTGGTGCGCCCATTCTCTATCTCTACCTGCCTGTTTCTGTCTGTCTGTCTGTCTCTCTCTCTCAAATAAAACAAAATACTTTAACATTAAGAAAAGTGCTTATCAAGCCAGGTGTGGTGGCGCAGGCCTTTATTCCCAGCACGCGGGAGGCAGAGGTAGGAGGGTGACTGTGAGTTCGAGGCCACCCTGAGAGAACAGTGAATTCTAGGTCAGCCTTGACTAGAGTGAAACTCTACCTTGAAAAACTGAAAAATAAATAAATAAATTTTTAAAAGAAAGAAAAAAGTAAAGTGCTTATAGGGTACTTTGGTGGGCATGATATATATATTTAGCCAGACAAAAGCAGGTGTTATTCCCCTAGGGCTCATCATGACCTCCCTAGCCTTAAGTTTTTGAATAAGTTTTCACTACCAGGCTTGTATTCCCTCCCATAGAGTGGGTCTCCAGTCCAATTAGAGAACAGTTGGCTTCCCCCATAATATACATGTACAAGCCGCTATTGCACCATTTGGCACAGGATCGATGTAATTATTATGATCTGTGGTCTTAAAGGTACAATTTTTTTTTTCTTTCTTTCTGTTGCCTTTAGTTTCCTGTTTTGTTGAGAGGGGAGGTAGAGAGTAGTGGGAACCTGACATCCTGGTGTGGAGCAGGTGAGGTAGAATGTAATGGACAGGTTGTTCTTTCCTGAGCTTGGTCCCATTGGGTAGAAGAGGAAGCCCTCCCTCAGAGGAAAGAGCAACGCTGGGACTGAAAGAACAGGAGCTCCCTATAGGGGGAGGAGAGAGAGATGTACCTGGGCAGCAGGGTCCTCTGGATAAAAGTTCCATTTCGGGGCTGGGAGATAGCCAACTGGGTAAAGTACTTGAGGATCTGAGTTCAGTTCTGCAGAATGCACATAGAAAGACCTGGCACGGGCTCAACAGTTAAGGTGCTTGTCTTCAAAACCAAAGGACCCAGGTTCGATTTCCCCAGTAGCTGCATAAGCCAGATGCACAAAGGGGCACATGTGTCTGGAGTTCATTTGCAGTAGCTAGAGGCCCAGGTGTTCCCATTCTCTCTCTCTCAAATAAATAAATATAATATTAAAGGAATACCTGGCATTGTGGCATGTGCTTGCTATCTTAGCACTAGGAAGATGGAGATGGAATCTCTGGCTCACTGGCTAGCTAATCTATCCAAATCAGTAGGGTCTAGATTTGGCAAGGACCCTATTTCAGAGAATAAGTGCTATCAAGGAAGATACCCGATGTCTCCCTCTGGCTTCCACATGCACATACCCACACCCACCCACCCACACACACACACACAAGCCCCATTGGAGTGTGAAGCAGTGGCCCTGTTTGGTATGGACAACTGCATGCACACATGCTAGGTGGCCCCTCCTTACACCTGGCGAGACCCTACCAAAATAAACAACAACAAAAAAGAGACAGAGAATATTCCTTAGTGTTATACAACAAGGGAAGGAAAACAGTTCAAGCTGCTTTAATTTTGATTAATAAATTATTATTATTATTATTATTTTAAAGGAAAGGTTTCACTGTAGCTCAGGCTGACCTGGAATTCACTGTGTAGTCTCAGGCTGTCCTTGAACTTTCGGTGATCCTCCTACCTCTGCCTGCTGAGTGCTGGGATAAAGCGTGCGCCACCATACCCAGCTCAAGCTTCTTGTAAATTACAAGGTGAAAGCCTGGAGAGGTGGCTGAGCAGTTAAGGTGCTTGCCTGCAAAGCCTCAAAACCCAGGTTTGATTTCCCTAGTACTCAGGTAATGCCAAACTTACAATGTGGCACATTTGTCTGGAGATTTGTTTGCAGTAGCTAGAAAACCTCTTGTACCCCTTCTCTATTTGCCTCGTTCTCTCTCTCAAATAAATAAATAAATAGAATATTTTTAAAAATTAAGTTACAGGTTGGAGAGATTGTTTAGTGGTAAAGCCAGAGGACCTCAATTCGAATCCCTAGGACCCATGTACGCCAGATTCACAAGGTGGCACGTGCATCCGGAGTTTGTTTGCAGTGGTTGTAGGCCCTGGCACACACATCCTCTCTCTCTAATAAATAAATAAAATAAAATATAAAGTTGAGTTACAGGGCGAGAAGAGGGACAAAGTGGAGGATGGTAGCAGCTGCACAGCCATGAGCATTGGTAGACACCTGTCTGTGTTCATGTAGCCAGAACTGGCTTAACAAGTTGGGTTTGACCATGGCATCACACTGGCCTCCTGGCTCCAAATTCTTCCTGAAAGTGGCACAAATAGGCCTAAGGCACTCAGACACAAGGGGAGCCACATCATGGCAGGGAGGATCACAAACACATACCTGGGCACCAACATGCCATCCTAGCTCCCACAGCTCTCCTTGCCATTGCCAGCTCCTAGAATTACCCCTGTTGGAGCTGAAGGGAATGGGCCAGGCTTCTTCCTGTAACCACTAGGAGAAGATGGGAAGTTGGAATGGATCAGCTATACCAAGAGCAGAGGCCATTTCGTGGCCACGAAGACTGGGAGACACACGTACAAACAGGTGGCCCTGGTGACATAGAGAATGCTAGGCCTTGCACAGATAGAAGCAGAGGATCTGAGACTGTTGAGGTGTGATAGGCCCCCAGGTTCTGTCTGTGGCCTTGGTCCTAGCTGTTGCCAGCTTGGCTAGTCTTATTCATGGAGAGTTCCCATGGCTGCAAGGTCACCAAGCCTGTGGTAACTATCTGCAACATATTTTTTCTGTCTTCTCCTGGCAGCTTAACGTCCAGGTGGACACAGGAAGCAGTAACTTTGTGGTGGACGCTGCCCCCCACGTTTTCTGCATGGCTACCACCAGAGGCTGCTGTAAGTCCTGGGGAAAGCTGGGCATGGGAGACTTTCTTTTCTGAACAGAGTGAGAGGATGGAAAATAACTGCCTGCTGGGGAAGGGAAAGGAAAAGGAGTGGGTAACTTGAAGCAGCATAATTGGCATATTATAGGAAAGGATAAGTAGAGGGGCAGTTAAAAAGTAGAAGGTTGCAGACCACTGACTCCCGGAGAGGGGCCAGGAGGCATTTCATTCTAACAGGCTTCAGTGGTTAGTTATCTCCTGTGCTGTGTTCTCACTCAGAGGCCACTCTGGGTGACTTTGCACGGATTAAACATTCGAAGGCCTGGGTGTGGTGGTACACACCTGCAATCCTAGTCCTTGGGAGACTGAGGGCAAGATTGCTGAGGTTTCCTGGGCTGTCAGAAGACCCTATTTCAAAGAGCAGCCCCCCTCAAAAAAAAAAAAAAAGATGCAAAAGCTGGGCTGGAGAGATGGCTTAGACATTAAGGTGTTTGCCTGCAAAGCCAAAGGACCTTTGGTTCGATTTCCCAGGACCCACGTAAACCAGATGTACAAGGGGGTTCATGTGTCTGGAGTTGTTTTTTTTTTTTTTTGCAGTGGATGGAGGCCCTGGTACATACCCATTCTCTCTTTCTCTCTGCCTCTCTCTCTGTGTGCGTGTGTGTTTGCTTCTTTCCCTCTCTTAATGTCTCAAATAAAATAATATTTTTTTGTTTACTTTTACTTACTTGAGAGTGCCACAGAGAATGAGCACACCACGGCCTGCAACTACTACATGTGAACTCCAGATGTGTGCACCACCCTGAGCATCTGGCATTTCTAAGCACTGGGGAATAGAGCCTTGAACTGGGGTTCTTAGGTTTCACAGGCAAGTGCTTAAATGCTAGGCCATCTCTCTAGCCCCCAGTTAAAAAAAATTATTTTTAAGATGCAAAGGAGGAATCTTCCCTTACTTCTTGGACCTGTATCAGGGACCATAGGCTAAACTATCTCCTCCAGGTACCGCCCCAAGTCCTATTAGCTGGGTTCACCTCGGTGGTGGGGGAGCAGGGGTGACAATGATCTGGAGGGCTCCTTAGCAGTAAAAGCAGGGTGAGGTAGTGGTGAGTGGACATCTAATGCTGGAGGCATCTCCGTACGAAGACGTGAAGAAGGATGGAGCCTTAGACCCCAATCTTTAACTTCTAGGGGGGAAAAAGCCCACCTTCATATTTCCCCTTTCCCTGTCTAGGGACACAGGGAGGATGGCGTGGCCAAGATCAGTGAAAGGGATTCATTCCAGGTCTGTATCCATGCCCTGCATAGTGGCGTGGTTAAACACAGCCAGAGCATCTCATGTTGACAGGCATGTTTTACTTCTGGTGTTCAACACCTGCCTACTCAGATGGAAAAAGAGCATGGGCATGCCAGGGGCGCCTTTGTGCATCTGGCTTATGTAGGTCCTGGGAAATAGATCCTCAAACCAGAGTCCTTAGGTTTCAAAGGCAAACGACTTAACCGCTAAGCCATTTCCCTAGGCCTTTTTTTGGTCTTATTTTCGAGGTAGAGTCTGGCAGCTAGCCTAGAATTCACTATGTAGTCTCAGTGTGGCCTCAAACTCATGGCAATCCTGTTCCTCCCAAGTGCTGGAATTAAAGGCATGTACCACCATGCCCAGCCTCATATTATGTATTTATTTATGTATTTTTTTTTTTTTGGACAATGTTGAATGAATCTCCAGCAAGCAGAGAAATGAAACAGAAGCATATAACCAATTCATTCAACATTTATTGTGCTAGCTTGGTCTTAAATAACTTTCTACCCAAGCCTTTGTAATAAATAATCCTGGCTGTCTTCCCTTGAACATGTCTAAGAATTTAGAAATTCCCATGGGCCCTGATGGGATTAGAAGACATGGATGGGTCCAGTGTAGAGGGCCTTGCCACTGCAACCTTACTGCTTAGTTTTGAGTGGCCTGTTGGTCTGTTCTAGGACACAGATGCCTGCCTCTTTTTCTCTTAGATCATTGGGGGTATCGACCATTCACTGTACACAGGCAGTCTCTGGTACACACCCATCCGGCGGGAGTGGTATTATGAGGTGATCATTGTACATGTGGAAATCAATGGACAAGATCTAAAAATGGATTGCAAGGAGGTAAGAAAACAGAAGGGGAGTCAAGTGGGGGAGAAGAGGCTGGCCCATGGAGTGAGGGAGGACCTTGCAAAAGAGGTTGGGAGGACAGAGTCATGGGACCTGTGAAGAGCTCAGTTTTGGATTTAAAGTCAGAACCCTAATGAACACACTGAACAGGCCCTGAGGTGTAGGGCCAGGGTCTGACAGAGCATTTTCAGAGACCACAAAGCTTACATTTTAGAGATGAAAACAGCATGGAACTAATTCCTGTTGGCTCTAAATTACTGCCTTACTTCATAACGTTGGACACGTCATTTGTGGGCAACACCATAAGTCAGAGTGAAGTCCCCAAGATCTGGAATTGACTTTGGCTCTGTCATTTCTAGTATTATGTGTCTATTTCCTTTTGTACAGAACAGAGCTTGTCCACATTGTGGAGGTCATAAACCTTCCAAGGAGCTAATCTCTGGGGTTGGCAGTATATGACAAGTGCTAATCATTTGTCTCCTTCCCTAGATTCTATGCATGCTAAATTAGAACAAATTGAAAATTAAAGACATTATATTAAGGCATGTTTACTTTAGATTTGCAGAATACCTGCACACCAAAATGATAACAGTTAACATTTCCTGAGTATCTTTTATCTGCCTGGCACCATTCTTAATTATTTTCAATATGTTGATGTATTGAATCCTTATGATAACCTCAGAAGTAGGTGCCATTATCATCATTTTAGAGAGGTGGAGATTGATGTATAGAAGTAAAGTAACTTGCTCAAGGAAGCACGTGTACAAAGGGCCAAGCTGAGGTTTTAATCCCAGCAAGACCCGCAGCTGTTGGAGCCTGGCACCACCACAGCTCTTCTCATCCTTTCCTCCCCTTCCTAGTACATCTATGACAAGAGCATCGTGGACAGTGGCACCACCAACCTTCGTTTACCTAAGAAGTGTTTGAAGCTGCAGTCAAGTCCATCAAGGCAGCCTCCTCGGTCAGTGGACTAAGAATGACACAGTATCAGGAAATCAGTGAGACACACATTCTTCAGCAAGCCAAGATGTCTGCACTTCGACCTTCCACTCAGAGCTCTTAAAACCTGTGCTTTATTGATGTGTGGTTCACCATACAATCCCCCAGTGCAGCTTTTTTTTTTTTCTTTTGAGATAAGGAAGGCTCAGTTTAGGTACAGATGATTGGGCTTCTGTGTGAGAAGGAAAAAACTCAGTAGCAGAGGCCAGTAAGCTAAATACGAGATACAAAGGGAAGAGAAGGGAAGGGAGGAGGTACTTAATAGGTTGGTATTGTATATATGTAAGTAGAAGAATAGATTAATGGGGGTGAAAAGGCCCAAAGTGAGGTCAGGGGAGGAGATTGAGTAAAGGAAATGTGGAGGAAGTGCTAGTCACAATCGGAGAGGATATAAATAAATCAAATGGTATCCTTCAGTTTTGGACAATGGAACGCTCAGGAGCCATATATTGTTGCTAGAAGATTTTCAGTGCCAGGGATGGGATACCTTCCAGTGAGATGTTGGCCAGGGAGGTCCCTGATGCCCCAAAAACATTATAGGTCATTGCCGAGGCCCTTGGTTTGCCACCAGGAATAGATGGTAAGACCCTGTTGCTGAAGACTCCACATACTTGGTCTGCAAGGCCACTGAGAAATCCTGCTGGAACTAAGCTGATAACCTCCTCCATGCAGACCAACTGACAGAAAGCTGGAAGAAGCCATTCTACCTGTAGTTCAATGGGAGAAAGAGATACCACCAGTGAAGATACTCAACAGTGGACACTGCAAGCCTTGTCATTGCCGAGCCAGACCAAATGAGCCAGTGGGTGCAATAGTGGCACGGCTGTCATGGTGGACACCAACTGCCCTCCAGTTGGACTGGAGGCCTGCTCCAAGGGAGGGAATACATCCCTGATACTGAAAACTTAAAACAGGGATAGTCATGAGCCCTAGGGTTGTAACATCTGCTGATGTCTGGATACGTGTATATACTATGCATATCAAACTGCCCAGTAAGCACTTCTTCATATGCATACCCATATATTAATGTTACTCTCACTTTGGATAGAGAATCTTCTCTTTTCAGATGGCAGTGACCTTGGGACAACTCAGAAGGTATCATGGTGCTGGAAAGAAGTAACTAGATTACAGAGTAACATCTCGATCACACCTTCCAAAGCTCAGGGTCTAATGCGGAAGAGGTGGCGGAAAGAATGTAAGAGCCAGAGGAAGGGTTCGACTCCTTACATCGTGCTCCCTCCAGACAAAAATTTGCCCTTGATATCCAAGACCTCATAGTGCCTGACCCTACCTACACAAGACCATCATAAGAGGAGGGAAGGATCATGGCATCCAAATACAGAAGAGACTTACTGAGATGGGGAGTGGATGTGATGGAGAGTGGAATTTCAAAGAGGAAAAGGGGGGAAGGGAGGCTATTACCATGGGATATTTTTAATTTTCATTTATTTATTTATTTGAGAGCGACAGACACAGAGAGAAAGATAGAGGGAGAGAGAGAGAATGGGCGCGCCAGGGCTTCCAGCCTCTGCAAACGAACTCCAGACGCATGCGCCCCCTTGTGCATCTGGCTAACATGGGACCTGGGGAACCCAGCCTTGAACCGGGGTCCTTAGGCTTTACAGGCAAGTGCTTAACCGCTAAGCCATCTCTCCAGCCATGGGATATTTTTTATAATCATGGAAAATGTTTAATAAAATTGAGAGAAAAGAAACAACCAAAAACAGTTGATAGGGGGAAAGGATTTACTTTGGCTTATCCTCTCTAGGGGAAGCTTCCTGACTGCAGGTGAAAGGTGATAGAGCAAAGGCCGACCATCACCTCCTTGGCAACAGCACCAGCAGGAGTGTGAGCTGACTAACTGTTAAGCTAGGGCCACAAACCTCAAGTTCCCAATGCAAACAGCTAATCCAGTCTCTCTTATTTTTTTTTCTTTTAAATTTTTGGTATGTTCTTCCTCTGCCCAGGATTCACTATGTAGTCTCAGCCTGGCCTAAAACTCACAGTGATCCTCCTACCTCTTCCTCCTGAGTGCTGGGATTAAAGGCATGTGCCACCAATCTTGGCTTTTTTTTTTTTTTTTTTTTTTTTTTTAATAATCTTTTGGTAGGGTCTTGCTCTATCCCAGAATGACTAGGAATTCACTATGGAGTCTCAGGGTGGCCTCAAATAGCAATCCTAGACTTCCACCTCTTGAGTGCTGGGATTAAAGATGTGCACTACTACGCCCAGCCTGACCCAGCCTCCATAGTGGCAAGGGTTTCCAGCTAGATTGCCATGGTAATAGCTGAGTTTTGTTTGAATAAGGGGCTAGCTTTTTAATATAGTGTAATATTTTTGTTTATTTTCAAGGAGGGTGGGAGAGGAAGAGAATAGGCACACCAAAGCCTTTTGCTGCTGCAAAAAACCTAGATTTTAGTCAGGCTTGCTATAATGCTAGCTATCTGTAAAGTGTGGCTGGAGGATTTCAAGTTCAAGGCCTGCCTGAGCTATGAAATCAGCTTAAGCCAGTCTGATCAACACAGAGAGACCTTGTCTTGGAACTGAAGATACGGTTCAGTGGTAAAAAGCACTTGCTTGCAAAGACTAATGGCCCAGTTTCAATTCCTGAATACCCACATAAAATCAGATGTACAAAGAAGCACATGTGTCTGGAGTTCCTGGCATGTCTATTCTCTCTCAAATAAATGAATAAAGAAGAGATAACCCATCTCAAAATTAAGTAATAAGTTTGGGATATATGTCATCTGTATAGTACATGCTAGCATATGTGAGGCCCCAGGTTCAATCTCCAGTACACAAAAATACACTCTTAAAATTTAACAGATTTCAAGCAGGGCAGTGGCCCACACCTTTAAGCCCAGCACTCTGGGTGCAGATGTCAGAGGAGTGCCATGAGTTCAAGGCCACCCTGAGATTCCATAGTGAACTCCAGGTCAGCCTGGACTAGAATGAATCCCTATCTTGAAAAACAAAAAAAAAAAACAAAAAAAAATTGAACAGATTTTAACATAGCAGCACAAAAAGTTCTTGTATGCTGTTTCCGATTCTACTATGTAACTAAGCCTTAAGAAACATCACTTGATAAGTTTTACAGAGGTATTTTCAAAAATCCATAGTACAGAATTAAATAGTTCAAAAACTATTAAAAAAAAACTACTCCCTACCTTTCTAATTTAGGTACTGTACTTTTCTTCATATACTTCATAAACTCTTTTGCAATTGATTAAATGCAAAAGTAGGCAGGGAAAATTAAGGTCCATCCTTTAGAGATTTATAAACATCTAAACAGTGGGGGATAAGGACAGGTTCAGTGGCTAAAATACTATTCAAGCCTGGGTACCACAGTGTGATCCTCAGACCCATGTACAAAGTCAGAAGCTGGTGTGTGGTCTTCTGTAGTCCTGGCATCCAAACTGAGCTGGGAAGTGAAGATAGAATTTTCTGTTAACTCTCAGGGAGCACAGCAGAAAGAACACAGCAAAGCAAGAGGAGAGAAATCCTTCCTCAAATGAGGTGGACTATTGAGAGCAGACACAGTTCTCCTCTGACCTCCAAACATGCACTGTGGCATGTGTGCTACACAACTGAACATCTGTACACAGGGTCATATATACACATACATTCCAATAAATAATTTTAAAAAGTCTAAACAGTGTTATTCTACTAAGTAAGTTGACTTAAAGATTGGAAAGTACTTTTTCATTAGGCTATGTTAACACAGCCAGGCATGGTATCACACACCTTTAATTCCAGCACTTGGGAGGCTGTGGTAGAGAGATCTCTGAGTTCCAGGCCACCCTGAGACTACATAGTGAATTCTAGGTCAGCTTGAGCTACAGTGGACACCCTACCTAGAAAAACCAGAAGGAAAAATGCATTAAAACATACATTGTAGTGTGTGTATGTGTATTACTGTTACTGAAAGGTCTCGCTCTACTCCATGCCGACCTGGAATACTCTATGTGGTCTCAAGGTGGCCTCAAACTTATCGCAATCTTCTTAGCTTTTTGTCTCTGCTGGGATTAAAGGAGTGTGTCACTACTCTCAGCCTTTTTTTTTAAATTATTATTGTTTTAAACTTTATTTTTAATTATTTATTTGAGAGAGAAAGAGGCAGTGAGAGGGGGAGAGAAAAAGGGCACACCAGGGCCTCCAGCCACTGCAAACTTCAGACACATGCGCCTCCTTGTCAATCAAACCAGGGTCCTTTGGCTTTGCAGGCAAGTGCCTTAACCACAAGCCATCTCTCCAGACCTAGCTTCCTTTTTGAAATTTTCATTAATTGGGGGGAGAGGGACACAAGGCAGAGATAAAGGGCATGCCATCTAATCACTAATCTAATCTCTAATCGCTGCAAACAAAATCCAGACACATGCACCACCTTGTGCATCTGGATTACATGGGTACTAGGGAATCAACCTGGCTCTGTAGGCTTAGCAGGCAAGTGCTTTAACCATTAAGCCGTCTGCCCAACCCTGTATTCTAGATTTCTATGGGTCTTGGGGAACTGAACCTGGGCTGACAGCTTTTGCAAAGAAGAACCTTTAACCACTGTGCCATCTCCCCAGACCCAGTTTTTGTATGTATGTATGTATCTATCTATCTGTCATCCATCTATCTATCTATCTGTGTATGTATGTATGTATCTATCTATCTATCTATCTTATCTATCTATCTATCTATCTATCTATCTATCTATCTACCTACCTACCTACCTACCTACCTACCTACCTACCTACTTATTTATTTGAGACAGAGAGAAGGAGAGAGTGACAGAGAAAATGGGCACGCCAGGGCCTCCAGCCACTGCAAACTAACTTCAGATGCATGGGCCACCTTGTGTATCTGCCCTACATGTGACCTGGAGAATTGAACATGTATCCTTAGGCTTCACAGGCATGTGCCTTAACCACTAAGCCATCTCTCCAGACCTAGTTTATTTATTTAGAGAGGCTTTTATTTTGTTCTGGCCTCTAATTATTACAACAGTTTTTTTTTTTTCTGGTCCTGCTTTGAACTGCCTATGGAGTGCAGGCTTCTCTTGAACCCCTTGATTCTCCTGCCCCCCCTTCTCATGTACCATCACACCCAGCTTATTTTTGACTTTTTTTTTTTTTTCTTTTGAGGTAGGGTTTCAGGATAGTCCAGGCTAACCTGGAACTCACTATGCAGTATCAGGGTGGCCTTGAACTCATGCCTGTCTACCTACCTCTGCCTCCTAAGTGCTGGGATTAAAGGGGTGCACTACCATGGCTTTTTTTTTTTTTTTTGGTTGTTTGTTCTTTTGAGGTAGTATCTCACTCTAGCCCCAGCTGACCTGGGATTCATGATGTAAACTTAGGGTGTCCTTGAACTCACAGTGATCCTCCTACCTCTGCCTCCTGAGGGTTGGGAATACAAGCATGTGCCACCACACCCAGCCTTTTTTAAAAAAAAAAAAATTTTTTTTTTCCTAGGCTGGGGAAATGGCTTAGCAGTTAAGGAGTTTGCCACTGAAGCCTAAGGACCACGGTCTGATTCCTCAGGATCCACGTAATCCAGATGCACAAAGGTACAAATGCGTCTGGAATTTCTTTGCAGTGGCTTGAGGCCCTGACACGCCCATCCTCTCTTTTTATCTGCCTCTTTCACTCTCTCTCTCTTTCAAACAAATAAAAAAATAAATGTTACACTTTCCTTCTCAGTCTTTCGACTTTTGTTTTATTTGAGAGAAAGAGAATGGCTATGCTAGGGCCTGTAGCCTCTGTATATGAACTCTAGATGCGTTTGCCCCCTAGTGCATCTGGCATACGTGGATCCTGAGGAATCATACCTGGGTCCTTTGGCTTTGGGTCTCAGTCTACTGCTCAGACGGGCTACAAACTCTTGTGCTCAAGTGATCCGCCTGCCTTAGCCTTCCAAGAAGCTGGGACTACAGCGCACTGTGCCAGGTTTATAGCGTCTTTTGTGACTTCATCACCCGATTCATGACTATTAGCATTCTTCCTTCTTCCAAACCTTATTACTTACCAATCACTTAGCAGCACAGTCCCACCTTGCACCTAGATGGCCCAGTTTCCAAGACTCAAATTTTGCTCATCTTTCACTCTTTTCCTTCTCTTCCTCCTTCCCCCCTCTTTTTTTTTTTTTTTTTTTTCTATTTACTTTTTGAGACAGGGTCTTGTGTAGCCCAGGCTGGATTTGAACTTGCTATGTAGCTGATGAAGATCTTGAATTCCAGATCTTTAATCCTAAATGCTAGGATTAAAGACCTGCGCCATCATACCCAGTTTGTTCTGACTTCCTGACCACGACCTTCTTTCTGAATTCCAGTGCTTCACAAGGAATGCACTGATCCCATCCTATGATTCCCAGCTCAGCTTCCTTTTATTCTTCCTGTCTGTATTCTTTTATGCTTTTATGAGCATCCCATCATGTTGTTTGCATCTGAAGTTTGTTTGCAGCACCTGGAGGCCCTCACATGCCCATTTTCTTTGCCTTCTTTTTCTCTACATCTCTGCTTGAAAATAGATACATTCAGGTGGGGCGGAGAGTTCGGGGTAGGGTCTCACCCTGGACCAGGCTGACCTGGAATTTACTATGTCATTTCAGGGTGGCCTCAAACTCATGGTGATCCTCCTACCTCTGCCTCCCAAGTGCTGGGATTAAAGGCATGTGCCACCATGCCTGGCTAAATACTTTTTAAAATTCATTATTTGAATTAATAATGTATCCATCAATACAATAGGAATGAATAAAAAGCTTTTTTAAAAAAATTCTTATTAAATTACAGTTGAATTTCTTATGCAGATGGAATTCATGTAGCAAATCTGTTGATTTATGACAGCATGCCTTTTGCAGAATTTTCTCTTTGATGAGTAACTGTAATTCTTCCCCACTTGTTTCTACTTGTGATACTTGAAAAACTCTCAGTCACTTTTGTGTTAAGCCTTCACTTGGATTGGACCCACCATTCATGTATTGGGTTTGCTTCTTGTGGCAAAGTAGCTTGTGATACCCCACCACCACCCATTTTATGGTTTTCATGGGAGCAAATAGAAGTGTCATTGGATTGATTTCAAAACCAAAGTCTTTTTTATACATATGAAATTAGCATTGAATTTTCAAAGCGAAAGAAAAGACTGACTTTGGTTAAAGAATTAAAAATGAGTATTTTTTTTGAACATATGAAACTGTCACAAGGACATATTAACTTAAATGCAGCCAAAAGCGCTTGCCAACATAGTGGTTGTACTAGCTTAAATTCCCAACAATGAATGAGTGTTGCTATTTTTCCACATCCTTGCCAACATTTGTTTTCATTTAATTTTTTAATATTTGTTATCCTTACAAGGGCAAGGTGGAATCTCACAGTTGTTTTGTTGTTGTTGTTTGGGGGAGTTGTTTTGTTTTTATTTATTATTTACTTTTTGGTTGTTTGGGGTAGGGTCTCACTCTAGCCCAGACTGACCTGGAATTCACTATGGAGTCTCAGGGTGGCCTCAAACTCACAGCAACCCTTCTACTTTTGCCTCTGTAGTGCTGGGATTAAAGGCATGCACCACCACACCCGGCTTCATAATTGTTTTAATGTGCATTTCCCTAATGGTTAGAGATACTGAACATTTTCTTCATTGTGTGTTAGCCATTTGTAATTCTTCCTCTGAGAACTCCCTACTTAGTCCTCTGCCCCACTTTTGGAGTGGGTTGTTTGATTTTTTATTGTTGAGTTTTTGGAGTTCTTTGTAGATTCTAGATATTAGGCTTCAGTCTGTGGTATAGTTAGCAAAGATTTTCTCCCATTTAGCAGGTAATCTATTGGCTCTGCTTATGGTATGTTGGATGTGCAAAAGCTTATTAGCTTCATGAGATCCCATTGGTTGAGTGCTTGTTTAATTTCCTGGGCTACTGGGGTTTTGTTGAGAAAGTCTATTCCCAGTCCTATATCATGGAGAGTGCCTCCTATTTTTGTTTTGTTCTGCTTTCTTTTTTTGATGTAGGGTCTCACTCTACTTCAGGATGACCTGGAATTCACTATGTAGACTTAGGGTGGCCAGATTAGAAATAATGTGTACAGTGAACTCACCTACTCAATAAATTCAACAAGCATTGCTAAATAAAAATGGATGTGGGAAAATAAGTCAAAAATATTATAGAGAAATTGAGGGGTAACCCTTGAGTCTTATTCATTAAAACTTTAATTTTCTTTTTATTCATTTGTTTGAGAAAGAGACAGAGAGAGGGAAAGAGAGAATGGGCACATCAGGGCCTCTAGCCACTCCAAAGGAACTCCAGATGCATGCACCCCCTTGTTGTTCTGGTTTACGAGGGTCCTGGGGAATTGAACCAAGGTCCTTTGGCTTTGCATGCAAATGCCTTAACCGCTAAGCCGTCTCTCCAGCCCTGAGTCTTATTTTTAATTCCCTGCACCCTCCAAGCTAGGGTCTCATGTAACCTGGGATGGCCTCAAACTTGCTATATGGTCCAGGATGACCTTGAACTTCTGGTCTTTCCCTGACCCCACTTTCCAAGTTTGTATGACCACAGCTAACTTTTTGTGGCTCTATGCAGTGTTGGGGACCAAACTCAAGATATTGTGCATGATGGGCAAATACTGTAGCAACAAATGAGCTGGGCTCAGCACAGGGAGTTAAACCAACCACTTGGAGGGCAAATTCAATCTAACACCAAGAGAAAAACAGCTCTTAATCCTAGACTGCCACCTGCTGGTTAGCAATGAACTAAAAATATCTGGGCGTTTTCATGTCTCCCATAATGGGGGGAAAACTGGTAGAAGTTTAAATTATCTCAAATAAATAACATTATAACAAATAACATAAATTTTGACTAACCCTCCACCCACTCCTCTTCTCCATCATCCCTTCCTCTGACTACACTTTGTTTTCATGTATTCTAGACAGATAATGGGCCTCCTGCTGCTGCAAGTGAACTCCAGACATGTACCACTATGTAGCTGGCTTTATATCAGCACTGGGAAATGGAACCCAGGCCAACAGACTTTGTAAGCAAATGCCTTTAACCATTAAGTAGACATGGTGCTCAATAGCTTTGTCCAGTTCTGGAGGGCATCCAGGACTTAGTATGTACTCATGCCAGGAATGGAAATATCACATTACAGAGTATTACCTCATAAAAGTACCTTTATTCAAGCCAGGGTTGGTGCTGCACACTTTTTAATCCCAGCACTTGGGATCCAGAGGTAGGAGGACCACTGTGAATTCGAGGCTCCCTTGAGACTACATAGTGAATTCTAGGTCAGCCTGGGCTACAATGAAGCCCTACATTGAAAAACAAAACAAAACAAAAAGTGCCTTTCTTCGCCATGCTAGCCAGGTATACATTGGCTTGGATACAAAAGAGTAGAATGAACAGACAGAGCTCATGGACAAATTCTATGATCAGTGCCTCCCATGTTTTACAAACCAGTGATTAGTATTAGTGCTATGCCACAATGATAGTTCTCTAGAGAGAATGCTGTATTAATACCCTTCTACTCCAAAATGAGTGTGTGCACAAGCACATGCACACACACACACACACACACACACACACACACACACACGATTCCAGAATTTGCTAGTTCTTTGACAGGTGGTATCATTTGGTGGCTAAAGAATTAACCTTACTTCCATAATGACATGGTGTTGACATATCCTGCTCATGGTCCTTGTCAGTGCCAGGTCCTGGGGTGCTGAGTATTGCCACCTTTAGTAAAAGTGCCTATTCCTTGATTGAGATAGAGGTATTTGTCTGAGAAGGTTCCAGATCCAGTGGAGCTACTTAGTAAGCTACTGCTCATCCTGTCCTGGTGTGTAGTGGAGGCCTATGAAACCCAGCTGGGTCATCATTTTGTCCACTAGGTGTGCTGGGCATCAAAGTGAGGACATGCTGCTCTGGGACCCCAGTGGCAAGATTGCCCATAAGAAGCCCCTGTCTGACCGCATGACCATCGTGGAACCCAAAGATGAGATCCTTCCCACAGCCCCCTTCTCAGCCATGTCTCAGCCAGTTCCTACATAATAGCAAGGTCTTGACCACTGCAGCTGGAGGCTGGATATTGCTCTGTAAAGACATTTAATAAAATCTTGCACAAAGAAAAGTAACTCTAGCATCAGAAAGTCTTAGGTTCCAACTGTACACTCATTTTTATTGTAATACTAGCCAAATTATAGAATTAGCCTGGGTGCCCAAAGATGGGAGTATGAATAATGAAAATGTGGTATGTATGTACAATGAAGTATTATTTAGCCATAAAGAAGAATAAAACCATGCTATTTACAGGGAAATAGATGGAACTGTAGATGATCATGTGTAGCAAAATTATCCAGCCCCCCTAAGACACATACTGAACATTTTCTCATACATGTAGAATCTAGATTAAAGAGGGGCATGAAATTAGCTCTTTTTGTAGACAGTGTCTCATGTAGCCACACTAGTTGCAAATTTTTATGCAGCTGAAAACCTGGATACTACTGCATCCTCAGTGTTGGATTACAAGTGTTACTTGCTATTCTTAACATATACAGATTATAAACAACAAGAAACAGGGCTGGAGAGGTGGCTTAACAGTTCGGGTGCTTGCTTGTGAAGCCAAAGGACCCCGTTTCAATCCCCCATGACCCATGTAAGCCAGATGTACAAGATGACACATCTGTCTGGAGTTCATTTACAGCAGCTGAAGGGCCTGGCATGTCCATTCTATCCTTATATGCCTCTCTTTCCCTTTCTTCCTCTCTCCCTCAAATGGAATAAAATAAAAAGCTAAAATAACAATAAACAAGTAGAGGTGTAGGGAGAATGGGCAGGAGGGTTAAGGGAAAGAGATGGAAGAACAAATAGTAAAAATGAAGCTTCCAAGCAACCCTTGCTCAGAAGAGGCTAGTTTTCTGACTAGTCATAAAGGCTTACAAAAACCTTCCAAAACTGAAGCTCAAAAGCTTGGTTGGTTGGTTGGTTGTTGTCTTTTAAATTTGAGGCAAGCCCACCTGAATGGCCTTTGTATGTGAGAGAGGAGGAGAGAGAGGTAGAGTTGATGTGCCAGGACCTCCAGCCACTACAATGAAACTCCAGATGTGTGCACCACCCTGTGTACATGTGCAACCTTGCATGCTTGTGTGAATGTGCATTGGGAGTACATGGGACATAGAGAGTCAAACATGAGTCCTTGAGATCATATTTTTAAAAAATGAAGGTCAGTTAATTTGCACATCTGTGCAAGCATGCAGGCCTTAGGATGCCCGAGACAGCCAGAGTTGGACTCTCCAGATCCCATGTAAAGAGGTGGACATAGTCATGCACACCCGTAACCCATTCCCACAGAGGAGACCCAAGCATTGTCAAAGTCCTGCAAGTGTTGGAATCTGCAAGAAACTGGCTCAAAACATAGACTGGATAGACGTGTGCTGCAGAGCTGTTGCACTCCAGCCACTGCAGCAAGTGTCTCCTGACACCAGTGAGTGTGTGAGGTGCCACATGACAGTACACCCACACCATACCACATAAACACCCACACACACAAAAGAAATATCACCATGTGTGATCTCTTTATATTTCTGCTCTGCAGCCTGGATAAACATATCTCCCTTTTTGTTGTTTTTTATTTCTCTGAGTGGCTTATTCTTACTGTTTTGAGAAAAGGTCTCATGTACCCAAGGCTGGCCTTGAACACTTGTTCCTCATGCCCCCACCTCCCAAGTGCTAGGACCACAAGTGTGTACTACCACACTCAGCACTTCCCCTTTTAAACAAATGTTGTTGCAGTCCGGTTCACATTGCTGGTAGAAATCACCCAACCAAGAGTAGCTTCTGGGAAAAAGATTTATTTTGGCTTACAGGCTCGAGGGGAAGCTTCACGATGGCAGGGGGAAATGATGGCATGAGCAGAGGGTGGACATCACCCCCTGGCCAACATAAGATGGACAATAGAAACAGGAGGGTGTGCCAAACACTGGCAAGGGGAAACTGGCTTTAATACCCATAAGCCGGCCCCCAACAATACACTCCCTCCAGGAGGCATTAATTCCCATATCTTCATCAGCTAGGAACCTAGCTTTCAGAACACCTAAGTTTATGGGGGACACCTGAATCAAACCACCAGAAATGTAGTTACTTCTCTTTGTTCTCCTTTCTGCAAAAGACAAGTCTTTCCTTGACTCAGGAAAGCCAAGGTAGGAGGATTGCAGGTTAAAGCATAGCCTGAGCTGCATAGCTAAACCCTATCTCAAAAAAGTTGTTGCTCCACACGAAGGCAAACCCTCCTGCGTGCATTTGTAATTTTATCCTTTTCTCTCTTAATCATTCTTCAAATTCTTAATCTTGCTATCCACATCTTCTTACCAAGATTTAAACATATTCAAGCCTCTTGGATTAAAACAGATGGCCCTCTGCTCAAATTTACATTCTTCATAGCCCCTGATCCTTTCTATCCCTTCCAAAATCAACACAATAAAATTAGTATTATGAGTTTTTGTCAAAGAAAACTAGAATAATACAATGTATAAAGATACAGTGTATCCTTAAGACCAGTCACTCAGTCTCAAGATTCTGTCAAATGCCAAACAGGGTTCTAGAAAGTGAGTGGTGCTTACATTCCCTAGCCATAACCTAGAACTTGGGTGCCTTGCTCCTACTCCAGGGAGGCTTTCCCTCAGGGGCTTGCCTTGACCTGATGGCTGAATGCAGCAGACACTTTTGACTTTGTAGTGGCCTCTTGGCTATGTTGCCCTTTGATTTCTCTTTCTTTTCTTTCTCGCTTTCCCTCTTTCTTTTTTCTGTTTCTTTCTTTCTTTTTTTTTCTTTTTTTTGAGGTAGGGTCTCACTCTGGTCCAGGCTGAATTAGACTTACCTATGTAGCCCTCAGGTCGGCCTCAAACTCATGGTGATCCTCCTATCTCTGCCTCCGGAGTACTGGGATTAAACGTGTGTGCCACTACGCTTAGCTT
Source organism: Jaculus jaculus (assembly GCF_020740685.1). Classification (NCBI taxonomy): domain Eukaryota; kingdom Metazoa; phylum Chordata; class Mammalia; order Rodentia; family Dipodidae; genus Jaculus; species Jaculus jaculus. The sequence continues at coordinate 97,611,362 of NC_059104.1, forward strand.
GGTTTCTTTTGCTTGCTCATACATCCCATTTCCTCCTCAGTTTACAAAGTGTGGTGCTTTTAACTTGCCATGGGTGGCACTCAGCATGGTCATGCAAAGGAAGTCCATGGAAAGCAAGCCTTCCCCAGGAGCACCCGCAATTTGTTGCAAAAAATAAATTGGGGTCAATAACAAATGCAAAACTTTTCAACATTTAGTAAGAGGCTACAGTTTCATGGAAGCAACTGCCAAGAGCATGACCATGGGGCACCCAGTGCAGAAATCAGATACAGGCTTGAAACCCCAGCTATTTAGGAGCTAAGGCAGGAGGGTCACAAGTTCAAGGCCTGCCAGACTGTAGCAATGATGAGCAGTTGTATGAGACCCAGGCATGTTCTGGCTTTGTTTGCCTGGCTTTGCCTTCAGCCATGCAGAACAGGGTCCATCTCTGCCACCTGCTATCAGGCTGCTGGGACAGTTTCACTGTGTGGTCATGCATTTGCAATCCCAGTCTACTTCAAATCTCTCTCATATGATTTAAAACTGCCCCACCCCACTTATATTATGCTGAGAAAAATACAAACACATTGAATACATCCTTTGAGGATACACTCAGTGAAATACAAACTGGAAAAAATGACCTAGAACAAGACACTATAGCAGCTCAAAGACAGGAGAGAGAAGTATGGGTCACAGGTCTCAACCTGAAGGTTGAGAGATTGTCAAAGTCCAGGTTAATGCTTATAATGAGGCCAAGTATAAAATTAGGGGCACTCAGTGAAGGGCACAGAGACAAGGGGTTAAGTGCAGTGCCAAGGCAGAGCAGGAAAGCCTTCTGTGTCCAAGACAATGGAGCTTCGCTTCACCCGGGTGCACATGTCCATGAAGAAGGCTCACTCATCTCCACTTCCCCACAGCAACTTGTGTTCCCCTTTCTCTCTGCACTCTTCTCCTCCTCCATGAGCTTCTGAGTACCCTGGTCAGATGCTGCCAGACATGTCACTTTTCATTGCTGGAGGTCCTTTCATGATCATCTCTCTTGTCACCCTTCTCTGCGGGGTACAAGTCATGTCTCTTAATCTTTTCCTTCTGCATTGTCTTCTTGTGAATCCATTGAAGACCACCTCTGATTTTCAGCTTAATCAGAAGGCTGGACCACATTCTTTAAAAAATATTTAATTATTTATCAGAAAAAGAGAGAGGGAAGAAAAAGGGGCATGCCAGGACCTCTAGGCACTGTAAACTAACTTCAGACACATGAGCCACCTTGTACATCTGGCTTTATGTGGGTACTTGGAATCAAACCTGGGTCTTTAGGCTTTTTAGGCAAGCATCTTAACCCATGAGCCGCCACCTCCATTCCTGAACCCCATTCCTTTTTTCTTTTTCTTTTTCTTATTTTTTATTTTTATTTTTATTTATTTATTTTTTTTTGGAGGTAGGGTCTCACTCTGGTCCAGGCTGACCTGGAATTAACTCTGTAGTCTCAGGGTGGCCTTGAACTCATGGTGATCCTCTGACCTCTGCCTCCCGAGTGCTGGGATTAAAGGCGTGCACCACCACGCCCGGCACTTTTTCTTTTTCTTTTATTAGTTATGTATACAGCGATGTTCATACCATCATTAGCCTCCTCCCTGTCATTCCCACTCTATAGGGACCCTTCTTGCTGGGTTGTGTGGATCGTGCATTGTGGGGTTAGTCATCAGTTATGGGTAAGAGGCAATGTCTCTGTGCATAATATCCCAACATGTGGCTCTAACAATCTTTTCGCCCCCTCTTCCCCAAATTTCCCTGAGCCATGTTGGGTTCATTATAGGTCTACTTCAGTGATGAGGTCTTGGGAGCCTCTGTGTCTCTGGATATCTGGTTTGGTAGGAGTTGAATGTTCTGACTATCTCCTTCACCCTTATGCTTGCCCAAGTTCTCCAAGAAAGCAACACTCTTGCTCATTTTGCCAATTACTCTTGGGTTCAGCTGGGGCCTTGGTGAGGTGTGAAGTGCTGATTCTGTCCTCAGGATCTGCATCCACGTGAAAAAGACAAGTAAATTCTCCAATGGAGAGTGAAGTCAGCACCATATAAACGGGATAACCATTATGATTTTTAGAGAGAATTTAATAGGTGTAGGCCCTCCTGTAGCCACGATTGGTGGGAGCTTGGTAATGGAAAACAGGCTTGTTTGGGGAACATATTTCTAACTTGTTTCCCAGCTGCAGCTATGGGTTCCATTCCACTGAGCAGATCACTTAGCCAACTCGAGAGCAGTACATTACCCACCATGGCTGTGTGCCACTATTGCGCTTGTGTGAGCATCACGTCAGGTTGGTTGCTGCTGAGTAGCTTAGACCACAAGTTGTTGGGAGAGATACTGGTCATTTTCTCCCAGTTGCTCATGTAGCACCTTCTGGCAATAGACAAGCTAACTGTCCAGAGACTGACTCTCTCCCAGATTCCAGCCAGGTCACTCCATGTTCCATACCAATAGCATGTAGCATGTTCAGCAGTAGGGTCTTACCACTAACCTTTGGTGGATCATCAAGTACTCTGACAGAAATCGATCTGTTGGGAAACCTTGTAGGTCTCTCTGATCAATAGCTCATTGTGGATGTTAACCACATGCTATTCCTGGGAGTTACAGGTCAGCGCCAAGGAAGAGAAGGACAAAAAAAAAAATAGGTAATATAAAAGTGACAGAGAAAAGGAATAGAACAGGAGAGAGAGAGAGAAATAGGAGAAGACTAAGGTTACTCTTCATCATACTGTCTCCAGGGACCTGTGATTTCAGGCGTTCCCTCTAAGGACATGATGAAGGTTAAGCCATTTAGTCTGTCTTTTAGGACAGAGAATTATATGGTACTATTGCCATTTGGGCACAGTATTGTGTCCCTCACCCCAACACTTACCCTCCCCTCCAACTCCACCCTCCCTGCTGTTCAGTCCTAGGGATATGTCAGCATCTCAGGCAGATTCAGGTTAGGAGCCACAGATGAGTGAGACCCTGTGACAATTACCTTTCTATGATTTGGTGAGTTCACTGAGAATGATCTGTTCCAGGTCAACCATTTTTCTTCAAGTTTCCTTGTGTCATTTATCCCTAGTGCTGTGTAGAATTCCATCATGTAGATGTATCACATCTTGGTTATCCATTTGTGTAATTATGGACATCTGGGTTGATTCAAGCTCTTAGCTATTATGAATTGAGCAGGTATAAACATAGTTGAGCAAATCTCTCTGAACTGAGGTGTGGAGCTTTTAGGGTAAATTCCCAATAAGGGAATAACTGGGTCGGTTGGAAACTCTATGGGCAACCATTTTAGTAGTCTTCATATTGCTTTCCATAGTGGTTGTACCATGAAGCTGACCCCACTATTTTCTTCATCTATTGCATCATACTTAAGAACCTGAGAATAAATATCAGGATCTTTTAAATTTTATTTTTTTATTAACACCTACCATGATTGTCAAAAACATCCCATGGTAATGTCCCCCCCCCCCACTTTCTCCTTTGGAACTCCATTCTCCATCATATCCCCTCCCTCTCTCAATCAGTGTCTCTTTTATATTGATATCTTGCTCTTTTCCTCTTATTATGATGGTCTTTTGTAGGTAGTCTAAAGCAGAATTCTTATGCTCACAGGGCTTCAGGAAGGAACAGTGCCCCAACACAACCTGCAAGATCAGCCCTGTGTTCTTTCCCACTCTACACAACATTTGCCCCCAAATCAGGAGTTGCCACTTTTGCAACACCTTCTCTGTGCTTTATCTCTGGCCACGACAAGTCCCCACCTAAAACTCCCACTCCCTGGTATCTTCAAAATGCTAGGGTTACTCTTTTTTTATTCTGGAGCTAGTAAGAGAGGGAGACAGAGAGAAAATTGGTGTGCCAGGGCCTCAGGCATTGCAATCAAAATCCAGGCACTTGTGACATCTAATTTGCATGTGCAACCTTGCCTTTGCCTCACTTTTGTGCATCTGGCCAATGTGGAATCTGGAGAGTCAAATATGGGTCCTTAAGATTCATAGGCAAGCAACTTAACCACTAAGGCATCATCATGGGTAATACATTTTAACATGTGTTCTCATTTTAGAAGGATACATCTCAAGTGCCATTGTATTTGGGATTTGCTGCATAATGATAGGAGAAGGGGCTGAATGCCTAAGGAACTGGTATGAGGTTGGAGGGAGGAGCTACTATTGTTGCAATGATTAACTTCTCCCAGGAGTGAAAAAGCAGACACTGTTAGACCTTGCTGAGGCCTAGGGGTCTACTGCCACTTCCCTATGGCCCATGGGAATCCTAGGCCATCCCAATCTGTATGTGAACATCAGGGACTCTTCTAGGGAGACACCCTTCAATGAGAACATTCTTTGGCTAATAGCTGGCCAACTGGGTCTTCTGCCAGGAGCCCTCAGGGCACCACCTTCGTGTAGCAACCACAATCTATGCCCTCAAGTTACCCCTCAGTGCATCTTCAGACCAGAAGGGTCTTATCCAAACTGCTTGCTTTGGCCCTGCAAGGCCCAGCCCCTCTTCCCTTCCCACTGCCCTCTCTACTCTTGCACTCTCATCATATTCCCAGTCTGCCCCTCCCAGGAACCTGGTGGCTTCCTCCAAACTCCATAACATCAATGTCCTCTGCCATTGCCCACCTTCCACTTGTTAATTTTGACTGTCAACATCACTGGATTTAAAATCACCTTGGAGATACATTTCCACGAATGTTTCTCTGGGGATGTTTTCAGAATTGTTTACTGTGGAGGAATGCCTCATCCTGACTACAGGTGGCACCATCTCATTGGCTGGTGTCCCCAAGTGAATAAAAGGAAAGGAAGCTAAGCACCCACATTCATTTCTCTCTGCTCCTTGACTGCAGACACAATATGACCATCTGCCTCACTTCTGCCACAATGCCTGCCCCACCATGATGGACGATATTTGCATTTCTTTGGTCAAATATTTTGTCATAGCAATGAGAAATGTAATACACAGTTCTACATACTAACACACAACTCATTCCACTTTCCACCTGATGCTTGTTTTTCAAGTCTTACCTTAGATTCTACTCATTCTAGGAAAAGGCCACTAAGTTCACTGAGGCAACCATACTTCTGGGTTGCCTAGATCTCCCTCCAAGGAAAGAGCTATGTGGGTGATTCATGAGCAAGTGCCACTCAGCTGTCAGCTCCATGTGCACAGACCTAGCAGGTGGGGATAGGGATGCTTGGCAGTGTCAGGCTGACTCAGGAATTTGTCAGCCAGTCTGCTCTCCAGAGGACACGTTGTTTGGTCAAGAGTGAGAAGTCTATACATCCATTTAATGTCTTCCTCAACCAAATCCTGCTTCCCCCTCCTTTCATAGTGCAATCTCATAATCATCAAATGTCTGGCTCAGCATCCTCCCAAGAGCTCAGCTGGAAATACTTTCCCATTCTCCCCTGCTTCTGGGACACCCTGGGAGGATTACTAGCTGACTTCATGGCTCCCAAGCATCCCTTCTATTTTACCATCACAACACACACACACAGGGTCTATGTAAGACTCTGTGTCCCACAAAGGACCCCAGACCCTGTGAGGCTGGATGTTCCTGTTCTTGCAGTTTTCAGCTAGGGGACAATAGTTGGCACATGACTGAGATCGAGTTCACCAATAGAATCTAGAGATAGGAAAGCACTACTAATGATACAGTGACCCACCCCATTTTGTTATCTTTTGACTCAGATTCCCCAAGTTTTCACTTGAGAACCCAAAGTTCATGAAGCCACAGCATCTTGCTATGCAAACAAACTCCAATGCATGTGACACTTTGTGTATCTGTCTTTATGTATTGGGGAATTGAACTCAGGCCAGCAGGCTTTGCAAGCATATGCCTTTAACAACTCAGCCAGGAACTTCTGAAACTGCTGGCAAGGTTTCTATAAACTCACTATACAAATGCTTTCTGCGGGCTGGAGAGATGTCTTAGTGGTTAAGCACTTGCCTGTGAAGCCTAAGGACCCTGGTTCAAGGCTCAACTCCCCAGGACCCATGTTAGCCAGATGCACAAGGGATTGCATGCGTCTGGAGTTCGTTTGCAGTAGCTGGAGGCCCTGGCATGCCCATTCTCTTTCCTCTGCCTTTCTCTGTCTGTTGCTCTCAAAAAGAGAAATAAAAATAAAATAAATATTTAAAAAATGCTTACTGGAATTCCTTGGATATAAAGTCCTTACAAATTCTTTAAAATGAGGGTAGTTTCTTAAAGGCAGATACAGCAACTCACTTTAGAGACAGATCCTGAGCCTTGACATGGGCTCCTGGGGCGGGGTGAGACTGCAGGTGCTCATCCCTTATGGGGCAACAGGACTAGAGGATTTATCACAGCACCCAGCATAGTCTGGTCAGCATTTGTACTTTAAATGCAAGTCTGTCTGCATTTTAGTGTTATGGAAATTGGGAGCCACAGAGCTTTTCTCAGATCTGGAAGACGTAGTTTAGGGATACAACACTGGGCACTGTAATTCCAAAACCAAGGCACCACAAGCTCTTGAATTTTAACCAGTAAAAAATTCACAAGCATAGACACAAAAGGTAGAATATGAAAAATATTTACTCTGAGAGTAGAAAACAGTAGGTCGATCCACCTGGTGACTTGGATTGGATTTTCTTATCATCTTGGAGATGTGCTTAGTGCCCAGTGAGCTGGTGGTTTTCAGAGGGGATGGATGAATTCCAAGTCAAGCACCTGAGTCTGAGATTGTGCCATGGGCTGGTGAGCTAGCTAACTCGCCTTAACATTTTGATATGGGATCTGAGTGATGGCACAATCCCACACACTTGTAAGAACATATCCATGAACAAACACCTTAGGATGGGCACAGTTGTGAGGTCTTCCTCCTTGGGTGTGGGCTCCTGTGTGGTCTCCTTCTTAGGGTGGGTATTACTGTGAGGTATTCCTCTTAGAGTGGGCATTATTGTGAGGTTTTCTTAGGGTGGGCATGACTGAGGGTTTCCTCATAGGATGGGCATTACTGTAGGGTCTTACTCCCTGGGTGTGGGTTCCTGCATGGTCTTCTTCTTAGGTTGGGCTTTACTGTGAGGTTGTCTTTCTGAGGTGGGGCCTCCTCCATGGTCTTCTCCTTAGGTTGGACATTACTTTGTGGTCTTCTTCTGAGGGTGGTCATTACTGTGAGTTCTTCCTCCTATAGTGGGGGTTCCTTCATGATCTTCTCCAGGTGGGCATTACTTTGAGTTCTTCTTCCTTGGGTGGAGTTTCTTGCATGATTTTCTTGGGGTGGGCATTACTTTGAGGTCTTTCTCCTGGGGTAAGCATTACAATGAGGTCTTCCTACTGGGGTGGAGGTTCTTGCATGGTCTTCTTAGGGTGGGCATTACTTTGAGGTCTTCCTCCTGGTGTAGACATTACTATGAGGACTTCCTCCTGGGGTGTAGGTTCTTGAATGGTCTTCATAGGTTGGGCATTACTTTGAGGTCTTCCTCCTGGGGTGGACATTACTATAAGGTCTTCCTTCTAGGATGAAGGTTCTTGCATGGTCTTCTTAAGGTGGGCATTACTTTGATACTTTGAGGTCTTCCTCCTAGGGTGGAGGTTCTTGTATGGTCTTCTAAGGGTGGGCATTACTTTGAGGTCTTCCTTCTGGGGTGGACATTACTATGAGGTCTTCCTCCTAGGGTGGAGGTTCTTGTATGGTCTTCTTAGGGTGGACATTACTTTGAGGTTTTCCTCCTGGGGTGGAGGTTCTTGTATGGTCTTCTTAGGGTGGGCATTACTTTGAGGTCTTCCTCCTGAGGTGGACATTACTATGAGGTCTTCCTCCTGGGGTGGAGGTTCTTGCATGGTCTTCTTAAGGTGGGCATTACTTTGATACTTTCAGGTCTTCCTCCTGGGGTGGAGGTTCTTGTATGGTCTTCATAGGGTGGGCATTACTTTGAGGTCTTCCTCCTGGGGTGGACATTACTATGAGGTCTTCCTCCTAGGGTGGAGGTTCTTGCATGGTCTTCTTAAGGTGGGCATTACTTTGAGGTCTTCCTCCTGGGGTGGAGGTTCTTGTATGGTCTTCATAGGGTGGGCATTACTTTGAGGACTTCCTCCTGGGGTGGACATTACTATGAGGTCTTCCTCCTAGGGTGGAGGTTCTTGCATGGTCCTCTTAGGTTCGGCATTACTTTGAGGTCTTTCTCCTGGGGTGGAGGTTCTTCCATGGTCTTCTTAGGATGGGCATTATATTAAGGTCTTCCTCCTGGGGTGGAAATTACCAAGATGTCTTCCTCCTGGGGTGGAGGTTCTTACATGGTCTTTGTAGGGTGGGCATTACTGTGAGGCCTTCATCCTGGGGTGGAGTCTCCTGCACGGTCTTATTCTTAGGGTGGGCATCACTGTAAGGTCTTACTCCTGTGGTGGGGACTCTTGCATGGTCTTCTTAGGCTGGGATTTACTGTGAGGTTTTCCTCCTGAGGTGGGGTTCCTCCATGGTCTCATTCTTACGTTGGGCATTACTTTGAGGTCTTTCTCCTGGGTGGGGGTTCTTGTATGGTCTTCCTATGGTGGGAATTACTGTGAGGTTTTCCTTCTGGAGTGGGGGCTTCTACACAGTCTTCTTAGGGTGGGCATTTTTGTGAGGTCTTCCTCTGGAAATTGGGGTTCCTGCATGGTCTTTCACCTGTGGTGGTGTCTCTGATGTGGCCTTCTTCTTCTGTAGGTGCCCCACAAGTTCTTACTCCTGACGTGGGTGCCCACAAGGCCTTCCACTTGTGGTCGGAGCATTGTGTGCTCTTCCTCTTGGGGAAAATGTCCTATGGTCTTCCTTCTATGGTGGGTGCCTGTGATATCTTCCTGAAAGGGTGTGAACCCTGCGTGGTCTGCCTGCTGGGGTGGATACCCAGCATCGTTGTTCTCTTGTTGCAGTGAACTTGGTTTGTCTTTCGTATCTGGTGGGGTCCACAGGTTGTCTTCCTTTCTGTCTTTTCTATTTTTTCTCCCTTTTTCTTCCTTCTTCTTCAGATGGTGTTTGGGCTTACTATTCTGTAGTCACATTTTCATTGTTGGATCTCACAATATGTAGCTTCCTTTAAACAGTATGGTTTTTTCTTCCATGAAAGCTTCAAATAATCAATGTATCTGTTAAATTGGTGCCTGTTGTCTTATAAGTTTGCTTTTTAGGTTGTTATCTATCAGAAAAATCTTCACTAACTCTTCTTCATTTATTTAGTTTACCATAATCTTTCTTATTTTCTGAGTAAAGATATTCATCCTTTAGTCCTAAAATAACCATAGTATGTTTGGGGGTTTGGTTTAGGTGGCTTTAATCTTCACCAGGAACTTCATCTATGTGAGCTGGCCATCAAGGATAAGATTTAATCCCAGTGAAGATGGAGTCACCAGCTTTGAAACTTTGTCATTTTTGGGGGGCGAAGCCAAGGTCCCCAACCACATGAGGTGGTGAGTCCTTGTGGTGACCTAGAAAAAGAGCACACTCAAGTGATTTGGTCCATACCAAAGAGGTTAATAAACTCCTTTCTTCTGACACTTATATGACAAGTGTATGAATTGACTACAATAAATATAATCCATCAGCAAAATCTATAACACCTCAATAAATAAGATGTTTGGGTCTAATCAACCTTTCCATACATGTTCTAGGTTCCCAGGACATGTAAATACTTCTGGGGAATGTATGAATGATCAGCTTTCAGCACCACTGCTGTGCTCTAATGTATGTGTTGCTGGTTCATTGGTTCTTCCAGTGAAGCTGTCATTGGGGACAGAGGGCCGAAAGGGTCAAGTTAGGGAAGAATTTTATTCAATTTTACATCACAATACTGAATGCTCCCTGGAGGAATTATGTTGGGCGTCCAGGTAAGGGACTCTACCCTTTCACTCTAGCTGTCCCTAAGGTCTTAGAAAATTTTCTGTCACATTTTGGTTCTCTTTCTGGGACTTGTCCCATCCTAGAGACAACTCTTCTGGGTGATGCTGGGACATGGAGGCCTTCCCACCTGTTCAGTTCTCCTGCTTGCTTCAATGGGTCATCAGCAGCCTTTCACCTCTGTTCTCTGAGTAAAAGAACTAAATCCAATAAGGTTTTAAGACTCAATTGTCTTTTTAGACATGTTTTTCCTAAAACCTGGAATGCTGTGGGTTTTTGTTGTTGTTGATCTTATGTTGTTTCCAATTCAATTTCTGTGTGTCTAGTTAGTTTTGTGAGAGAGGAAGGTGGGTCTATACCTTATATAGTGGGAAGAAAGGGACAGCAAGAGAGAAAATGGTGATAAAACAAAGGCCCATTCAGGAGAACTGTGTCTGGGGAACTCTATGTAAGAACGTTAGGCCAGGTTCTTTGGGTATATCCACCTAGCATCCATGATCAGGAACAAGAAGGAGTTGAAGGAATCCTAAAGTCTTTGTGGTTGGCCAGGCACAGTATCCAAAGGTACCAGGTCACTCAGGAAATAGGAGAAATATGGTGGAGAAACCTCTGGGTAAGAGGTAGTCATGAGAAAAGTGTTTGCAGGATATAGTCAGAGAGGTGGAACATAAGTCAATGCATGACACATTGCTTCTCCATAGGCTGACCCAAGAAGACCTTATCTCCAGGTTTACGTCATGCTATGTGAGAGCTGTGACCCACCACATTCCCTGTATCAGAGGTCAAGGCACAAAACTCAACACAACATGTCATGGGCACAATCTGAGAGCAAATAAGATAGGGTTGGAGGTTTGCCAATGGCAGGAGCAGGAAGATTAGGTCTTTTGGAAAAAAATCTTTAAATAGTAGCTTATACAGGGGCATCCTCAGCTTGAAGACACCACTGTCTCAATGATGTCTCTGAAAAGGTAAAAGCATTAGGCCTCTGCACATATTTCCATGTGCTCACTGATACCTTTTAGAGACTCTCTGTCACCTGAGCAGAAGGCATAATCTGACCACTTCTAGGACTCTCTCCCATTGGATCTGATTAGGAACATGATCATTTAATCCATCTTCACATTTGACAATCCCACCACTTATGAAATTCCATTGATCCACATTACTAACCTCGATAAGAAAGGCAGTAGAAAGAGTGGATCACTAAGCTTTCCGACCCTACCTGAGGGAATACTGACTTATTGAGCATCACCCTCAGTTTTACATTGATTGTCTTTAGAGACTTCATGAAAGAATCATTTCATCTCAATGAAATCCTACACCAAACCCTCATTGCTATCAGGGATACAGGTCAGGGATCTTGGCATTGAAACAGTAGGATAGTTCTTAAACACATGACTCATTTAGAATACATACCAGGCTTCGCATTGGTAGAGTCCTGCAAGTATAGCAAAAGAAACAAGGTGACGATAAAGACATAACACTCACTTACTTACATAGGTTTGGATTTCTTTAGATCACTTAGGCAAACAAGTAGGGGAACAGTGGGTTGAGTCAATGGCCACGCAGCTAGAAACTCACAAAACACACCACTACATAGGAAAATGCTTATCATGCACAGTGTACTTCTCAAGAACATTTACACAGACAGTGCAAAATCCTTCCTATGAGAAAGAAAATCATCCCTGGGGGAAATCGTTCTACCATTCACTGAGCAGGATGTGGTGACATTAATTGTCTTAGCCATGAGTTGGTTTGTAGGAGAGTTCAATTCACCTCCACACCTCCAAGTAACAAATGTCTATGCAAGAATTATTCACATTGATGGAAACACAGAGCTGTATTTCTATAGAAGGTGAAGAACTGTGCTTTACCTCGTGCTGTGGTTCCTTTGGTGACTGTGCTGATGACACGCCTAGGATGAAACAGCAACTGTCAGTATGCTGGTAATTGATGGTTATAAATCACATTAGGAGCTTTAGATATGTGGACAAAGGTACAAGAAGGTGGAGGATTAGCAATTGTGAACTAAGCTGCTGGCTGGCTCTCCTCCAGGCTAGAAAAGTATGGGAAAGGAGCAGGAACAAATGACCTATAAAAACCTTGGCCTTACATTTACAGGCACTGTAAATGATACACTATAATCACAGTGAACTGAAGTGGGTGACAAATGTCTATGATACCAGCACTCAGAGAGTGGTGTCAGAAGTGTTTGAGGTAAATCATAGTGAATTTCATGAATCCCTGGGCTACAGAAATCTCTGTCTCACAATTAAAACAAATAATGAGGCTGTGATGACATAAACTGCACACTGACATTCAATGGAAGACTCTTGTCTTTCTTCCTTCACGTTTTTACCCATCTAAATTGGTAAGGTCCTCATGACATTTCCAAGGCCATTTCAATATACTTGGATCCGGAATGCTGGCCTAGGCTGCTATTTTGCACAGGGTATGTAGTTGATTAAATGCTAGTTTTGATGATGAAATGGTTTCCTTGCTAGCAACTGAATTATATATATTCCAAGAGTTTTGCTACATAATCCTCAAATATAGAAGTCTCAAGTTAATGTCCAACTATTCAACAATCCTACACTACCATTTCCAAGGTCATGTTGTCTTTATGAACTGTGGGCACATTGTTTTGTTTCACTAAGATCAGGATTGTCAGTAGATATTTTGTCACAATCTGTGAAACAGATCTTTGTGTTATCTTCCTTAAATCTCAGGGGTCTAGTTAACAGAGCCTTCTGTGTTTGCCGCATGATGCTAAGAGACTTGATTCACAAAAATTGGCACAGGAAAAAAAATTACAATTTAAATTATCCTAAGATGAAACATTCAACTCTTTGCATATAGCAAATGGAGCTTTCCCACTTATTTCTCGGCAATGGAAAATGGCTAAATCTTTACAGATTTGAGTTTATGTGACATATATTCATGCCGACTTACCAACTGTCTAAACTATCATCTCTAGATCATTTATTTAGCTTACAAAAAAGGCTACACAAAACATTAACCACTACTTACTAATGAAAGCAGGGTGCAGATAAAGTAACAGGTGAGAAGGAATGCTTCCCTGGGGCATCCTATATACTCAGCATTGCCCTCCCTTTAGACTTTCTAGGTGATGACTAACTACATTAGACTCTTTGCCAGAAGAATGTAGTCATTTCTTTCATCCTGTATTATACTGTTTTCCTTTGTGGAAGAAGTATGGACAGAAGATCAAGCCTTAACTGTGGAAATAAGTCTCTGTATTTATGCTTAGAGTCCACAAAATGGTGGTATGAGATGGTCAATTACCGAAGGCCTTAACTACAAACTATGCTCTGGTCATTTCTTCTTCCTATTTGGAAGTCAATGAAAGTGTTATGTGGTCTTTACATGGACCAAAACTATCACATCTGCCTATGTTACTACTATAATGCACCATTCTATATAATTCCAATGACACTTTAAATAAACTTTTTTCAGGGTCCTGGAACTGATACTAGGAAACTTCATTGTACTAACTGATGACCCTCAGTTCACGAATATACAAAAAGTTACAAAAGTGTTAAAAATCCTAACAAAGATTATCACAACTTTCCTTTGATTCTTCATTTTCCATGCCCTGTGTTTCTGTTGAGTAAGTGGCTACAGAGACCACACTAGACAGTAGTCTCCATAGCCTTGTTCATCTGGGGATTGGCATGGCTTGGGTCCTGATGCTCTTTACCCAGAAGCATAAGAGAATCTGAACCAATATGGCAACCAGGCAGACCACAATCTTTCAGTTCTTGTTTATCCCTCCTCTGAGGTCTTTAATAGACACTTTTTATATTAAGGTTAAATTGTCAAATACAAAAGATATTGAATAAATTTTATGTCTATGGCCAGTTTCTAAGACATGTCCTAAGACTTTTTCAGAGGTAATTCATGTGGTTCTACTGATTGCTTTCACCTCAAACGTATGCACAAAGCTTAAGCAGGCAATATTTGTGCTCATCACATGAAGGACTATGCCAAAGTCTGTGGAACACCTTTCGGTTGCTTGTATAGTTTAGGTGACAACTGAGGAACTCTATGGATAGATAGGGTCTATGAAGTAGAGCATGGAGTACTCAGGAATTTACAGGCTCTATAGACTCAGCTCTCAGGCTAGTGTCTCCCTGACAAGGCATAAGTATAATTGGGAATCAGAGAGGAGCAGATACTTCCACACATCTGGAGTCATGTTTCCACTTGTCCACATACAAAGTTGAGAGGTCAGGTCCTGTATCAGGTTGATATCACACCAATTTCAGTCATAAATATACTGAAGACTGGGTAAATAATTTATGTTGATTTCATTTCAAGTTTGTTTGCCATAGATTTGTTCAAGGAACTTGTTGAGGGCAATTGTGTTTAAAATTTCAAATATCTTCTGAGGAAAGAAAAACCTCAGACATAACCACACATGTATTCAAAATCAAAAGCCATATTAGCACACAAGGCCCAGCATTCGTCAAGTACACAAGCCCAAGCAATCCTAGCATGTGTGCAACTGCTTCCAGACACTGGTACTTGAACAGAACTTATTTTGTTTTCCTCTCCAAAATTCTCAGTCCTTTCAACATCCCCAAAGTGAAAAATACAGCCTCTTTTCAAAGAGAATTCAGTAAGCATTCCAAACATCTACTTTTCCTTTTCAAAACAATTCTATAATACTTACCATTTGAATTTTCATCAGCATCTATCTGCAATTATACAATTAAAGACATTGTAAGAATCAAGTCATGAGACTTGTGGGCACATGGTATCACTTCCCTTCCTTATATAGAAGACATCCAAGAAGCAGTGAAAAAGTGAAAGCTTTACAAAACAAGGGTAAGATACAGCATCGGGGACCCATGATCTCTGCATGGAAAACATATCTCTAACTCTCTTTATGTCATGAATTCAAAATACCTCATCATAGGAGAAGACACAGATTCCAAATAGGAGGGCTACTGTACAGTGAGCAACCTGATGCTGCCATTTCCAAATGTCCTTTTGCATAAGAGAACACTTAGCATGGATTATTCCCTTATTCCACAAAATTTGATCTGCTATCTTGGAGTACCCATAATGCTAAGTGGCATATTTTTATGTCAACCTCAACCAAAAACAAGAAGTTAAGCAACCTTGTTATTTCAGGCAAGAAAATGTCACTTTACCTTTTCACTTACTTCTGTTGGGGTTTCCTTGTCTGTGTATTGCACTTCTGTAGAGCTGTCTGCTACATCTAAGAACACAACAGAGTAACTGTTAGTCATTGATGCAGTGGCTCACATTTTACTTGTAATACAATTGGAGGTTTATGGTTGTACAGTAGAGCTTCCATTGAGTAGTTAATCCAGCAACCTTGTCATTGAACTCACACACTAAACCAGAAGCAGCAAAGAAATGAGAAACTTATTCCTTGGCATTCAGCTATTGGCAAGGAAAGACAACAGAAAATAGTGTAAATGTCCTACACTCATAATGATCAGTTTTGAGCCCCAATGGGTAATATTCTAAAGCCATGAAACAATGTGAATTATAATTCATATTATGTGACATCTAATCAGAAACTCTTTAGAATATTGTCACAAAGATTGTGATCTAAGGGTATTCAAGCAATATGGTTAATGCAGTGACATCTGTGAACATGAAAACAAAGACTGCCAAAAAGTCTCCCCTCCACAACACATCATAGATATTTGGGGATCCTGGAAAGTAACCAATGCTTACATACTGCAGGAAGAATGTTGGATGATGCTTGGTGGTATCTTACCATCTCCTGCACCATCCTCCACACACTAGGTCGAGAGTTGGACTAAACAGTAGCATTCCGTCGTGGAAAAATACAAACCTTGAAGACACGTGCACAGGAGAACTGTTATGTACTCCCTTCAGAGCTGATTTCCAGAAGAACTATCATTACTGGATCTGACTGACAGATGTCTCCCTATTACTGTCTATGTCTCGAATTTTTCAGAACTACCTCAAAACGATACAACAAGTACATTCTTATACAAGTGGACCAGTACAATACCGCCACATGAACTTATAGTATCAGTCCAATATGTGTCGTAATTACAAATTGACAAGAGATGAAGATGAAACCTCCAACACACTTACCAACTGAAATACACTGTCTAAAGACACAGTCACAAAAGTTGAGAGATGAAATAACTCTGCAAATATATTGACCTGAAGGAAATAAGAATTGAGAATTAAGTGAATGCAATAAAAGCATTGCTGATATAGAAGTGTATAGAACTGAAAAATGCATTAAAATTGTACAATAGTTGCAGTTTAAGGATTTAATAAGGGAATATTAAAGTATAGAATAATTCAAACATAAAGAATTAAAAAATACTAGTTTTGAGGCAGTGCATTGGTGCATACCTTTAATCCCAGCATTCAGAAAGAAGAGGTAGGAGGAATACCGAGTTCAAGGCCACCCTGAGACTACCGAATGAATTCCAGGTTGGCCTCGGCTAGGGTGGGAACCTACCTAGAAAACCAAATATAAATGTACATATACGTGTGTGTGTGTGTGTGTGTGTGTGTGTGTGTATAATTAGAAAATAAACATAATTAATAAAATAAAATCAGGCACTTATCCCCACTTCCAAATGCCACTGAAGGAAGACACATGTATTTTCCCACTGTCACAGGGAACATAAGGCCAGCACACTACAGAGCCTTGATACCCCTATGCTCAAGAAACCTCAAGCATGCAGACACACTGGCCATCAGAGCTGACATCATGCCTATGGAGGGCATAAAAAGGCATAGTTTAAAGAGTTTTATAACCATATTATGTTTTGTTTTTTTGAGGTAGGGTCTCACTCTGGCCCAGGCTGACCTGGGATTAACTATGTATTCTCATGGTGGGTTTGAATTCATGGCGATCCTCCTACCTCTGCCTCTCAAGTGCTAAGATTAAAGACATGCACCACAATGCCTGGCTATAGCCATAATTTGACCTAGATGAGATGGACATACTTGAAGGACTTATTCCTACAAGGCTCACACAGGGGAAAATCTGCCTAAGCCCATCTATTTGAGCAAAATGAATGATATTTCTAAAAAGAAAGTGCCAGGTCCCAACAATGTCAGTGAAGGAACATAACAAATATTTCTAAACCCAAATATATTTGACCTATGGAATGCAATGTCAGTGATGTACATATTTGTCCAATTGAGGTGAAGGGTTTTGTCCACAGAAACCATTCCTTGGTATGCAGACACCAACTGTGGAATTGAATGTAACATGCCTGCCAGATCTTCATATGTCTGTGATTAAGCCTCATCTTCCATGCTCAGTTGGTGGAGTCTCTGAGAGGTTGTAGACTTGGGGGAGGAACTGTGAAACTAGGAGCTGGACTTTGAGATTTACTATTCCAGCCACTTAGTGATCAGAGCTAGGTCATTCTTTCTGCTCTCTTCCAGCTGATGTGACAGCATGTGATGCCCAGTGTCTGTTGTGTGATGCTTTCCCTACCATGATGATACTTTCCCTCAAAACTGTAAGCTTGAAACAAGCACCCTCCTCCCATGAGCTTATTTTTGTCAAGTGAGTCCCCCCTCTCCATGCCAACAAGAAGAAGCTAACAGCAATACCAGTGTTAACTATGGTCACCCTAACTGAAATCAAACATGATTTCCTTGCTGTGTTAAATAGTTGAACAACTTTCAATTCATATGCACTTATTAATGAGAAAGACAGAATCTTAAATATATATATATATATGGATAGGTAAAACAGACTAGCAAGGAAAAGATGAACTTTGGTTCCCACTGACTGACATTATGAAAAAGACAAAAGTATATAAGGTCTTTCCAGGGCTTCTGAGCAACGGGGTAAAGATTGGTTATAGAAACATAGTGGTTGTTATGCTTTAAAAAGGACTAATGGGCTAGGGGGTTGGCGTAGCAGTTAATGCACTTGCCTATGTTGTCTAAGAACTCATTAGACTCTCCAGGTCTCACGAAAGCCAGATGTACAGTGAAACAAATGCACAAGTTCATACACGGGCACAGGGGCAGACACATCTGGAGTTCCATTGCAGTGGCTGGAGCCCCTGCAGTGCCAATTCTCTTTCTCCTTATCTTTCTCTGTTTCTCTTACTTTCACATAAAAAAATGCAGCGTGTTTGGCTTGCCTCAAAAAAGGACTGATATTGTGATCCTAAAAAATAATCATGTGAATGTATAAATCTCAGAAATATACATTGCAAGGAATGAAGCAATGTAATAAGTTGAGCTGGGCTAAAAATTCACTATGACACATACCACCTTTTCATGTGGACTGTCTCCCATTTTCAGAAGCCATTATCTACCAGAAGAATCTGGGATATTATATCACTCAGTTGGGAATGTCTGCAGGTGAATGCTATCTCACCTTTTTTTTTTTTTTCCCCATTCAGTTTTTTGGAGATAGAGTCTCACTGTAGATGATGTTGACCTGGAATTTGCTACACAGTCTCAGGCTGGCCTTGAACTCATGGTGATCCTCTAACCTCAGCCCCAACCAACCTCTGGTTGCCGGGAATAAATATGTGTGTCACCATACCTAGCTTCTCTCATGACCACTGAGGGAATCATGATAGTGTTTGGGATCTTTGTAAACTGGAATATCCCTGGTATGCATAAAACTACTACAATTTTTTTCTATAACATTGGGAAGTGAAACATAATCTCCCTACATAGAAAATCAGTTCTGTACCAAATGTGCAATATAACCAACTCTTATGGGCTAGAACTCTTACATAGTGCCTACTAAACTTCTGGTGGGATAAACAGAGATGTACTTTAAGATCAATATTGGAACATGTGTTTGGAAATCTTTTGTGGCTTTTGTACCCCACAGTGTTGAGCCTGGTCACTTATCTCTGTGTATTGGTTTATCAAACTGTCGAAGGGTACACAGGGAAATAAAACTGCCATAAATGTATTTGATGAGGTTGGAAGGAATTAATGTAGGTTGATCTAGTGAATTTCTTTCTTTCTTGACAAATTGCCTTTGAAAATTAGGTTGAGTAATTGGGATAAAAATTCATGTCCTTAGGGGAAGAAAAAAAAAACACCTACATATAGATACACAGGCACTCACAAAATCTGAAACCAAATATAGGAAAATCTGCTGAATCCAGGGACTGTACTCTCAATAGGCCTTCCTAACAGAAGGCACAGATCACAGTGGTGAACCAGCTAAAAGAACCAACATTTACACCATTCTTATTTAAAACATGTCTTCAGAACGTGATTTCAGAATACATACACAATCTCCGGGTCCTTGATCCAACCTGTAATGCAGAGAGGAAGAAACAATCAGACTTCCAGATCAAGCTGTGTTCTCTTTGCTCAGATTCTTTAGGTCTCCCAGTGACATGGGAAAATGGGATTCAGTATAGAAAAGAACATCCAGTCCCAGACTGTATTAGTCTCTTCTGTCTTGAAGCCAAAAGGTATGTGATGGGGGTACTTTGTGAAAAAGAGTACTTTGAAACTTATGCTGTTTCCCAGCAGCAATTTGTCTGTTCAATCTTCACTGAGAGTTCCTAAGATACGTAGCTACATTATAGAGACAAATAGAAACATCTTGTTCTTGGGTGAGCTTCCTCAGTTCCAAAGGGAGGGTGAGGTGTCTGTATGTTCCCACTGTCTACACTGAGTCTCATGACTGAAAGGTAATATCAATACCACATACTGGACATAAGAATCTTCCACTGCACTGACCTCAGGGAATACCCTTAACTCTATTCAAACCATAGAAGTTTCAGAAAATGGTACGTAGACAAAACATATATGCTGTTTTTGAACCTACATAATAAGCCTGTCCACATTTGAGTAAAAATAAGTCAAATTTTAATCTAAACAGAAATGCTCCAGACAAAGGAAGAAAACAGAATATGCAGTGTGCAAGCTTCACTAGCATTTGCAAAGACTCTTCAATTCAAGGGTGAGTTGGTAAATTTCTATCACCCCATTCCTAGGCAAACACTCTAATAACTATAGTGTATATTACAAACCTCACTGTTCATATATGATACCCACCAAAATTATAGGAATTATGAATGTATACTTTGTAGCTTTGCAAAAGAAAAAGCTGTATTACCTGGACATAATGGGTCGGTGTATGGTCAGTTGTGGATGGAGTAATTTGATCGTCCTTTGGATCAGCTAGAAGGATACAAAATAACTCTCAACTGATGGTGCACTTATTACTGAATGATGGCTTCTTACTTGGTATGGTAAAATGTCAAGGGCTTAGTTATAATACAAGAACTCATGGATGTTCCTGATGAATAACCACTGTTGTCCTCTGACAGAAAAATACCAACCATGAGGAGCCTTAGAATTGAGAACAGTATTTTTTACTTTCTAGGTAATAGCCCAACATATAATGTGAAACAGCCATTCTCCAATGGGATTAACGCTTTTAAACATGTTAGCATTAAATGTGTGTTCTATCACTTCTTCTGACCATCATGAAACCCAGTGGAATGACACTAGTATCTTCACATCTGTTAGTCATATTTTAAGCTGCTGATATTCATGATAAATGTTCTGTATTCATCTTCCACTGCATAAGGTTTTGTCATGGATAAGATACACATTATACTAGGGAAAAGAATTTAACACTTGTCACAAACTGTAATGATATGTATTTATTAATCCTTTGTCATACAATAATAAATGATTTAAGGGTGAGAAATATTGGCATGATTATGCTTTAATAAGATCCAGTAAATGTCCTTTGTGGGGGTGGGACACATTCTAGCACAGGATAACCTGGAATTCATTATGTATTCTCAGGCTGGCCCTGAACTCAGTAATTCTCTGATCAATGCCTTTAAATTTGTCAGTTGTGTAACATCTTTAATAAGCACAATTAGGGCTTCCCCCACCCTACTTGGATCAGGGTGAAATTATCAAGTGTATTGAAATATTTCTCTAATTTTCATGTTTGAGAGGAGATTGTAAGATACAACCACAGGCCTTATGGTGTTGGATCATAGTGTCCTTTCAACTGATTCCATCTACAAACACTTGCAAAATGACATAAAACATCAGGGCATATGTGAGCTTTTCATATAGTGACTATGCCAATGTCTATGGATATATGTTCCAAATGCTTCTTCACTGTATGTAAAAACTGAGGCAAGTTTCTATGGATGGGTCTCGTGTGTAAATTTGAGTTCTTTGGGACTGTAGAGGAATTGGAATCGTTCTTCCCTGGTGACTCATGTCTCAATGATGGAGTCAAGGGAACTGCACTGGCATATTGTCATGCAACATGATTTCAACCGTCCATACACAATTTGACAGCAAACTTGGTGCATTTTGCTCTGCAGTTTGGTTTGGAAACAAGTCAACTGTAGGTCTAAATGTTTGGAGGTCTGAATGACTTAATTTGTGTAACTCAAGTAAAGGATTTGTTTGCAATGAAAATTTTTTTAGAAAGGCTGAGGGCACTTTGTGAGTATGAAATATCTTTTGAGCAACATAATACACCACATATATTCAAATTAGGGCAAGATCCATACACTATTCATGCATGCAGGGCCACATAAGTGAAAAATGAGTGCAACTGCATGCAAGAAATGAAGAAAACTTGACTCTAAGTTCTTACCTAAACAATCACCATCTTTTTCAAACTACCCTCTACCCTTTCAACTCCAGCAACACAGAATTCCAGTTTCTCTCTAAAGAATACATAATAAAGATACAACACATATCTTAATATTTACAGTTTTTCTTCTTCAAGGAATTCTAGGTTACTTACAGTTTTCACTTTCAACAGCAGCCACCTGCAATTAGAGAAGCAAAGGCATTATAATAACTATGTCATGGGAGTTGTTGATAATGATATTGTTTCTCTTCCTAATGTTGGTGACATACTAGAAACATTACCAAAGTCAAAGCTTTACAAACAATGCTTAGGTACATCATTGAAAAGCCATGATGTTTTCCTAGGAATGTATCTGTAAGGCTCTGTAGATAATGCATTATAAATCATTGAACACAAGCAATGACAATGCATTCAACCCAGTAGAGACCCAGTGTTCATGTTTCCTGAGGCTGTCAATTGATAAATGACCTTTTACACAATTTGGAATGGGCTATTCTTCAACCATTTTAGAAAACAGAATATACTTGTAAATATCTATAATGCTTAGTGTCATGTACTTACAGTGAAGTTCAACTAAAATAGGAAATGAAGAAAGTAACATGTCTATTTTAGGTATGGCAAGGTTACCTTACCTTGTCATTGGCCTCACTGTCTTCATCATCATTATTGGTGTGTGACTGATCATAAACAGTACCATCGCCAACTAGGAAGACAATAGAATAACTGTTAACCATAGGTGAGAGCCTCATGTTTTACTCAGATCATACTGTGTATATTACTGTGATTTGAAGACCAGATTTAGTGGCTGCAACAGCAAAGATGCCACAAAGAAATGATTCCCTGGGCCCTTCATGGTCTGCTAATGTAAAACCAGGACATAATCTTGAAAGAGGACTAATGTCCTATCATTTATGGTCATCCATTTGAAATCCAGATACATGATATTTTAAAACCATTAAGCCATCTGGGTCATAATGCGTGCTAAGTGAAATCTAATACAAATTCTTAAAGGAATTATCCTCACATTCTCATAAACAATGGTTCAAGGGTATTCAAAATAAAATGGTTCAGGGAGTGGCATCAGACACCATGAAAACACACAGGTCCAAATGATCCCCTCAAAAATACAGTTTAGGGATGTCGGATAAGGACGCCTCTGGCAAGGGCGGAGGCTCCTCGGAGGCCCGAGCGGCCGCTGTCTGCAACATCGAGGCGCTGATGCGCCGCAAGGAGGAGATCGAGGCGCAGATCAAGGCCTAATACGATGTGCTGGAGAGCCAAAAAGGAGTTAGGATGAATGAACCTCTGGTGGACGGTGAGGGCTATCCCCGGGTGGACGTGGATCTCTACCAGGTCCGGACAGCAAGGCACAACATCATCTGCGTACAGAATGATCACAAGGCAGTGATGAAGCAAGTGGAGGAGGCCTTGCACCAATTGCATGCTCGAGACAAGGAGAAACAGGCTCGGGACATGGCTGAGGCCCACAGAGGGGCCATGAGTCAAAGGCTGGGTTCAACAGAGAACAGCACCGCTCCCCAGGCCTTTGCCAAAGTGAACAGTGTCAGCCCTGGATCCCCAGCCAGTCTAGCGGGTCTGCAAGTGGATGATGAGATTGTGGAGTTTGGCTCTGTGAACACCCAAAACTTCCAGTCACTTCAGAACATTGGCAGTGTGGTGCAGCACAGCTAGGGGAAGCCCCTGAATGTGACGGTGATCCTTAGTGGGGGAAAACACCAGCTTAGGCTTGTTCCAACACGCTGGGCAGGAAAAGGACTGTTGGGCTGCAATATTATTCCTCTGCAGAGATGACTGTGCCTGGGGAGCGGCGAAGCTTCTTCTACCTGGACTTGGGCCTGGTGGGGATTTCCTCGTTCTCTTCAAGGCCTGACTGACGTATAAGGATCTGGAAGAGGGTAGAAGCCTAACCGTGCAAGCGGTGCAGTCCTGTGGCCTCCTGGTCTGACCTCTGGGTTGAGGCATTATTAAAAGCATGATTGTGTCTATTGTCTTTTGAAAACCAGGCCATGGCTGTATGGGGGAGTTCCCTGCATTGTAGGACAGTGAGTGAGACTTATCCTGGCAGGTGCTAAGAGGGCTTTATTCTATTCTTTTAAGTTGTTTTTTTGAGACAGAGTCTCATGTAGCCTGAGTATTCCAGGATGAGGATCCTTGATCCTTTTGCCTCTGTCTCCCAAATACTGGGATTGCGAGTGTGTCACCATGCCTGGCTAGGAATTTTCTTTGCTTGTTTCTTCCTGCCTTTCTTTCATTTTATATATTGCTTTTTTTTTTTTTTCTTTGAGACAGGTCTCATTATGTAGTCCAGCTTGGCCTCAGGCTTATATAGCCCTCCTGCCCAGTGTCCCTAAGTATTGGGACGTCAGGTATACATCACCATGCTTGTCTCCTTTTACACTTTTTTTTTTCTTTTCAAATAAACCCAATTCTGCAGTGCTGATAAGACCATGTTATCCCAACTGAATTTCTTTTTATTTTATTTGTAAGCAGAAAGAGAATGGGCTCCTGTCACTGCTTAGTGCATCTGGGTTTACATGGGTACTGAGGAATCAAACCCAGGCTGTCAGACTTTGCAAACAAGCACCTTTAACCACTGAGCAATCTCTCTAGTCCCCACCTGAATTTTTTAATAAACCCCTCAAGCCGAAGATCATAAGGAGATTGAGCACCCTTAAGTTGGACAGGACAAACCGCTACTGAGCTGAGGGCAGGTTGCTTTTTTGTTTGATTTTTTTTGTGGTGCTGGAAATTGAAGCTGGGATTTCACATGCTAGGCAAGGCTCTACCACAGGGCTGTCACCTCTGGAGTCATCCCTTCACCAACATCTTCGCTCTGGACCATTGCTTCTATACAGGAAGTGTAAATATAGTCCCTGTGTCCTCAGAAGTTGGGCCTACATGCCACCATAGCTCTATGGAGAATAGTGAATGCCAGGAGGCCCCACATGTACATAGTAGCCCATTGTGATTCCACCTTCCTCTTTTGTAACCCACCGAAGAACAGCAAGCTTCCTTCAGTTTTGGAATAAGAAACCCTGCAAATAGCTTCTAATTTAACTTTTTATCAATAAGCCCCCTAGCCATGCCCTGAGATCTGCAGTTTCAGAAACTAAGGTAGGCCTGATTTGGCTGATTGGAACAGTATAGTTTTCATCCCTTGAAATGCTGCTTCCTTCCTTGTGTTTGCTTTTATCCTTTATTTTTGGGTCTTGGTCTCTCTGTAGCTCAGGCAGACCTGAACTCACTCTGTAGCCCAGGCTGGCCTCAAATTCATAGCAGTTATCCTACCTCAGCCTCTCAAGTGCTGGCATTAAAGGCATGTGCCACCACACCTGGCTGTCTTTATCCTTCAAGATGGTAAAATGGGTTTCAGTGATTCCTAGTGTATATCTATCTTTCCTCCTCTCCTCATAGTGTCCATTCATGTTCCCAGTTCTCACAGGCCCCTTTCTGTTCTGGAGAAGGACTGACACATTCTGCAGAGGAAGCCAGTGTTCCTTGGGATAGTTTGTTTAAGTTATGGGCAGACACCATCAGCACCAGTTTGTGCTTCTAGCCATGGGTTCTTACATTTAACTCGAAAGTTTTTCCCCAAACAGTTCCAGCCATACAACATGATGTATCCTTCTCTTGTAGCCACAAGCATGCTGTGTTTGCCAATGTTTGCTGTTTAAATTGTGTGTTATAATTTGAAATATTTTCCAATCTCTTCTTTTTATAAGTCCTAGACTATAATAAACACAGCTTGCACCAAAAAAAAAAAAAATACAGTTTAGGTACTTGAGCATACCCTTCTGACCAGGATCAATGATGGAGAGAGGAACATTAATGTATAATGTTATAATTAATTATAATATTATTCAATTATATTTAATTTTTAATAATTAATTACACTAATTAATGCTACAGGTCATTGTAGGAAGAGAGAGAAGATCTGTCTCTTTTTTGGCTCACACTTTAAGCCCTTATCCCCAGGTTCATGTCAGGGCTATGTGGGACTTTTTTCCATTACATTTCTTATTAGTAGGTCACTGATTAAAACCTAATACTACACTTCATGGACACAGTTCTTTAAGAGAACCACAAAAGGCTTGTAATTTTGGCAGTGGTAGAAACAGGTAGCAATAGGTCCTCAAGGAAAGGTCATTGTTAAGTCAGAAGCAAGGCACATCCAATGTGTACACAGCCCTGCTTACAATCATGCCTTTGAAAAAGGATAGCACAAAAGCCTCCATACATATTTCCTTGTCTTTCCTGGTACATTTCACATGCCCTCATTCTCCTGAGCAGAGGGCCCAAGCTAACTGATACTGGGTCATCCACATTGGATCTGAGAAGGATCATCTGATAGCTATCTTCACTGTTTTTTAAATATTTTATTAATTAATTAATTTATTTATTTATTTATTTATTTGAGAGAGTAGGAGACATGGGAAGAAAGAAAAGAAAAGAGGCATGCCATGGCCTAAAGAGACTGCAAATGAAAATTAAACACATGTGCCTCCTTGTGCATCTGGCTCATGTGACTTCTAGGGAATTGACTCTGGCTCCTTAGGCTTTGCACGCAAATGCCTTAACT
This sequence comes from Jaculus jaculus, assembly GCF_020740685.1. Taxonomy (NCBI): domain Eukaryota; kingdom Metazoa; phylum Chordata; class Mammalia; order Rodentia; family Dipodidae; genus Jaculus; species Jaculus jaculus. The sequence goes on from NC_059104.1 coordinate 97,637,433, forward strand.
TTGAGGCCATTTCCCTAGTCCACCTTCACACTTGATACATGTGGCATTAATGAAATTCCATTGATCTACATTAAAACTCCCAGAAGAAAGTCAATAAGGACAGTGGAGAATCTATTCCATCCTACACATTAAAAGGCAACTTTCCTCATACAGGATCAACCTCAGTGTTCCATAGGCACTCAATATATATATCATGGCAGAACCTTTTCACCTCAACACCACACCCTCAACCTTCATTCCTAGCAGGAACTCAGATCCAGGCATCTCAAGACTGAAATAGTAAGATACTTCCATAACAAATGACTTGATTCAGAATACATACCAGGTTCTGATCTGGTGGTATCCTGCAATGATAGAAAAAAATATGGTTTGTTCAAGGTATGCCATACACTTTATATAGGTCAGGTTTATTTTGATAATGTAGGACAACAGACAGAGAAACAGTACATTTAAACAATGGTAACATAGCTACAAAGCTTTCACATAGGACACTGTTCCAAAAGGCTAGTGGCTTTCACATTCAGTATCTTTCACAACTTCTTTTCTACTTCCATTCAAACTAAAATTCTTTTCTGTAAATTTCTTTTAAAAATTTATTTCAAAGAGACTGAGTGAGTAAGTATAGCTGCTCCAGGAGTACCAGGACGTTTTGTGTCTGCAAACAAGGTGCAGATGTATGCACCACTTTGTGAATCTGGTCTTATGTTGGTACTGGGGCATCAAAGCTGGGCTGGCCAACTTTAAAAGCAAGTTCCTTTAACCACTTAGTCATTTCCCCAACCCTCAGATACACAATTCCTAGAACAAGAAGGAATATCATTTGTGAGGTAAATCCTGTACTGTTCATTTATCATAGATATGACATCATTAACTGCAGAAGAGAGTAATGAATCAGTTGACAGGAGATTACCAGTCAAGTGCACCCACCCAGAACATATTGCTAAGAATAAAGCACATTGACTGACAATGGATTTACATATCTATGTAATTGTTTTAAAGTGCTCTCACAGTATTTTCTGATTCTTCCACCATTTTGCCTGGCATATCATCTAGAAGGAAACATAACAATTGTTACTTTGTTAGTGTCTAGTGTTTATGAATCAGTCATGGCTGTTCTATATGTATACATGTGGGTATGGCACTGGATAGAAAGTGTGAGCTGTTGAAGTTCCAACTTCCTAACTAGAAGAAGGATGGGAAAAGTGCATGAAGTAATCACTCATAGAAGACTTGGACTTGATGCTATAGTCACTGTAACTTATATGCAATAATCAAGCTGAGCAGAATGGGGTGGCATGTGATTCTAATCCCAGAACTCAGAAGGTGAACTCATGAGATTTTGATGCCATCTTATGTGCACAGCAAATATGACATGTTAGGTGGGTGACATCTGTGAACATGAAAACATAAATACTGCAAACAATTCTCCCATCCACAAAAAATCATATGCATTTGGGGATCCTGGAAAATAATCAATACTTATATGCTGAAGAAAGGATTATTCACGATCAAGATGCTTGATAGTATCTTAACCTCTCCTGTACTGTCTTTCATTCTCTAGTTCAAGAGTTGGATTAGACAGTAGCTGTCCCAATATGGAGAAAATTCAAATCTTGACGTCCCATGCACAGATGCTTTCCAGGGGAACTATAATTAGGGGATCTGACTGACAGATCTCTCCCCATGACTCTGTATGTCTTGAAGTTTTCAGAGTTATCTCAAAGATATACAAAAACAAAAAATTCTCACACAAGTGGACCTGTACAATTGTACCACATGAACTTATAGTATCAGACCGATATGCAACTTAATTATAAATTGAAAAGAGATGAAATTGAAATCTCCAAAATACTTACCAATTGTAGTACACAGTGGAACGACATAGTTAGAAATATGGCGAGTGGAAAAAGCTCTGCACATATGTTGACCTGAAGAAAGTAACAATTTAGAATTCTGTGTGCAATGCAACAAAACAATGCTGATATTACAAGTGTATAAAACTAAACTGTGCATTGCAAAGGGGTGCATGCCTTTATTTTCAGCACTTGTGAGGTACAGGTAAGAGGATCACAATGAATTTAAGGTCACCCAGAGAGTACATAGTGAATTCCAGGTCAGCCTCAGATAGAGTCATACCCTACCTTGAAAAACAAAAATACACAAACAAACAAACAAATTCCTAGAAAAGCAAACTCCAAATGTGAGTTGGAATGTAAAATGTCCCCAGAGCCTCCTGTGTTTATGAAGACTCCTCATATTCCATGCTCAGCTGTTGGAGTCTTTGGCCCATGAAGTGATGGTGGACGAAGTGTGAAACTGCGGAGTGGATCTTGAGGATTTACTACTACAGCTTAATTGGTGTTCAGAGATAGATCATCCTTTCTGCTCTCTTCCAGCTGATATGACAGGATGTGATGCCCAGTGTCTGCTGTGTGATATTTTCCCTGCCACAGTGAAACTTCCCCGCAAAACTGTAAACTTGAAACAAACACCCTCCTCCCATGATCTGCTTTTTGTCAGGTGTGTCCCCTCTCCCCAGGCCAGCAAGAAGAAGCTAACAGCAATACTAGTGTTAACTGTAGTCACCCAAACTGGAATCAAACATGATTTCCTTGCAGAGGTTAATAGTTGGACACCTTTCCGTTCATGTGCACTCATTAATGAGAAAGGCAGAATCTTAAATATATATGGGTTAGTAAAATAGAGTATCATGGAAAAGGTGAACTCTGATTTCCACTGAATGACATTATAAAAACGAAAAAGAATATAAGAGGTATCCAAGGCTTCTGAGCAACTTGGTAAAGATTAGTTATTGAAGTATAGTGAGTGTGTATGGTTTCAAAAGGACTGACAGCTAGATGGATGGATGGTATAGCAGGTAAGGCACTTGCCTGTGAAGCTTAAGGACTCATATTCAACTCTCCCAGTCCCACATAAACTAGTGACACAAGGGCACAAGGTCATGTATGCACAGAGGGGGCAGATGCATCGAGAGTTCAATGGCAGTGGCTCAGCCTGTGGGACACCAATTCCCTCCTCTCTTCCTCCCTACGTGTCTCTCTCTCTCTCTCTCTCTATCTATCTCTATCTCTCTATCTCTCTCTGCCAATGCTTTCTTATTTAAAAATAGGCAATCTATTGAGCTTGCCATAAAAAGGACCATTATAGTGATACTGAAAAGTGATCATGTGAATACACAAATCTCCCAAATATCCATCCCAAGGAGTGAAGCTATATAAAGTGCTGAGCCAGGCTGGCAAGTATCAATTTGTGTTTACCAGTTGTAGCAAATGTAATACTGTAACAATGTAGCTGGTGATAACCTTGAATTTTTGATCCTATTGCCTTTTCCTCCTGAGGTGTAGGATTGGAGGATTACTCAACCAGGTCTGCTTATGGTAGGTACTGAGATTTGAATCCAGGGATTCATACATGCTGTCTTCATTTAAACTTAATTCTTACTCCTCTTACCAAAGTCCTACATTGCAAAGCCTGCATGCACACATACACCCTAATGAAGAAGCACTCTGAAAAATTGACATCCAGTCACATTTTTCAGTGCTGTTGATATCAATAAACACAGTGGGTTGGCTCTGTATGCTTCCATTGCACTGCCAACATGCACATTATCAGTCTTGGAAAAGTACTTTTTGAGCAGAGTCCAGCTTACTGCATAAGTGTGCTACCAACAGAATGATTGACCCTGGCTAACAATTGTTGACTGGCATTCTGAGTGGACACTATGTCTAAGCTCTGTTGCTCTTTGGGCTCCTAATCATGTTGGACAATTGGCTAACATACTTCCAAAGTTCTAGCCACAATGACACATGCCTAATAAGGATCAATTGTGTTAAACACCCACACATTTTCATGGGGGGGGGGTTGTCTCTCATTTTCAGAAACTATGATTTGACAGGAATGTTCTGGGACTTGGTATCATTTTCCTGTACATGTCTGCAGGTGAATGCTATCTCAGCTTGTTTTCTTTTTTTTAATTAATTAATTATTTATTTGAGAGTGACAGACACAGAGAGAAAGACAGATAGAGGGAGAGAGAGAGAATGGGTGCACCAGGGCTTCCATCCTCTGCAAACAAACTCCAGACACGTGCACCCACTTGTGCATCTGACTAACGTGGAATCTGGAAAGCCAGCCTCGAACTGGGGTCCTTAGGCTTCACAGGCAAGCGCTTAACCGCTAAGCCATCTCTCCAGCCCTATCTCAGCTTGTTTATCCTTTGTGGTTTTCTTTCTTTCTTTTTTTTTCCTTTTTCTTTTCTTTTCTTTCTTTTTTTTTGACATAGGTTCTTGCTTTGGCTCATGTTGCCTTGGAATTCACTTTGAAATCACAGGCTGGCCTCAACTCATAGTGATCCTCCTAACTCTGACTCCATCCCTGTGTGCTGGTATAAAATAAGTATTACACCATGCCCAGCCTCTCTCATGACGATTGTGCCATTCATATCAGTGTTTGGGATCTTTATTAACCGCAATATCCCTGGCATGCATAGAACAATTAGAGTATCTTTTTTTAGGCATATTAATTTTGGAATTGAACAATAGCATTCCTGCATGCAAAAGAAACTCTCTACCAATTGAGCTATATAAACAACAATGGTAGTCCAGACCTCTTACACAGGGCCTACTGACCTGGGGGAATAGAGGTGTACCTTTAAAAGCAATATTAGACCAAATATTTGTGATTATCTTGTGGCTTTTGCACCCCTAATTTGCTGAGCCCGGACAATTACCACTGTGTCTTGGTTTATTCATTGGTGGAGGGGTACACAGGGATATAAATCTACCAAATATGTCTTTGATGAGGTTGGAATTAGATATGTATGTTGAGTCAGTGTTGTGAATAAATTTTTTTTTCTTCAGAAACTGCCATTGAAAATTAGGCTGGGTAATTGGAATAAAAATTAATGTCCTCGAGCCAGGCATGGTGGCACATGCCTTTAATCCCAGCACTCAGAGATAAGAGGATCGCTGTGAGTTTGAGGTCACCCTGAGATGACATAGTAAATTACAGGTCAACCTGAGTAAGAGCAAGACCCTCCCTCAGAAAAACAAAATTTAAAAAAAATTAATTTCTTTGAGAAAAAAAGACCTATATATAGACATGCACTCATCCACAAAATCAAAAGAAAATAAAGGGAAAACTGCTGAATCCAGGGGCTATATCCACAATCCTCCTTCCTAGCATAAGGCACAGATCATAGTGGTGAACCACATAAAAGAACGAATATTTATATCATTCTTAATTAAAGCATGTCTTCTGAAAATGATTTCTGAATACATACACAGTCCTGTCTTCCATGAGCCAACCTGTAATGGAGAAAGGAAAAACAATCTGAGTTCCATATCAAGCTGGGTTCTATTTGACCAGATTCTTTGGTTCTCCCAGTGACTTGGGAAAATGGGATACAGGATAGAAAAGAATAGTTGGTCCAAGACTGTCTTAGTCTCTTCTATCTTGCTGTCAAAAGACGTGATGCTGGGAACGTTGTGAGAGAGAGTGCTTTTGACAGTTAGGCTGTTTCAAAGACCAGTTCTGTCTGTCTGGTCTTCATTGGGAGTCCCTAATATATATGGCTGCATGATAGAGAAACTTAGAAACATCCTGTTATTGGGTGAGCTTCCTCCTTTCTACAGGGGAGTGCAAGTGTTCTCTATGGCCCCATTGCCTACACCAGGCCTCATCACTGACAGGTTTTATCAAGATGACAACAGTGGACATAAGACTCTTCCACCACACAGAACTCGGGGAACACCCTAAGTTCTATTCTAAACATAGAAGCCCTCAGTAGTATCAGAAGAGGGTACTTAGCAAAAACACATAGACTTTTTTTCACATATACTTTTTTGACCATACACAACAAGCCTGTCCACATTTGAGTAAAAATAACTCATATTTTCATCTCAATATAAACACTTGCTCCAGGAAAATGAAGATGCCTGAATAATGCACCTGCACTGGCATTTACTCTGGAAATCAGGGGTGAGTGGGTAAAATTCCATTTCATCCCCTTCCTAGCCCAAAACTCCACTACCAGTAGGGTATATAATTAACCTCAGTGTTCATATAATATCCACCAAAAATTAAGGAATCAAGAAAGTATCCTTTATAGCTCTGCAAAAGAAAGGGATATATTACCTGAACAAAATGTGTCTCTCTATGTTCCGTCATAGATAGAGTAATTTCCTCCTCCTTGGGATCAACTAGAAGGGAACAAAGTAACTCTCAACTGATGGTGCAGTTATTACTGGATCAGGGATCTTTGCTTGATATAGTGAATGCTCAAGGACTTAGTTATACTATGAGGATTTATGGGTGTACCTGAATAATAACAATTGTTGGCTTCTGACAAGAAAAAAAAAGAGCATGAGGTCCAATAAGAGAATTGGGGAGCAGTATATTTTACTTTCTTAGTAATAGGAGCCTAACACAATGTGAAACAACACTCCTCCAATGGGATCAACACTTTGAAGCATGTTATGGTAAATGTCAGTGTTCTATCACTTCTTCAGACCATCCTGAAGTCTGGTGGAATGACACTAGTGTCTTCACATCTTTTAAACCTATTTGACCCTTCTGATATTCATGAATACAAATTCTGTATTCATCATTTGGTGCATATGATTTTATCCTGGATAAGATACAGATTATACTAGGGAAAAGAATTTATCACTGGTCACAAGCTGGAATGATATACATCCATTAATCTTTTGTCATACAATAATAAGTGATGTAAGAGTAGAAGATGTTCACGTTATTATGCTTTTATGAAAAGCAGTAATATATATGTGTGTGTGTGTCAAGTTTCAGGATGGGTCACAGTCTAGCATAAGCTAACCTGGAATTCACTATGTATCCTCTGGCCACAAAATCACAGCGATAATCCACTTCTGTCTCCCAAGTGCGGGCATAATGTACTGTGCCACAGTGACTGACACATGTCACTTTATTGTCCTTCTGGGCTCTCTGTATTATACCCTGTATTTGTCTTGATTGTGATTTTCTAGGTTTAGATAGTGTCAGTACTGTGAGCTGGGGTACAATGGGGATCTACCCACTACAGAACAATGAGGCTTATTTGTCACTCCTATAAGGTTTTCATAAGCATAATTAGATCTTTTCCTTTTGGCTCAGGGTGAAGTTATCAAGTGTATTGAATTATTTCTCTAATGTTCATGTTTGGAAAGAGATTCTAAGACACAAACCCAGACCTTACAGAGTTGGGTCATATTGATTACATACTTGAAGTTATATACAATATATAATGTATATCTATATTTCCCTATCTACATATATACATACATACTACATAAATGCACAGACCAAAGATAGTCAATATGTGCAAGCTTTAAAGTGCAGTATGATTAGATGTCAGAACCTGGTCATTTCTTCTACACATTTAGAAATGAACTAAAGTGCTGCTATTTTCTTTGCAAGGACCCAAACCATCAGACCAACCTGCTACTACTGCATTCATTCATTCTATCTACTTTCCACAGCATGGAAAGCAAGCTTGCATCAGAGACCTGGACCTAATTCAAGGCAAAAATGCTACTATTCTAACTGCTGATCCCACAATCAAACATAACAAAAATTACAAAAGAAGTGAAAACACTAACAATCTCTTTCTACCCATCCTTCTTTTTCCATGTCCTGGATTTCCTTTGAATTATTAGCTACAGAGAGCACACTAGCTAGTCACCATTGACAGAGTTCATCATGGGGCTGTGACTCAGATCAGGTCTTCATGATCTCATGCCATGAGAAAAACAGAATATGCAGCATTATGGAAAACCAAAGGACAACACACTTTCAGTTTTTATCTGAAGTCCAATATTAGAGCACAGGTGGAATCATGAATACTAATATTTCACGAGTTTTCATGTTTGAGGCCAGTTCTCCAGACATGGCCCTATGACTTAAATAAGTGATTTACATTGTATTACCGATTGCTTCTTCCATACAGGACATGTACACTGAGCTGAAACAGAGTATATATATATATATATATATATGCTTTTCAAATAAATGACTATGCCAATGCTTATAGAAACACCATCTCATTATTTATATAGCCTGTGTGACAACTGAGGAAATGCCAGGGATGGGTCGAAAAATGAACTAGAGTTTGGAGTACTTCAGGGGGACTCTGGCACTGTAGTCTTTCAGCTCTTCATCCAGTGAGTCCATGAAAAATCCCAAGATATACTTGAGAATCTGAGAACCACTGGTCCACACATCAGAATTCCAGTTTTCACTTACCCACATATAAATTTGGAAGCCCACAATATTTCTTTTTATCCTATTCCAGGCATAATTTAGTTGATGGCATGAGTTAACCCAAATTGATGTAAATTATGCATTTGTTGTGGCTTTGTATTAGGAACTAGTTCTGTGTAATTCTGTTGTAAGCCATAAATATTTTCTGAGAATTTATAACCTCAGAGAGAATCACACATACATTTTTTTAAAAATCACAAGGAAGGACTGTAAAGGTTGCACTTTTTGGGTAAGGAAGAGGATCCATGGAGGTCTGAGACTCACTGAGTTTATATCCCACACAATAATAACTTATCTCCAGGTTCATGTCAGGGCCATGTGTGAGCTGTGAACAACTGCATTCCTTGTATCAGAGGTCAAGGCTCAAACCTCAATACAACATATCATGTGCACAATTACAGAGATGAAATACAAAGGCTTTGAGTTTTGCCATGGGAGGAGCAGGAAGAAAAGGTTTTTTGGAAACAACCATCTTTAAATAGTAGCCCAAACAAGGGCATCCTTACCTTGCAGATAGCACTCTCTCAATGATGTCTCTGAGAAGGTAAAGGCATAAAGCCCCTGCACATGTTTCCTCATTTTCACTGATACCTTTCAGATACTCTCTGCTGCTTGAGGAGAAGGGAAACCACACCATTCCTGGGACTCTCTCTCATTGGATCTGACTACGAACATGATCATTTACACCCATATTCACTCTTTACACTCCCAAAAGACTTATGAAATTTCATTGATCTGTCTTACTATTACAAAAGGTCAATAGAGAGAGTGGATCACTAAGTCTTGCCCACACCAGATGAGGCAGTACTGGATCATTGAACATCAACCTAGAATTACTAAGGCAACCTCAGATGTCTTCTTTATTTCAAGGCAAAGAAAACTTTACTAAATTGTCACAGATTAGAGTGTTTGACATATGGTCAGGCTGATTTTTAACTAAATAAGCATCTGTAGATCATTTATATGGTTTCCACAAAAGGACACACAGAACAGTAACCAAACCACTTACTAATAAAAGCCAGGGGCAGATGAAGAACCAGGTCAGGAGGATGGCTACCCTGGGCTATCCTGAGTGAGCTCAACTTTGCCCTTCTTGCAGTTTTGCTAGTTGATTACTAACTATAATTGACTCTTTGGCAGAAGAAGGTGGTCATTTCTTTCTAATTGGATTCTACTATGTTCCTTGATGGAAGAAGTGTGAGTGGAGGATCAAGCCATGAAGGTGGAAGTATTTGTATTTGTGCTTACAGTCCACATTATGGTGGGTCAAGATGGTCAATCTACACAAGGCCTCAACTACATACAATGATCCAGTGACACTCTGGTAAATTCTTCTCATGTGGAAGTCAATGAAAAGGTCATGTGCTCTTTACATGGACCAAAACCATCAGATTTGCCTGTGTTACAACTGCATTTCACCATTCTTTATAATGACCATAGAATTTACAATGAAATGTTTGCAGGGTTCTAGAAATGGTACATGGAAACTCTCCATTATATTACCTGCTGATCATAGGTTCATGAATGTACAAGAAAAGTAACAAAAGTGTTGAAAATCCTAAAAAAGATAATCACAACTTTCCTTCCATTCTTCATTTTCCATGCCCTGGGTTTCTCTTGAGTTAGTGGCTGCAGAGACCACACTAGACAGACACCATAGCCATGTTCACATGAGGCGTGGCAGGGTTTGGGTCCTGGTGCCCTAAACCCAGAAGCATAACCAAATCTGAACCAGTATGAGAACCAAGCAGAGAATCTACTTGCAGCCTTTGTTTATTCCAACTCTTAAAGTTTTTAATAGGCAAACACTTGAGCATTTTGTTATCTTAAGGTTAAATTATCAAGTGCACAAAATTATTGAACTAATTTTAGGTCTGTGGTCAGTTTCTAAGAGGTGTCCTAAGAATTTTCATAGGGAATGCATGTTGTCCTAACCAATTGTGCTCGCCATCAAACCTATTCACCGATTCAACAAGTTACATTTCTGCTCATCACATGTACAACTATGCCAAAGTCTGTGGAAACACCTTCATGTTACATGTAGTTTATGTGACAACTGAAGAAACTCTGTGGTTAGATACGATCTATGAAGTAGAACCTGCAGTACTTCAGGAATACACAGGCTCTATAGACTTTCAGCTCTCGGGCTAGTGTCTCCATAACAAGTCATAAGTACAACTAACTGGAAACCAGAGGGAAACAGATAGGTCCACACATCTGGATTCATGTTTCCACTTGTCCACATAAAATATGAAAGCTCAGGTACCATATCAGGAATGAGATCAAATCAACTTCAGCCCATAATGTACTGAGCCCTGGATGAATACCTGACATAGACATCATTTAAAGTATATTTGCAATAGATGTGTTTAAGGAACTGGTTGCGGGCACATGTGTTTAAAACCTCATTTAACTTCGGCGAAAACATAACCTCAGTCATAACCACACATATATTCAAAATCAAAAGCCATATTAGCACAAGGTCCCAGCATTCTTCAAGTATACAACCCCAAGTAAACGTACTGTGAGTGTAACTACTTTCAGACACTTGGCTAGAACTTTTGAACTAGAAAGCGTTTTTTTTTTTTCCCCCTCTAAGATATCCTCAATACTTTCACCCTCCAGAAAGTGAGAATTACAGTTTCTCTTCATAGAGAATTCAGTATGTATTCCAAATATGGGAAGCCAGGTGTGGTGGCACATGCCTTTAATCCCAGCACTTATGAGGCAGAGGTAGAAGGATCACCATGAATTCAAAGCCATCCTGAGAATACAGAGTGAATTCCAGGTCAGCCTAGACTAGAGTGAGACCCTACCTTGAAAAACCAAAAACAAACAAATATGTAATTTCCTTTTGCCAAACGTTTCTACAATACTTACCAGTTGAATTTTCATCAGCATGTATCTGCAATAATACAAACAAACATAGTGTAAGAACTAAGTCATGTACCTGTGGGCACATGGTGTTATTTCTCTCCCTTATAGTGAAGACGTATAAGAAGCATTGAAAAGTGAAGGGCTTACAAAAGAAAGAATAAGATATCATTGTGAACCCATGATCTCTGCATGGGGAACATATCTTTCTCTCTCTTTAGGTCATGAATTCAATATACTTCATCCCAGGAGAAGACACTGCTTCCAAGTAGGAGGATGCCTTGTGTGTAACGGGATGCCAACATTTCCAAAGGTGCTTTCACATAAGACAACAGTTGGTATTGAATAGTCTACTATTCCACAAAATAGGATCTGCTATATTTAAGTATCTATAATGCTTGGTATCATATTTTCATACCAACCTCAACAAATCAGGAAATAAAGCAACATTGTTATTTCAGGCAAGAGTAGGTCCCTTTACCTTTACCCTTTACTCACTTCAATTGGGGTTTCCTTGTCCATGTATTCCTCAGGTGCAGAGTTGTCTGGTACACCTATGAAAACAACAGAGTAACTTTGGTCTTTGTGCTATGGCTCACGTTTTACTTAGAATACACTTGTAGCTTCATGGCTGTTCAATAGAGCTTAGATAGAGTAGTTACTCCAGCAGCTTCATCAGTCATATCAGACACTAAGCAAGAAGCTACAAAAACATAAGTAGTTTCTCCCTTGGCATTCTGCAAATGGCAAAGAAAGACAACAGGAAATAGTGTAAGTGTCCTATTCACTCATGATGATCACTTTTGAGCCTCCATGGGTTATGTTCTAAAGCCATGAAACAATCAGAGTTATAATTCTTACTATGTAGCAGCTAATCAAAAACATTTTAAGATATTGTCACCAACACTATGATCCAAAGTATTCAAAAAACAGTTAAGTGGGTGACATCTGTGATTGTGAAAACATGAAGACTGCCAAATATTCTCCCTTCCTAAATACATCATATGTATTTGGGGATCCGGGAAAATAACCAACTCTTCTACACTGCAGGAGGCATTTTTCATGATCAAGATGCTTCATGGAATCTTAATGTCTCCTAATACCACCCTCTACTCGCTAGGTGAAAGTTGGACTAGACACTTGCAGTCCCACCATGGAGAAGATGTAAACCTTGTAGACATGTGCATGAGAGAATTCTAATGTATACCTTCAGAGCCTCTTTCCAAGAGAACTATCATTTCTCGATCTGACTCATAGATAACTGTTTACATCTGGAAGTATTCAGAGCTATCTCAGAGCAATACAACAACAAAAAAAATTCTCATACAAAAGGACTGGTACAATTCCACCACATGAACATGTAGTACCAGACCACTATGTCACTTGATTAGAAATTGACAAAATGAAGTTTCAACATCCAAAACACTTATCATTTGAAGGACACAAAGGAAAGAAACTGTCAGAACAGTGTGGAGCTGAAAAAGTTCTGCAAACATAACGACCTGAAAAAAGTAAGAATTTAGAAATAAGTGTGGAGTGCACCGTAAACATTGTTGAAATAGAAGTATATAGCACTGTTATGTGCATTAATGCATTAAATGAGTATAATATTAAAATTTAAAGATTTAATAAAGGAATGGTAAATCACAGAGTAATTCAAACTTGAGAAATTAGAAAACATGAGTTCTGTAAAAGTAGAAAATAAACATAATTAATGCAAATGAAACCAGACCACATATCCACAGAGTTACCAAATGCTACTGAAGCAAGACATATTTATTTTTCCCACTGTCACAATAAACATAAAGCCAGCACACTGCAGAGCCTGGCCAGATTGGGACCAAGAGACATCAGGCATGCAGACATAATGACTATCAGAGCTGACCACATGACTATGAAAAGCATCAAAAGACATAGTGTAAAGTGTTTTACAGCCACAATTTGCCCTAGATGAGATGCACTGATTTGAAGGGCTTACTCCTTCAAGGCTCCTACAGTACATAATCTGCTTAAGCCAATGAATGAATGTAATGAATATATGAGTGTCTAAACTCTTTTAATGCTCTGTAAATTAATAATGGTTATTCCACTTAACCAGTCCTGACTTCACTCTCTGTTGGAGAATCTCCTTCTATTTTTCTGATGGGAACTATACCTTAGGAGATAAACAACCCAGCGCACTCTACCCCGGCCCCAGCTGAAACCACAGAGGAATTAGGGAAATAAGCAAGAGTGCTGCTCTCTTACTTAAGCTGATATCAGTACAAGGGTGATGGAGAAAGATACTGAGGACACTCAACATCTACCAAACCAGAGATCCAGATGTTCCTAATTGCCCATCACTAAAGTAGATTAAAATGCTCCCAGCATGTCTCAGAGAATTTTGTGGAAAAGGGGTGGAAAGATGGTTAGAGGGATGCTGTGCACAGAGACATGGCCTCTGTGCTGCCCCACAATTCAAGACCCACAATCCCCATGGGGTGGATCTGTATTCCCAACTTGAAAGGCCTTTTCAGAAAAGGGGTATGGAGAAGGGAAAGGATGGTACCAACATGTGATGTTTACATACAAAATATATCCATACCTAATAATAAAAATGAACTAACATTGGTCTTCATCATACTCTCTACAGGGCCCCAAAATTCATGTGTTCCTTCTAAGGACCTGATGAAGTTTCAACCATTTAGTCTATCTTTTAGGATGTACAACTTTATAGTACCATTGCCATTGGTGTCCAGTTTTGTACCTTAATCTTCTCCTGTTTTTTTCTCTCTCTCTCCCTCATCTATCTCCACCTTGTTTATATTACCTTACTATTTCTCCCTTCTTTTCCTTGGGTAACCCCCAGTACCACTACATGGCTAACATCTACAATTAGCTGTTGGTCAGAGAGAACTACAAGGTTTCACAAAGTAAGACAGGTTTCCATCAGAGTACTTGATGACCCACCAAAGGTTAGTGGAAAGACCCTACTACTGAAGACACCATGTGCTGTTAGTATGGAACATGGAGTGACCTGGTTGGAATCTGGAAGAGAGCTAGGCTCCAGATAGTCAGCGTGTTTGGTGACAGAAGGTGTTACATGAGTGAGTAAGGGCAAATGACGAAAATTTGTCAAAGCAAGTCATGTTCTAAGCTACTCAGCAACAAACAACCTGACTTGATGTACATACAAGTACAGTGGATGCAAGCCCATGGTGGGTAACCAACTGCTTTTGATTTGGCTAACTGAACTGCTCAGTGGAATGCAACCCATAGCTGGAGCTGGGAAACAAGTCAGAAACATATCCCCAAAACAAGCCTACTCTACTTTATCAAGCTCCCACCAATCATGGGCTACAAGAGGGCCTATACCTATTAAATTATCTGTAAAATAATGATGTTTATCAAATTTATCTGGTGCTGTCTTCACTTTCCACCCTGAATGTCCTTCTTTTTCAGATGGACACATACTGAGGAGAGAATTAACACATCACAACTCACCAGGTCCCCAGCTGAAACCAAAGTAATTGAAGAAATGAGCAAGAGTGCTGCTTTCTTGGTGAACCTAGTACCAGCAAAAGGGTGAAGGAGATACACACAGAGAACACTCAACTCCTGTGAAACAAGATATCCACACACAGAGGCTCCCAAAACCTTCTGACTGAAGTAGACCTAAAATGAACCCAACATGGCTCAGAGAACTTTGGGAAAGAGGGGACTGGCAGATGGATGGTTAGAGCCACATGTTGGGACATCATGCACAGAGACAATACACCTTACCCATAACTGATGGCTAACCCCCCAATGCATGATCCACATTCCCCAATGAGGAAGGTCCCAGCAGAGAGGGAATGAAAGGAGGAGGCTTACTATGGTACCAATATTACTGTATACAGACTATGTACATAACTAATAAAAACTAATACAATGAAGAATTTTTTTAAATGTAGCTGATGACAACTTTTAATATCTGATCCTATTGTTCTTTCTTCCTGATGTGTAGGCTGACAGGAGTACTCAACCATGTCTGCTTTTGTTCAGTACTAGGAATTGAATCCAGGGATTCATGCATGCTCTGTTCATGCACACTATATTCATAGCCTATTGAACTACTCCTGCCAAGGTCCTCCATAGGCAAGGCCTGCACACATAGACAATCGTAATGATGAAGCATTCTGAAAAACTGATAAACAGCCTCACTTTTCAATTTGTATCAACATACAATCCACAGAATTGATTAGATCCATGTGATTTCATTTCCCTGTCAGCATGCCCAATATCATTCAGAAAAAGTACTTTTTGAGCAGAGTCTGGCTCACTTTCATAAATGTACTACCAACAGAATGATTGACCCTGACTAAAAATTATTGACTGGCATTCTGAGTGGACACTATCTCTATGCTCTGTTGCTATTTGGACTCCTAATAATGCTGGTCAATTCGTTAAAGTATTTCAACAGTTCTAGCTATAATGAGCCATGCCTATTAGACATGTAATTATGGCACACACTTGCTATTTTCATGTGGAGCCTCTCATTTTCAGAAACCATGATCTGACCAGAAGAATGTGGGATTTTATGTCATTCACCTATGATATCTACAAGTGAATTCTATCTCAGATTTATTTTATTTATTTATTTATTTATTTTTGAGCTAGAGTCTCTCTCTAGGTCATGTTGTCCTAGAGTTCACTATCAGTTTCAGGCTGGCTAAAATGGGGATTCTTCTATCTCTACCTCCACCCATGAGTTCTGGGATTAAATTCATGTGCCACCATGCCCGGCCTCTCTCATGACCAGTGAAGCAATCATGATTGTGCTTGAGATCTTTGTAAACTGGAGTATCCCTGGTATGAATAGCTTTTGTTTCAGTAATGCTGGGAGTTGACCCATGAGCTCCCTACGTGCAAAATAACCTCTCTACCAAATGAGACATAACCAACTCTGAGTCTAAAATTCTTATACAGTGCCTACTGATCTCATGGTAGACTGAATAGAGGTGGGTACTTTAAGTGCAATATTGGACCACTTATTTGAGATGATCTTGTGGCTTTCTTATCCCACAGTTTGGTGAGCCTTGTTACTTTTGTGTATTGGTTTATTCATCTGCATAGGTGTACTCAGGGAAACAAATTACCATACATGTTTTTTTATTTTTTTGTTCATTTATTTATTTATTTATTTGTGAGTGACAGAGAGAGAGAGAGGCAGATAGAGAGAGAGAATGGGTGCGCCAGGGCCTTCAGCCACTCAAACGAACTCCAGATATGTGCACCCTTTTGTGCATCTGGCTAACGTGGGTCCTGGAGAATCGAGCCTTGAACCGGGGTCCTTAGGCTTCACAGGCAAGCATTTAACTGCTAAGCCATCTCTCCAGCCCCCTACATGTTTTTGATGAGGTTGGAACTAGATAATGTAGGTAGAGTCTGTATTTGGAATTTATTTTTTTCTGGACAAACTGCCATTGAAAAT